>NC_133655.1:154405119-155005119 GCF_009905375.1 Apium graveolens | reverse complement strand
GATACTGAGTCATCAAGTTCTGATAGTGATGATGATTCAAAAACTGAAAGTCTATTTGAGATGGACCCTGATGAAGAGATGATGAAGCTGTGTGCTCTTATGGTGAAAAAAATCACAAAGATTGCATACAGGAAATTCAGAAGGGGAAAGAAGTTTTCCAGGAAAGGTGCAAGTTCTGATAAGAAAGGTTTCAGAAAATCTGAAGGCAAAGGAGGAAAGTCTGACAGAGGAGATTACTCAAATGTCAAATGCTACAACTGTGGTGAGAAAGGCCACATATCTCCTGATTGCAAGAAAGGAAAAAGTGACAAAGGCAAGGCTCTTGTCACAAAGAAGAAAAGCTGGACAAACACTTCAGATTCTGAAAGTGAGGTGAACTATGCCTTGATGGTAAATGCTAATAGCAGTTCTGAAGCTGTTGAGTTAAAGGTACCTCAAACAACTTATGCTTTTCATACTGATGATATTAATGAGTTGAGAAGATATCTTAAAACCATGTTCATTAGTTATAGAGATCAAACTTTAACATGTGAAAGATTAACTTCTGAAAATCTTGCTTATAAAAAGAGGAATGATTATTTAGAAAAAGAGTTAGTTATGTTCCATCAAACTCAGAAAGATAGAGATGATGCTTTCTATGTTAGAGATGAAGTGCTTAAAATGAATGAATCTCTAAAAACTGAGTTTGAAAAGGAAAGAGAGATTATCAGGACTTGGACTAACTCTGGCAGAACAACTTGGAATTTGTTAAGTAGTGGAAACTGGAAAGAGGGCTTAGGTTATGGAGATGATAAAAATAATAAAGGAACTGTAGAAATTAAGCCTATAGTTGTTAAACAAAAGCCAAAGGTAAATCCTGTTAAGTTTGTAGCTGTAAAGTATGATATTGATAAATCAGAAGTTAAAGAGAAATTAACTTCTGAAAAACCAAAACAGGATAAGCCAACTGAAGTTAACATAGGCTTAATGAAAAAAAAACAGCTTAAGCATAAGCTGAAAGATGTTAAGAATATAAACAAGGTAAAGCCACCTAGGAAAAATAGGAATGGAAAGGTAGGTGTGAATAAAAGCAATGATTATAAGCCTGTTCCTCATGCTCCTCGAAAGAAATGTTATAACTGTGGAAATTCTAACCATCTAGCTTCTTTTTGCAGGAAGAATAAGAACATAAACTCCTTACCTTGAAAATCAGGAGTTAAGAGTCAGTCTGTTAGATATAGGCCACAAAATCCTTGTTTTCATTGGGGTAGTTTATGGCATTCCATTTATACTTATAAGGAATATCATAGTTTGTACTATGATTATTATCAAATAAAACCTTCTTTAAAGAAAGTTAACATTGTTCCTTCTAGTGTAAGTTCTGATGCAAAGTCTGATGCTGTAAATGCTGATAAGAAAAATGTTAACATAAACTCTGATGTTAAAACCGCTGCAAATGTTAACAAACTTAATAAGGCCAAAGGATCCAAGCAAGTATGGGTCCTTAAAACTAATCATTAGTGGTCTTTGTGATTGTAGGGCAACAGGAAAATATCCTAGTTCTGGACAGTGGATGTTCAGGACATATGACTGAAAATAAAGCCCTGCTATCAGAATTTGTGGAGAAAGCTGGCCCAGGTGTTTCTTATGAAGATGGAAACATGGGAAAAACTCTGGGATATGGAAATATCAATCTTGGGAATGTCATCATTGAAAAAGTAGCTCTAGTCTCAGGACTTAAACACAATCTGCTGAGTGTTAGTCAAATATGTGACAGAGGTTATCATGTGGATTTCTTTGAAGAACATTGTGAAGTTGTAAACAAATCTACATGCAAAGTTGTTCTAAAGGGATACAGGCATGGTAACATTTATGAAGCCAAGCTTTCAACAAGTTTTGATGGTTCTGCAATCTGTCTGTTAAGTAGAGCATCAATTGAAGAAAGCTGGGATTGGTACAAGAAACTCTCTCATTTAAATTTCAGCAATATAAATGAATTAGTCAAGAAAGATCTTGTGAGAGGACTTCCAAAATCAGTATTTGCTCCTGATGGTCTTTGTGATTCATGTCAAAAGGCAAAACAAAGAAAATCTTCATTCAAGAGCAAGACTGAATCTTCAATTCTTGAGCCTTATCACCTTCTACATGTTGATCTATTTGGTCCAGTGAATGTCATGTCAATTGCAAAGAAGAAATATGTTATGGTTATAGTGGATGAGTTCTACAGATACACATGGGTGTATTTCTTGCACACAAAAAGTGAAACTGCATCTATCTTGATTGATCATGTCAAACAACTGGATAAATTGGTTAAAGACTCTGTAAAAATCATAAGCAGTGATAATGGCACTGAGTTCAAGAATTTGGTTATGGAAGAGTTCTGCAAAGACCAAGGAATCAAACAGGAATTCTCTGCTCCTGGAACTCCACAGAAAAATGGAGTTGTTGAAAGAAAGAATTGAACTCTTATCGAAGCTGCACGAACTATGCTTGATGAAGCAAAGTTACCAACCTACTTTTGGGTTGAAGCTATGCAGACTGCTTGTTTTACTCAGAATGCAACACTTATCAACAAGCATGAAAAGACACCATATGAGATGGTGAAGAAAAAGAAGCCAAATCTGAAGTATTTTCATGTATTTGGATGCAAGTGTTTTGTTCTTAAGACTCATCCTGAACAACTATCCAAATTTGATCTAAAAGCTGATGAAGGAATTTTTGTTGGATATCCACTTTCCACAAAAGCATTCAGAGTCTACAATTTAAGAACAAGGGTTGTCATGGAATCTATCAATGTCTCTTTTGATGATAAGAAGATTACAGGACTTGAAGATTTCAATGATCATGATCAGCTGAGATTTGAGAATGAAGTTTTAAATTCTGACTCTGTAAATCCTGACAGTCTAAATCCTGACAGTCTAAATCCTGATACTGCAAACTCTAATGCGTTAAACTCTGATGTTATTGAAACTGTGGTGACTATGCCAAAGGAAAATGCACCTGTGCAGGGGGAACATATTGAAGAAACAACCACATCTCAAGAAGCATCAAAATCTAGAACAGGGTCTTCAAGTTCTGATTCATCAAGTTCTGATGGGCCAAGTTCTGATAATTCTGGAAATTCAAATTCTGATAATTCTGGAAACTCAAATTCTGAAGGATCCAACTCAGAGAGCATAATTTCAGGGGGAGCATCAGAAAATGTTGATGGAGACAGCATGGATCATGGAGGAACATCCAGTTCTAGAGATAACTTCCATCTGCAAGGAAGTGGACTAAAGAACATACACCTGACTTGATTATTAGAGATCCTGAAGCAGGTATTAGAACTAGAATAGCAACATCAAATGAATGTCTCTATCATTCTTTTCTTTCTCAGACTGAACCAAAGAAAGTGGAAGAAGCTCTTGAAGATGCTGATTGGGTGCAAGCAATGCAGGAAGAGTTAAATGAATTTGAAAGAAATAAAGTCTGGACCCTAGTGCCAAGGACAAAGAACAGATTTGTTGTTGGTACAAAGTGGGTATTCAGAAACAAAACTGATAAGGATGGCATAATTACAAGGAATAAAGCAAGGTTGGTTGCAAAAGGATATTCTCAACATGAGGGAATTGATTATGATGAAACATTTGCACCAGTTGCTAGATTGGAAGCCATAAGGATATTTTTGGCTTATGCTGCTCATAAAAAGTTTACAGTCTTTGAAACGGATGTAAAAAGTGCTTTTCTTAATGGAGAATTAGAAGAAGAAGTATATGTTGAACAACCTCTAGGTTTTGTAGATTCAAAATTTCCTCATCATGTCTACAGACTTGATAAAGCACTTTATGGCTTAAGCAAGCTCCAAGAGCATGGTATGAGACATTAGCTCTGTAACACCCTCAAATCCGGGGTCGGGGATCCGGGTTGTCACGAGTTCCATTCCCCTTAATAATACCCAATCTTAATAAACAATCAACTACTTCGTACTGTGACCCCACAATAAACACACACACCACAAGTTATAGTCTCACAGATGAATATCCAAAAATAACACGAGTCATTTTATTCCACAATTATATGCGATTACACCTTAAAAGGGTTTCTGAATAAATTTATATTTCTTTGCCATTATTACAATTCATAAAGATACATAAGTCTGGTACATCAAAATTTGAAAGCCTAGCCTATTGGTAGTTCCTACCTCAGCTACAGCGACATCAACGCTTATAGGAAACTGCGGAACGTTTCCTATCCGCTCGCGAATTGGGAGCTTGGTCCTGTTCATCTTGTCTATCTGATGTTCTGTGATGAAAGAAGAAAGCAAGGGTGAGCAACAAGCCCACCGAAATAGTATGTATAATAATTTACAATATATGAGCATTCTGATAGTACTCAAGAAAGTCCTGGTTAAGAAGAAATGAACCAAGTTGATATCTTAACGCGACCAAGTCACAAAATATTCAGTATATACATATATACTTTTCAAAATCTTTGAAATACTCTGCCAGACATAATATACACAGAGTTCCAGTTTATAAATGTATAAAAATTCGTTGTAAAGTGATCTCATATATCTAACCTTGTCTCAACGTTTTTCTGAAAACCTTTGTCATTCATAAGATAATCATTAACTAGATATAAGTTGAAAAGATGAAGTTACAAGATACTCCAATATACTTATATCTTTTCCGAATACTACTTGAACTACCACCATTCAAGTTATAATTAGTTCATCCCATAGATAAAGCTACACGACAAAACTTGTATAGAATTAATTTTTGAAATATCATCAAAATGAAATAAAGTTACGAGATACTTCATTTGATGAAAACATCATTTTGAAAACTCGACCCTGCCAACACTTAACAATCGCCCAACCGTAACCTTTCTATCGAAGTGCTCTGGGTAGTATTGCAGACATATCCAATTGGATGATGAACTCATTACGGGAGTTTGCCGCGCCAGGAAGACCACTCACGATGATCAGTCGCAGTAGTGCAACCCCACCATTTTCTACATGTAGAGGAGAACAGTCGGATTTACTTGTCCACCGAACACCGGAGTCCTAAGGAATGGACCGTCTTAGCGGAACTTCCGGGCCATTTAGGCAAATATAATAAGGCTGGGCCGGCGCCACTCGACCACTTACGCCACTCCTAGTTCAGATGAAATTCATGACTCTGAAACGTAAAGCTCGTCACCACTTTCCCCAAGTAGAAACTTGTTGATACGGCTCCACCAAGAAGTCGTATCTAGTTGGAAAGGAAAACTCACCGATATTTCCCAGGCGATGCTTGTTAATGGATTAACTTGTTCCAAGAATTTTACTTCCCGAGTGTTGGGTAAGTAATCAAAAACTATTTTATCAAAACAACAACCTTGTTGCGAATATAAAATACATCACAGAGCCGAATCCCTAAGATTTTTGAGTGAGTATTCAAGTCTTCTTCGAAGGAAGATCTTAAATTTGAAAATGAGTTTTGGGATCCACTCTAACTTTTAAAATTATTTTGAAGACTCGAAAATATTTTTGAGAATGTTTGGAGTGATGCTGATTTAATAAAATAAATCAGTCCCGATATGTTGGAGAATATCTGAATATTATTATTTAAATAATATTCCCAAAAAGGATGATCTTTATAAAAATAAATGAAGTGAAAGTTTTAAAAGCTCATACTTGAATTGAATAATAAATAACCAAAGATATACTTATATACGAAAGTACGATCTTTATTTGAATAATCGAAAATAAGTTTGAAATATCAAAACCTTATTCTTTAATCAAAATAAAGAATATTATTTAATAAATAAGCGGAGTCATAAGTCCTCGAATGAATATTCAAAATAATATTCATTAAATAAAATAAGCGGAGTCATAAGTCCTTGAATGAATATTCAAGATAATATTCACTAAATAAATAAGCGGAGTCATAAGTCATCGAATGAATATTCAAGATAATATTCATTAAATAAATAAAGTTATAGAATAAACCTTATTCGATTAATAGTTTTGAAAACTATTTATATATATATAAAAATATACATATATTATACTCGGGAACACCGACTCCCGGTTTAGAAAAATGTTCACCTTCGGGTCCCCTATACTAAGGGTATACGCATTTACTGCTTATCTCTAGCATAGGTATTATGCAACTTATAAGCAATTGAATCAACAATTAGATATCAAGATTACGAAACAGGCATGCATATATATCATATCAACATGCTCCAATATATCGCAAGATTTTCTAATAACAATAATGCACTTATCACAAGATAATGCATATACATATATACATCACGACAACAGTATAATGGGTAGAAAACTTGCCTGAGTGCTCCGGGGTAGACTTAAGCTTAGAGTGGGTCCGGTAACCTATGAACAACAATGTAATAACCCCAAATTTGGAGAAATTTTAAAACCCTTATGAATAGTGTTTTTGCTGAACGAGAAAACTTTTCATGCCACGCTATGTAGGGGTTCTGTTATTGATCTTATGGGATATTATTAGTACTCTATGTGGTATATAAGTGTATGTAAAGATCGTCAGAATCCAATTCCGAACACTTTGATTTTTCCCGGAAATCCACTAGATACTGAAAGAATTGAGTATAAGGTAACAGGATAAAAAGGATTTAAATTAAAGGATTATAAGAGAGGATCATAAAAGGAATACAATATATTGAGAAAGGTTAAGGGAACCTAAGTAATAAGATCCCGGGTATGATCCCTCAAACGATAAACGAGAACGAAAGATAAGCGAACCGTAAAACAAATAAGTGACCAAGAGACAAGCTTGTACAAGAAGCCAGGGACTGTGACATCATCAAACCACAAGGTGTGGACAAGTGGGAGCATTATGACATGTGCAAGGTGACATAGGCATGACAAGGAAGGAAGGAGATGTGGTGACTTTTTAACCACACAAAACCAAGGGCAACTAGGTAATTCACTAAAGCAAACAACAAAAATCAACCAACCAAGCAAATCATTTCATTTTCATCAAACAAAACACAAAATTCTCTCTTCTCCTTCTTCATGCTCTCGGGTGGTTTCTTAAGAAATGGGAAGTCCAAGCTCCTCCACTTGTTATTTTCCAAGGTAATTATCCTAGCTTCTCCTAGTTAAGTTACATACTTCCTATAAGTTTAAGCTTCTAAATCCAAGCCAATCTTTTTCTATAAATCATCAAAGAAGATGGTGAATAGTGTTTTCAAGAACTAAAATTTGTGTTCTTGAAGTTTTGTTTAGATTAAGCTTGGATAAGGACTTTAAAGGTGATTCCAAGCCATCCTCTTGATTCTCCACTCTCCAAGGAAGGTATAAACTACAAACCCTAGCTTTAGTTTTGAGTATTTAGGAATGGTTATGAGTAGTATAGTATATGTGAAGCATGAAACTTGTTTGTTTGAGAGTTTGGGTTGGAATGGTGGTGATTGATTTGTTGAAATCTTAAGATTTGGTTAAAGAATGTAGTATAGTTTAAATTCAAGTTTTAGGAGTAAGTAAATGGATTATAATGAGTTGGTTTGGGGCTGTTGTAATGTATTTTGGATGGAGTTTGGATTGGGTTGTGAATTGGGGTTGGATTGTGGTTGTTTTGAGTTGGTTTAAATTTGGGAAATCGCGTAAACATAGCCGTCGTAATGTCCGATTTACCGTAGACTGTTTTTGTTCTTAACATCAGAACCCTTGAACTCACTGCTAGAATATGACCACTGCCATGTTTAGATAGCTCATGTTACGAGCTTCGTTTTGATATGTAGTTCGTTCGATTCCGATGCACGGTTTAGGAGAAACGACCGTTTCAAGTAACGGCGTTTCGTGAACGAAACTTTTCCCCTCGCCTTACTTTGAAACATAGGTTAAAGACCAAAAAGGGTTAATTAATGTATGAAACATTTATGGTAAGTGTGTTAGGCAGTTGGTAAGACACTCGCGAAGGAATCGCTTTAAAACTCGTAAAGGTTAAATTATTAAAAATGGTGGAGCCGAGGGTACCCGAGCGACTTAAGCAAATCAGTGAGCGCAAAACAAGCGTTAGAGTCTAAGTTAGTTAAAGTATAGAATTACAAGTGATTTTGGTTTAATTCCAACTTACTTGTTGTTTATAGGTTACCAGACTCGTCCCGAGCCATTCGTAACCCCCAGTCGCTCAGGCAAGTATTCTATCCGTTATACTGTTGTTGTGATGAATACACTTGTATATGCATTATCTTGCGATAGATGCATGTTGGTTATTTAGCAAATTCTTGCGATATATTGTAGCATGTGATATGGTATATATGCATGCCTGTTTCATATTCTTGAAATATATATCTGTTGGTTCAGTTGATAATACCTATGCTAGAGGATAGCGGTATCTTGCATATACCCTTAGTATAGGGACCCAAAGGTGAAAATATTTTCTAAAACCGGGAGTCGAGGATCCCGAGTAGATTTTGTATATATATGGATATGGATATATATATATATATATTTATATATATATACATATATATGGTCATAGTTTTCAAAACTATTAATCGAATAAGGTTTATTCGATAACTTTAAACTTTATTTATTTCGAATATTATTCGAAGGCGTATGACTCCTTTTATTATTTATTGAATATTATTTGAATATTCATTCGAGGACTTATGACTCCTTTTATATTATTTATTAAATAATATTTGAATATTCATTCGAGGACTTATAACTCCTTTTATATTATTTATTGAATAATATTTGAATATTCATTCGAGGTATTATGACTCAGCTTATTTTATTTATTGAATATTATTTGAATATTCATTTGAGGATCTATGACTCCGATTATTTGCTGATATATATTCTTTATTTTATTAAAGAATAAGATGTCAATAATCAAACTTATTTTCGATTATTCAAATAAAGATAATACTTTCATATAAGTATAGCTTTGGTTAATTAATACTCGTTTCTAGTATAAATTTTAATACTTCTACTTCAATTATTTTTATAAAGACTATTCTTTATGGGAATATTATTTAATTAATAATATTCAGATATTTTCTAATATTCTGGGGACTGATTTACTTCATTAAATCAGCCTTACTCCAAACACTCTTTAAAGTGTTTTCGAGTCTTCAAAATGATTTTTAAAAGTCAGAGCGGATCCCAAAACTCATTTTTATATTTAAGATCTTCTTTTTTAAAGGGGATTTAAATACTCGCTCAAAACCTGGGGAATCCGGCTCTGTGGTGTATTTTATATTCGCAACGAGGTTGCAGATTTGGTAAATGAATTGATTACTTGCCCAACGTTCGGGAAGTAAGCCCATCTCATTGAGTCGGCATAAGCGACAGGCCGGGGTACGGTCTATTATTGTGTAAGTGGCTGGGTGGCAGTCCATCAACGCGTGAGGGGCCGGGGTACGGTCTAGCGCGAGGTCCTAATGCGGCCAGGGTGATGACCGGTGAGGAATTCATCCATCTACAGTAGAAAAGGTTACTTATTGGTATCTTTGCCTGATCAGCGAGATATCGGGTTTATGCCAAAATTCTTTTCCTTTCCAAAATTCATTGGATGTTTCAAACTCTGTTCATACTTTACATAACAGAGGTTCCAGGAAATGTTTAAGAGATATATATATATGTGGATATATATATCGGGACTAAATAAAGTATCTCGTAACTTTATTTCATTCAATAATATTTCACAGATTGAATCTATTCAAATCTTGTCTTGTAATCTCATCTATGTGATGAACTTTTGAAACTGATTATAACTTGAACGGTGGTAGTTCAAGTAGTATTGGGAAAGATATAAGTATATTGGGGTATTTGGTAACCTCATCTTTTAAACTTATATCTAATTAATAATTGTCTTATGAATGACAAAGATTTTCAGAAAAACGTTGAGACAAGGTTAGATATATGAGATCACCTTGCAACGATATTTTTTTATACGGTTATACATTGGGACTTTGTGTATATTATGCATGGAAGAGGACTTCCAATATTTTGAAAAGTATATATGTATATATACTGAATATTTTGCGACTTCATCGCATTAAGATATCAAACTTGGTTCATTTCTTTTGACCAAGACTTTCATGAGTATTATGAGTAGGCTCATATACTATTAATCATTATACATATTATTTTGGTGGGCTTGCTGCTCACCCTTGCTTTCTTCTTTCATCACACAACAACAGATAGAAAAGATGAACAGAACCAAGCTCCCGATTCGCGAGCGATTAGGAGACGTTCCGCAGTTTTCTAGAAGCATTGATGCCGCCGTAGCTGAGGTAGGAATTACCAATAGGCTAGGCTTTCAACTTTTGATGTACCAGATTTATTTATATTTATGAATTGTAATAATGGCAAAGAAATATAAATTTATTCAGAAACCTGTTTAAGGTGTATTGGCATATAATTGTGGAATAAAACGACTTGTGATTATTTTTGGATATTCATCTCTGAGACTATAACGTGTGGTGTGTGTTTATTGTGGGGTCACAGTACAGAGTAGTTGATTGTGTATTAAGATTGGGTGTTATTAAGGGAAATGGATCTCGTGACAACCCGGATCCCCGACCCCGGATCTGGGGGTGTTACAGAAATGGTATCAGAGCTAAGCGTTATAAACCTCAGAGATGATGTGACGTTAAGATAATAAGTTCACAAAGATAATAAGAACTCTTGCCAAGTTCATAGTCGGGCTACCTAACGTAGTACTGACAGTTAAAACCCTTATGGGAACCCTTATAAATATCGTGATAGGAGCGTAGTTCGTTATCGTATATGGTAGCGGGACTCCGAACCCTGAGGTTGAGGAGCAACAGCGCGATGATGTTTTATTACTAATTGGAGATCGGATTGTGGATCCGATAGAGTGTCCTAATGCAGGACCGGATGATGTTGATATTGAGGATATAGCGGTTGAGGATGTTGTCCTAGAAGGGATAGTTGTTGAGGAGGATCCCATGGAGGATCCTGACAAGATTGGATAAAGGACCACTGATGAATTGATGACCATGGTTAGGTCAACTACCAGAGGTAGGATTGGTCGATCACTACCGGAGGTTCGTTCAAGTTTGTAAAGATAGTAGCCCCCTTTAACGCGGCTTACTCGTAAGACTGAGAAGTTCGAATGGACAAAGAAATGCGAGAACAGCTTTCAAGAACTGAAGCAGAGGTTGGTGATGGCCCCTATGCTGGCGTTGCCGGATGGAAAAAGGAGATTTTGTGATTTGTAAGTGATGCTTCGCATAAGGAATTAGGGTGCTTCTTAGCACCGCAAGATAATCGCGTCTGCGTCAAGACAATTAAGGTAATATGAAATTCGATATCCCCGCCCATGAGCTTAGGCTCGTGGCAATAGTTTTACCCTAAAGATTGGAGGCACTACTTGTATGGAGAGAAGTGCGAGAATTACCTAAGCCATAAGTGCTCTAGTACATTTTCACGTAGAAAGAGCTCAACATATGCCAGAGGAGGCAGTTAGAGCTAATCAAGAATTATGATTGGGAGATTCTTTATCATTCGGGGAAAGCCAATATGGTGGCTGATGCCCTTAGTAAAAAGGAGAGACTCAAGATGATAATGTCTTTGGGAGAAGTGATAAGAGATTTTGAGAAAATGGAAATAGAAGTGAAGGTAACCGGAGCCGGTACCTAAAAGCTGTTTGAGATTGCAATAGAGACCGAATTATTGGAAAAGAGCATACGGTGCCAGAGGAAGATGATAAGGGAATAATGAGGTATTCCTACAGAAATTGGGTTCCAAAAGTTCAAGAGCTTAAGGATGAGAACTTAGATGAGAGCCATAGTTTGAGGAATAAGATTTAGGGCAAACCCTGAATGTGATAGTCAGGGAGGTTGCCATCAAGAAAGAAAGAACCCATAACATAATGTAGTGGAAAATGAGGATTTTAACGTATAAGATAACCCCGATTATGGGAGAAGGTTGGAACATTTCATACTGAGAAAACAGAAGTTGAACAAGATAGGGAGAATCAGGATGGTACTCGTATTGGGCAATTCATGGACCTGCCTAAACAGAACTTATACTATTATCCCCAACCACCACCCTGAGGAAATAATGCGGTGAGAAATTCTTTCAGGACCTTTAAGTCGCTAAGCTCTCAGAGTTCCAAGGAACAGGTTGACCCAGTCGAGGCAAGAGCCTGGCTAAAGGAAATATAGGAATTATTTGAGATTCTAAATGATTGACGAATCACAAAAGACTATTTTTATCACTTACCCTCCTAAGAGAGAGACCACCCGCTGGTGAAAGACCAAGGAAGGCACGGAGCAAGAGATTATAATAAACTGATTTAAGTTCAGTCAATTGTTTTCAGGAAAGTACTTCCCAAGGTTATAGAGATAGAGTAAAAGCTTTAGAGCCAGAACAAAGGCAGACGAGTATGATGAATTGTGAATTTAAGTTGTAAAAGTTGTCAAGATTCGTTCTGAAGACACGAATCCAGAATGACGGAATGTTTGGAATCAATGCTTATGTTGTGTTGGTTCATGAAAAAAAATGATAAGAGAAAGGAATATAACGGCAATAGAGTTTGAGGAATGATAAGGGAGTTGGGTATGAGGAAACCCTAAAGACTCGTAGAAATAGAAATAGAAAAGTATGTAATCGTCAGGATGATGATGATCCACCATGAGTTAAAATTGATGGTTGAAGGCATAAGAGATACATATATTGTACCCCCTTTAAGTTGGGAGGATTCGAGGAAACCTTGAGATAGTTCGAAGGATAAATATCGAGACACGGATAGACTGAGGAGACAAGAAAGTAAGAAATCAGGAAAAAATTGGATGAAGGAAGTGACCTTCAATAATGTGAAATGTAAGACCGGTGGCCCGATACCCAGAAAGGGAGACGCCAGGTATGAGAGATATCCCAACATTGAGATGACTGTTGAGATAAACAACAAAAGTAAATAAGGAATTATTAAAAAGAAGTTCACGTTGAACACGACCAATATCTTCCAGATCATCCATGTGATCATTACCAAATCAGGAAAGAAAAGCGGATAACCATTTTTATCTTTTGGAGGCCATGTGGATTGACCTTAACTTGAATAAGGATGCTATTGTGAAATTCGGTATAGACTATCGAGGTGGAAATGATTGAATAAGATACCCTTATCAGGGATATATGACTTTATTTATCCATGGAAGGATGCTTGTACCTTTTTAAAGGTGGAATTAAGGATAGAACATCGGTAACTTAAAACGAATCCTAGGGGAATGCATAAAGGTTGGCATTTCACCCTTGATAGGGATAGTATGAGTTTTGACAGTATGAATTGGAAAGCATTAAGGTAATAATAACCTTTAAGAATCAGTGGAGAAATTTTTTCAAAAGTATATAGACAATGATTCTAGTATTAGTATATGGTATTTTGATATGCCCTGTATCTAGGGTATACAGGAGGAACGATTCAAGGATAACCTTAGAGGTTTTATAAGGAAAAAGGTAATATTCAAAATTCTCAAGAATAGAAATGTGGATAAAGGAAATATGACGTAATTATAATGATGCCAAGTGGGGCACGTGTTAAACCACGAGAAAGTATGGATCGAACCAGTAATGGTCGAAATTATTCAGGGCAATTAGGACTTAAGATAAAAGATGTTCTAATTATGATTGAGAGTCAGTCATGACAGTGATTAACCTCTAAAGACTGAGGCAACAACTTATGAAAAAATGGTGATTTTTTTTTTACTTATCAGATGTTAAGGAAAACATCTTCACATAAGCTGTGATTGAAATGAGGTAGAAAATTTAGTTGAAGGTGGTTAAAAGACATTGATTATAAGGAACTATTACTATCAGGAAAGGCCAAAGAGGTGGCCGACACTTTAACGGTAAAAGGATAATTGTAGGCGCTTGTGCCAAAGGATACAGTGATGATGGTTAAAAGCTGAAGGTTGTATTATGGTTTGGAAGATTGACATTCCTTCTGATGACTGTGCAATACCCAGCCGTAATAGTAGTTGGTAAAGGTTTAATTCGTGTAATCGCCATGAGCGGGCTATCTATCTCAGAAGATACTATCTTGAGAATAAGCCAGGACCATATTCCAAAAAGGACCAAACAAACCTTTGAGTTAAGTCTTCTATTGAAGGCATATGATTAAGAATGGTATTAACCTGCTATCGTTGCTTTGAGCGAAACTCTTCTGCAATTTTATCTGCTTCATGTCATGTATGTATGTCAGAATCAGGAGTGTTCTTCATGAATCGTGAATGGTGATTATGTTACCTCCTTAGAAGGATTTGATACGACATGTATGGACTTCGTATGGTTAGATATTAAGATTTCATGGAACGTGAATGACGACAGTAGGTCAGTGGTGGACCATAGTAAGGCAGCAATGATTCTGCGAGTAGTGAGCTGATTACAACCGTGAGAGTTGTATTGGAATGGGTGTTGAGATTGAGTACCACTAATCGGGTCGTGGTAGTGTATAAGTTATCATTGATAGACTAATTAAGTAGAGTATCTACCTAGTGAATATTTATTCTTTCTTATCAATAGAGAGTCGTATTATTATACGAGGAAGGTTGCAGTGCAAGCATAGAATTCAAGTAACGATGATGTCTAGAATGAGATCCCAGATTCGATTTTCGATGTCGAGGGAGTTTCAAAGGTAATTGTGTATAAGCTCGAGGAAGAGCATGGGTCCATAGAATGATGGACGGGATAGCAAAAATATTTAGGCACGTGAAATGCGATGCTATAATACTTGATGTTGATATAAATACATATATGTTTTGTTCTTCTATGACAAACCTCTATAGTTCAGAGGTAGATTCCAAGCCAGATATTTTATGGCAATAAAATTTTTTATGAATATACAATTCTCTTCAATTTGTTCTTTTCTCTTCTTTTCATTTCATGTAAGCTGAGAAGAACAACCCTTCCAGAAGGGGAGGTATTGCCGAATGACTATCTATCTGTGTGATAGAAGCCGAGTAGGATACCAGCTATTGTTTAATTGCTTGTTAAGTACTAAAGGCTGGCCACCTTCTGTACTAACTATGCGAGATAACAAGTGTTCATGATCATAGTGATCTCTCAACAAATTCCTTTACTTCTATATGAAGGATTAAGCTTTCGATAATAGAAACAACTGAAAAAGGAGTAATAAAGTGGTGGTAGTATGCGGAATGGGAACACATTCGTGATACTAAGGTTGACGTGGTTATTAAAAGGTTATAGAACGCTAACGAGCAAAAGTATAACCAGTATAATATTAGGAACGGAAGGTGATAGCGATTACGAACTGGAAAAGAATGGGTATTGAGAAGCAAAAGCTTTAATGTTAAAAGCTATAATGAGAGTCTGTGCAATAGACTTGAAAGAAATTAGAATGATCACTTAACACGGATTGAGTTTTCTTACGACAATAGATCATATGTCAGTATTGAGATATCGCCTTATGAAATCCTTGAGGGAAGACAATGTCGATCTCCCTTATGTTAGGATGAAGTTGTAGAGCGCAAGATGCTCGGACCCGCAGTAGTCCAAAGGACCAAGGATATGATAGATCTAATCAGAGGACGGCTGATAGTAGCCCAAGATGGACATGATAAGTATGTTGATTTGACACGAAAGGATAAAGAGTACGAAATAGGGGACCTAGTAATGTTATAGGTATCCCTTGGAAAGGATTGATGAGATTCGGAAAGAAAGGAAAGCTAAGTCTACAATTTGTTGGACCCTTGGATATGTTAAGACGTTTGGGAAGTTAGCATATGAGCTAGCCCTAACCCCGAACATGTAGCAGGTCGTAACGTGTTTCACGTATCAATGTTAAGGAAGTGTAATTCAAATGCCAGATAAATAAAGGCATATGAGCGCATAGATATGCAACCCAACGTAACCTATATGGAGCAACCAGGAAGGGTTATAGAGTGAAAAAGGAACAAGTGCTTAGGAGAAGGATTATCAAACTAGGCAGAGTTTGGTGGTAGAACCACAATGTGGGAAAATTGACTCGAGAGTTAGAAAGTGTAATGCTAAGCAAGTATTCCCATTTGTTTTCTATCTGATTCCGGGACGGAATCCTTTTAAGGAGGGGAGACTGTAATAACCCCAAATTTGGAGAAATTTTAAAACCCTTATGAATAGTGTTTTTGCTGAACGAGAAAACTTTTCATGCCACGCTATGTAGGGGTTCTGTTATTGATCTTATGGGATATTATTAGTACTCTATGTGGTATATAAGTGTATGTAAAGATCGTCAGAATCCAATTTCGAACACTTTGATTTTTCCCGGAAATCCACTAGATACTGAAAGAATTGAGTATAAGGTAACAGGATAAAAAGGATTTAAATTAAAGGATTATAAGAGAGGATCATAAAAGGAATACAATATATTGAGAAAGGTTAAGGGAACCTAAGTAATAAGATCCCGGGTATGATCCCTCAAACGATAAACGAGAACGAAAGATAAGCGAACCGTAAAACAAATAAGTGACCAAGAGACAAGCTTGTACAAGAAGCCAGGGACTGTGACATCATCAAACCACAAGGTGTGGACAAGTGGGAGCATTATGACATGTGCAAGGTGACATAGGCATGACAAGGAAGGAAGGAGATGTGGTGACTTTTTAACCACACAAAACCAAGGGCAACTAGGTAATTCACTAAAGCAAACAACAAAAATCAACCAACCAAGCAAATCATTTCATTTTCATCAAACAAAACACAAAATTCTCTCTTCTCCTTCTTCATGCTCTCGGGTGGTTTCTTAAGAAATGGGAAGTCCAAGCTCCTCCACTTGTTATTTTCCAAGGTAATTATCCTAGCTTCTCCTAGTTAAGTTACATACTTCCTATAAGTTTAACCTTCTAAATCCAAGCCAATCTTTTTCTATAAATCATCAAAGAAGATGGTGAATAGTGTTTTCAAGAACTAAAATTTGTGTTCTTGAAGTTTTGTTTAGATTAAGCTTGGATAAGGACTTTAAAGGTGATTCCAAGCCATCCTCTTGATTCTCCACTCTCCAAGGAAGGTATAAACTACAAACCCTAGCTTTAGTTTTGAGTATTTAGGAATGGTTATGAGTAGTATAGTATATGTGAAGCATGAAACTTGTTTGTTTGAGAGTTTGGGTTGGAATGGTGGTGATTGATTTGTTGAAATCTTAAGATTTGGTTAAAGAATGTAGTATAGTTTAAATTCAAGTTTTAGGAGTAAGTAAATGGATTATAATGAGTTGGTTTGGGGCTGTTGTAATGTATTTTGGATGGAGTTTGGATTGGGTTGTGAATTGGGGTTGGATTGTGGTTGTTTTGAGTTGGTTTAAATTTGGGAAATCGCGTAAACATAGCCGTCGTAATGTCCGATTTACCGTAGACTGTTTTTGTTCTTAACATCAGAACCCTTGAACTCACTGCTAGAATATGACCACTGCCATGTTTAGATAGCTCATGTTATGAGCTTCGTTTTGATATGTAGTTCGTTCGATTCCGATGCACGGTTTAGGAGAAACGACCGTTTCAAGTAACGGCGTTTCGTGAACGAAACTTTTCCCCTCGCCTTACTTTGAAACATAGGTTAAAGACCAAAAAGGGTTAATTAATGTATGAAACATTTATGGTAAGTGTGTTAGGCAGTTGGTAAGACACTCGCGAAGGAATCGCTTTAAAACTCGTAAAGGTTAAATTATTAAAAATGGTGGAGCCGAGGGTACCCGAGCGACTTATGCAAATCAGTGAGCGCAAAACAAGCGTTAGAGTCTAAGTTAGTTAAAGTATAGAATTACAAGTGATTTTGGTTTAATTCCAACTTACTTGTTGTTTATAGGTTACCAGACTCGTCCCGAGCCATTCGTAACCCCCAGTCGCTCAGGCAAGTATTCTATCGGTTATACTGTTGTTGTGATGAATACACTTGTATATGCATTATCTTGCGATAGATGCATGTTGGTTATTTAGCAAATTCTTGCGATATATTGTAGCATGTGATATGGTATATATGCATGCCTGTTTCATATTCTTGAAATATATATCTGTTGGTTCAGTTGATAATACCTATGCTAGAGGATAGCGGTATCTTGCATATACCCTTAGTATAGGGACCCAAAGGTGAAAATATTTTCTAAAACCGGGAGTCGAGGATCCCGAGTAGATTTTGTATATATATGGATATGGATATATATATATATATATATTTATATATATATACATATATATGGTCATAGTTTTCAAAACTATTAATCAAATAAGGTTTATTCGATAACTTTAAACTTTATTTATTTCGAATATTATTCGAAGGCGTATGACTCCTTTTATTATTTATTGAATATTATTTGAATATTCATTCGAGGACTTATGACTCCTTTTATATTATTTATTGAATAATATTTGAATATTCATTCGAGGACTTATGACTCCTTTTATATTATTTATTGAATAATATTTGAATATTCATTCGAGGTATTATGACTCAGCTTATTTTATTTATTGAATATTATTTGAATATTCATTTGAGGATCTATGACTCCGATTATTTGCTGATATATATTCTTTATTTTATTAAAGAATAAGATGTCAATAATCAAACTTATTTTCGATTATTCAAATAAAGATAATACTTTCATATAAGTATAGCTTTGGTTAATTAATACTCGTTTCTAGTATAAATTTTAATACTTCTACTTCAATTATTTTTATAAAGACTATTCTTTATGGGAATATTATTTAATTAATAATATTCAGATATTTTCTAATATTCTGGGGACTGATTTACTTCATTAAATCAGCCTTACTCCAAACACTCTTTAAAGTGTTTTCGAGTCTTCAAAATGATTTTTAAAAGTCAGAGCGGATCCCAAAACTCATTTTTATATTTAAGATCTTCTTTTTTAAAGGGGATTTAAATACTCGCTCAAAACCTGGGGAATCCGGCTCTGTGGTGTATTTTATATTCGCAACGAGGTTGCAGATTTGGTAAATGAATTGATTACTTGCCCAACGTTCGGGAAGTAAGCCCATCTCATTGAGTCGGCATAAGCGACAGGCCGGGGTACGGTCTATTATTGTGTAAGTGGCTGGGTGGCAGTCCATCAACGCGTGAGGGGCCGGGGTACGGTCTAGCGCGAGGTCCTAATGCGGCCAGGGTGATGACCGGTGAGGAATTCATCCATCTACAGTAGAAAAGGTTACTTATTGGTATCTTTGCCTGATCAGCGAGATATCGGGTTTATGCCAAAATTCTTTTCCTTTCCAAAATTCATTGGATGTTTCAAACTCTGTTCATACTTTACATAACAGAGGTTCCAGGAAATGTTTAAGAGATATATATATGTGGATATATATATATCGGGACTAAATAAAGTATCTCGTAACTTTATTTCATTCAATAATATTTCACAGATTGAATCTATTCAAATCTTGTCTTCTAATCTCATCTATGTGATGAACTTTTGAAACTGATTATAACTTGAACGGTGGTAGTTCAAGTAGTATTGGGAAAGATATAAGTATATTGGGGTATTTGGTAACCTCATCTTTTAAACTTATATCTAATTAATAATTGTCTTATGAATGACAAAGATTTTCAGAAAAACGTTGAGACAAGGTTAGATATATGAGATCACCTTGCAACGATATTTTTTTATACGGTTATACATTGGGACTTTGTGTATATTATGCATGGAAGAGGACTTCCAATATTTTGAAAAGTATATATGTATATATACTGAATATTTTGCGACTTCATCGCATTAAGATATCAAACTTGGTTCATTTCTTTTGACCAAGACTTTCATGAGTATTATGAGTAGGCTCATATACTATTAATCATTATACATATTATTTTGGTGGGCTTGCTGCTCACCCTTGCTTTCTTCTTTCATCACACAACAACAGATAGAAAAGATGAACAGAACCAAGCTCCCGATTCGCGAGCGATTAGGAGACGTTCCGTAGTTTTCTAGAAGCATTGATGCCGCCGTAGCTGAGGTAGGAATTACCAATAGGCTAGGCTTTCAACTTTTGATGTACCAGATTTATTTATATTTATGAATTGTAATAATGGCAAAGAAATGTAAATTTATTCAGAAACCTGTTTAAGGTGTATTGGCATATAATTGTGGAATAAAACGACTTGTGATTATTTTTGGATATTCATCTCTGAGACTATAACGTGTGGTGTGTGTTTATTGTGGGGTCACAGTACAGAGTAGTTGATTGTGTATTAAGATTGGGTGTTATTAAGGGAAATGGATCTCGTGACAACCCGGATCCCCGACCCCGGATCTGGGGGTGTTACAAACAACATAAGCCGGAATTAAACCACGATCGCTTAAGAAACTAGACTTTAACTAATTGAACCCTAACGTTTGCTTATGGTCATTTCTACGCTTAACAAATCACATAAGTCGTTCGAGTACCCTCGGCTCCACTATTTTTAATAAATTAACCGTTACGAATTTTAAGGCGACGCTTTCGCGTACCCTACCAACTGCCTAGTCCACTTTACATAATTGTTTCATACTCCAATTAGTCATTTAAGGGCCTTAACCAAGGTTTCAAAGTAAGGCGAGGGGTAATGGTTCGTTCGCGAAACGTCGTTACTTAAAACGGTCGTTTCTCCTAAACCGTACATCGGATTCAAGCGAACCACATATCAAAACGAAGCTCGTAACATGAACTATCTAAAAATGGAAAAGGTTAGAATCTTTCAGTGATTTTACGCGTCCTAAAGTTAAGAACAGAACAGTTAAGGAAAATCGGGCATTATGACGTTTATGTTTACGCGATTTCCAAATTAATTAACACTCTAAATTATCATCAATTCACTCACCACCACCAATACAACAATATTCAACCATCATACTACAAACTCAGTCCCCAACTCCAAGTTTTACCAATTTATCCAACCAATCAAAGACCCAATATTCAAAACCAATATAAATCCACCAAAACTACTTATAATCAAAGATCAAGCCTTAATACTAACAATGCTTCAATAGAACTTAATGGAATCATAAAATCAAAGCTAGGGTTTGAAGTTGATAACTTCCTTGGTAGGTGTTAAGTTGCTAGGAATCCTTAGGGAGCCTTAATCTAACCTCCTACAAGCTTGATCTTTCCAAAGAAATCAAAAAACAAAGTTAGGTTTTGAAGTTTCTAAAAGTCCGATTTAAAGAACTGTAAAAATGAGGGTCTTACCATGCTTATTTGGACGATACTTGTGAACAAGAGTTTTAGGCCATCTCAATACCTTTCCAAAGAGCTATATAACACAACATTTGAGTGAGTATTGAAGGAGATATGGTAGTTTTAAGTTGCTGCTCTGGTTTTGGCCGAGAGCAAGGGAAGAAAAAGTGAAGTAAAAATGTTTCTAGTTTGATTAAATGATTTGTGTGGTGTTTAGCTTGGTTACTTCCTTTTGTTGTTAATTAGATTTTTACCATGGTAAAAATTGTGTGGCTCACAATCAACCAACCAAACCCTCCATTTGTCATGCTTATGTCACCATGCCTATGTCATCTTTCTCATGTCATCCTCTTACACTTGTCTTCTTCTTGTTGGTGTGATAACATCATCATCCACTAACCTCTTTGATTAACCCCTAATTACTTGGCTAATGACCACTTATCTGTTATACGGTTCGCTTAACTTTCGTTCTCGTTTATCATTTGAGGGATCATACCTGGGATCTTATTACTTAGGTTCCCCTAAACCTTTCTCAATATTTTATATTCCTTTTATGATCCTCTTTAAAAATCCTTGAATTTAAATCCTTTTTATCATGTTACCTTATATTCAATTCTTTCAGTATCTGGTGGATTTTCGGGAAAAATCAAAGTCTTCGGATTTGGATTCTGACGATCTTTACATATATTTATATACCATATAGAGTACTAATAAGACCTCAGAATATCAATAAAAGAACTGCTACATTGTGTGGCATGAAAAGTTTTCTTACTCAGCATAATCAGCAAAATCACTATTCATAAGGTTTACAAAAAGTCCAAAATTTTTGGGGTTATTACAGTCTCCCCTCCTTAAAAGGATTCCGTCCCGGAATCAGATAGAAAATGAATAGGGATACTTTCTTAGCATTGCACTTTCTAACTCTCAAGTCAATTTTCCCATATTGTGGTTCTGCCACAAACCCTGACTAGCATGATAACCCTTCTTCTAAGCACTTGTCCATTTTTGATCTATAACTCTTCCTGGTTACTCCATATAGGTTACGTCTGGTTGCATATCTATGCGCTCATATGCCCCTATTTGTCTGGCATCCGGATTACACTTTCTTAACATTGATACATGGAACACGTTATGAACTTGCTAAGGTTCGGGGTAAGGCTAGCTCAAATGTTAACTTCCCAATATGACTTAATATATCCAAGGGTCCAACAATTCGTGGGCTTAGCTTTCCTTTCTTTCCGAACCACATCCATCCTTTCCAAGGGAATACCTATAACAGCACTAGGTCCCCTACTTCCTATTATTTGTCCTTTTGTGTCAAATCAACATACTTCTTATGTTCATCTTGGGCTACTACCAGCCGTCCTCTGATTAGATCTATTATATCCTTGGTCCTTTGGACTACTGCGGGTTCGAGCATCTTGTGCTCTACAACTTCATCCTAACATAAGGGAGATCGATATTGTCTTCCCTCAAGGATCTCATAAGGCGATACCTCGATACTGACATACGATCGATTATCGTAAGAAAACTCAATCCGCGTTAAGTGATCATTCCAAATTTCTTTCAAGTCTATTGTATAGACTCTCATTATCTCATCTAGATCTACAGCTTTTGCTTCTCAATACCCACTATTTTCCAGTTCGTAATCGTTACTATCTTCCGTACCAAATTTTATACTGATTACACTTTTGCTCGTTAGCATTCTATAACCTTTTAATAATCACGTCAACCTTAGTATCACGAACGCGTTAGAATCGGAATACCACCATATTTGGTACCACTTCATCTCTAGCTGCCTCCATCTTCGAAAACTTGGTCCTTCATATAGAAGTAAAATAATTTATTGAGAGATCACTATGATCATGAACACTTGTTACATTGCATAGTTAGTACAGAAGGTGGCCAGCCTTTAGTACTTGACAATCAATTAAACAATAGATGGTATCCCACTAGGCTTCTATCACACAGATAGATAGTCATTCGGCAATACCTCCCCTTCTGGAAGGGTTGTTCTTCTCAGCTTATATGAAATGAAAAGGAGAGAAAAGAAAGAATTGAAGAGAATTATATATATAAAATATACTGCCACAAAATATCTGGCTTGGAATCTACCTCTGAACTATAGAGGTTTTGTAATAACCCCAATTTTTGGAATTTTTGAAACCCTTATGAATAGTGATTTTGCTGATTATGCTGAATAAGAAAACTTTTTATGCTGCACTATGTAGGGGTTCTGTTATTGATATTCTGAGATTTTATTAGTACTTTATATGGGATATAAGTGTATATAAAGATCGGTAGAATCCAAATCTGAACACTTTGATTTTCCCGGAAATACACTAGATACGGAGAGAATTGAGTATAAGGTAACAGGATAAAAATGATTTAAATTAAAGGATTATAATAGAGGATCATAAAAAGGAATATAATGTATTGAGAAAGGTTAAGGGAACCTAAGTAATAAGATCCCGGGTATGATCCTTCAAACGATAAACGAGAACGAAAGTTAAGCGAACCGTATAACAGATCAGCGGTCATTAGGCAAACAATTAGGAAGTTAATCAAAGGGATTAGAGAGAGTGATGTCACCCAACCAATGAGAGGAGGACAAAGAGGGAAGGATGACATCACAACATGACCTAGGCATGACATGGGAAGGAAGGAGATGTGGTGGCTTTTTAACCACACAAAATCAAGGGCAACTAGGTAATTAACTAAAACAAACACAAAAATCAAACCAACCAAGCCAAGCAAATCATTTTTCATCAAAATCAAAAAGAAACCAAGGCATTGTTCTTCATGCTCTCGGCTTTTTACTATTCCAAAGGCAAGGAATTTCAAAACTCAAGATCCAAGCCTCCTAAATTGGTAAGATAATTCCCTAATCATCCTTATGCTTAGTTAGGTCTATATCATGAGTTTAAGACATCAATTCCTTCTCAATCTTCTTCATTTAATCAAAGAAGAAGACAATGAATAGTGTTTTCAAGTTTTTAACTTGAAATTTTTCTTGATTTCCTTGAAGATCCAAGCATTCCTAAGACTTCTCAAAGCTTCTTAAGGCTTCCTAGCTCCTCCCACCACTTCAAGGAAGGTATATCATCTCCAAACCCTAGATTTCTATGTATTATAAGATGATTTTGATTAGTATGGTGATATTGTAGCTTAATGTTTGTGGTTTAGAGTTTGGGTTGAAATGGTATGGAAATGGAATGGTAAATGTTGTTGTTTTGATTAAGAGAATGTAGTATAGTTAAATTCAAGCTTAGGCATAAGTATGAATGTTAAAATTGAATTGGTTGGGGGCTGATATGATGTGATAAGGATGGATGTTGGTTGTATGTTGGATTTGAGGTTGAATTGGGTTGGTTTTGAATGGTTTAAAATTGGAAAATCGCGTAAACATAGTCGTCGTAACGTCCGATTTTCTGTAGACTGTTTTTGTGCATAACATTAGGACCCGATAACACCATGCTAGATTTTGACCATTGCCATGTTTAGATAGATCATGTTACGAGCTTCGTTTTGATATGTAGTTCGCTTGATTCCGATGTACGGTTTAGGAGAAACGGCCGTTGTAAGTAACGACGTTTCGCGAACGAAACATTACCCCTCGCCTTACTTTGAAACATAGGTTAAAGACCTTAAATGACTAATTGGAGTATGAAACATTTATGTAAAGTGTAATAGGCAGTTGGTAAGACACTCACGAAGGAATCGCCTTAAAACTCGTAATGGTTAATTTATTAAAAATGGTGGAGCCGAGGGTACTCGAGCGACTTAAGAGAATCAGTAAGCGCAAAGCGAGCGTTAGAGTCTAATTTGGTTAAAGTATAGATTTACAAGTGACTTCGGTTTCATTCCAACTTATATGTTGTTTATAGGTTACCAGACTCGTCCCGAGCCATTTGTAACCCCCAGTCGCTCAGGCAAGTTTTCTACCCGTTATAACTGTTGTTGTGATGTATTTGTGTATATGCATTATCTTGCGATAGATGCATGTGGGTTAATTAGCAAATGTTGCAATATATTGAAGCATGCTGCTATGGTATATATATATGCATGCCTGTTTCGTATTCTTTCCCTATATATCTGTTGATTCAGTTGATAATACCTATGCTAGAGGATAGCGGTAATTTGCATATACCCTTAGTATAGGGACCCAAAGGTGAAAACATATTTCTAAAACTGGGAGTCGAGGATCCCGAGTAGATTTTGTATATATGTATATAAATATATATATATATACTTATATATATATGGTTATAGTTTTCCAAACTATTAATCGAATAAGGTTTATTCGATAACTTTTATTTTATTATTGAATATTATTTGAATATTCATTCGAGGGCTTATGACTCAGTTTATATTATTAATGATTATTAATTGGATATTCATTTGAGGACGTATGACTCCTTTGTTTCATGAATATTAATTATAGTATTCATTCGAGGTATTATGACTCCGTTTATTACTTAATAATATTCTTTATTGTATTAAAGAATAAGGTGTCGATAATCAAACTTATTTTTGATTATTCAAATAAAGATATTACTTTCGTATAAGTATATCTTTGATTATTTGCTATTTCATTCAAGTATAAGTTTTCCAACTTCTACCTCAATTATTCTTATGGGAATATTATTTAAATAATAATATTCAGATATTCCTTTCATATCGGGACTGATTTATTTTAATAAATCAGTATTACTCCAAACACTCTTTAAAGTGTTTTCGAGTCTTCAAAATGATTTTTAAAAGTTAGAGCGGATCCCAAAACTCATTTTTTTATATTTAAGATCTTCCTTTTTAAGGGGATTTAAATACTCGCTCAAAACCTGAGGGATCCGGCTCTGTGGTGTATTTTATATTCGCAACAAGGTTGCAGTTTTGGTAAATGAATTGATTACTTACCCAATGTTCGGGAAGTAAGTCCATCTACTGAGTCGGCATAAGCAACATGGGCTCAGTGGGCGTCCATGATAGTGTAAGTGGCTCAGTGGGAGTCCATCAAATGCATAAGTGGCTGAGTGGCAGTCCAGCATAAGGTCCTTTTACGACCAGGGTGATGACCAGTGGGGAATTCGTCCATCTACTAGTAGAAAAGGTTACTTATGGGTATCTTTGCCTGATCAGCAAGATATCTGGTTTATGCCAAAATTCTTTTCCTTTCCAAATTTATTGAATATTGCAATTCTATTCATACTTTACATGACAGAGGTTTTCAGGAAATGTATAAAGGAAGATGTATATGTGGATATATATATATATCAGAACTTATTGAAGTATGTCATAACTTCATTTCCTTTAATAATATTTTAAAGATTTAATCTATTCAAATCTTGTCTTGTAGTCTCATCTATGTGATGAATTGTTGAAAGCTCATTATACTTTGAACAATGGTAGTTCAAGTAGCTTTATAAATGATATAAGTGTAGTGACGTATTTGGTAACTTCATCTTTTAAACTTATATCTAGTTAATAATTGTCTTATGAATGACAAAGATTTTCAGAAAAATGTTGAGACAAGGTTAGATATATGAGATCACCTTGCAACGATATTTTTTATACAGTTATACACTGGAACTCTGTGTGTATTATGCATGGAAGAGGACTTCCAATATTTTGAAAAGTATATATGTATATATACTGAATATTTTGCGACTTCATCGCATTAAGATATCAAACTTGGTTCATTTCTTTTGACCAAGACTTTCATGAGTATTATGAGTAGGCTCATATATTGTTAATCATTATACATATTATTTTGGTGGGCTTGCTGCTCACCCTTGCTTTCTTCTTTCATCACACAACATCAGATAGATAAGATGAACAGGACCAAGCTCCCAATTCGCAAGCGGATAGGAAACGTTCCGCAGCTTTCTGGAAGCGTTGAGGCAGCTGTAGCTGAGGTAGAAATTACCAATAGGCTAAGTTTTCAACTAATAATGTACCAGACTTATGTATATTATGAATTGTAATAATGGCAAAGAAATGTAAATTTATCTAGAAAACCTTTTAAGGTGTATTGACATATAATTGTGGAATAAAACGACTTGTGATTATTTGTGGATATTCATCTCTGAGACTATAACTTGTGGTGTGTGTGTTTATTGTGGGGTCACAGTTCAGAGTAGTTGATTGTGTATTAAGATTGGGTGTTATTAAGGGAAATGGATCTCATGACAACCCGGATCCCCGACCCCGGATTTGGGGGTGTTACAGAAGTGGTATCAGAGCTAAGCGTTATAAACCTCAGAGATGATGTGACGTTAAGATAATAAGTTCACTAAGATAATAAGAACTCTTGCCAAGTTCATAGTCGGGCTACCTAACGTAGCACTGACAGTTAAAACCCTTACGGGAACCCTTATAAGTATCGTGATAGTAACATAGTTCGTTCTCGTATAGGGCAGCGGGGCACCGAACCTTGAGGTTCAGAAGCATCATCATGAGGATGTTTTATTACAAGTTGGAGATCAAATTGTGAATCCGGTGGAGTACCCTAATGAGGGACCGGATGAGGTTCAGATAGAGAATGTTGCGGTTAAGGATGTTATTCCGGAAAGGATTGTGGCTGAGGAGGATCTCATGGAGGATCCTGATGAGAATGAAGAGAGGACCGCTGAGGAACAGATGACCGTAGTCAGGGCGACTACCAGAGCAAGAATGGCCGCGAGGGTGGCACTAGAGGATGAAGAGTTACCAAGGGCACAATGGTTAATGAGGGCAGAAGGAGTGGGGCCTTCCACGACCCCAATTATACCAGTATCAGACCCTCTTCCAGAGGCTCCTGTAGACATCCATGAGGTTCCACCAATTCCTGTTCCCTCCCCTGTACAGAGCCCAGCACATACTGAGGAAATGCCACCTTTATCCCCTGCACCATTGTCACCTGATACCGTGCTTGGTTATCCATTTGGATCTCCTGGGTCTGCACCACCTGCACCCCATGGACTGCTAGATGCTACCACTCAGGCTTCTCTTATCGCTGATTATCATATGACTTTGGGTGGCCAGTCAGTGGCCCGGAATGTTAGGAGTGATCTGTTGGATCGACTTACTGCACCAAGGATTGAGGGTGGGATACTTCCGGCAGGATTAGCGTATAGCATGGAAAGGATTGAGGCTACCACCCGTGTTACAGCTAGAGGCCATCTTGAGGGTCAGGTTGATCCAGCTCTACTTGCAACTATCTTAGACCTCATCACCTCTGTGATGGAGCAGGTTAGGGATGTCGTGCGTGCTCGCATCTCTTAATCCATGGTAGTGTGCGTAGCCAGAGCAATCAAACAAGGGTTTCATGTAGCACCGCTTTTGAAGGATTAGCCTAAGTTATGAATGATTAGTTTTAATGACGAGATGACTATCTATGGTAGTACTTTTGGGATAGGAGCGATAAGTTCATATGATGTAATCCTCTTTAATATGTTCAGTTGTTGTACCCTCGAACAAATGGTTATGTATATATTCGTTAATTTCAGTTCAGATTAGTTTGTTTGTGATAAAATCATATTGTTAATTGCTCTATTAACACTTAAGAGAGTGTCATGAAGTTTATCGAACTTGAGAATTCATAATTTGCAATCGTGCAAGGACTAAACGAGGGGAAGACTTAAGCAAAGTAAGTAAGACAAATATCCGGAGATTCTCAAAATTTTCCAAGTAATATGCCCTCACAAGGAATAAGATTAGGGGCAAACCTTGAATGTGATAATCAGGGAGGTCGCAATTAAGATATAAAGAATTCGGAATATAATAAAGTGGAAAATGAAGATTTTAAATTAAAAGATGACCCCAATTATGGGGAGTAGGAAGAAATATTTAGACTAAGACAGCAGAAGTCGAGCGAGATAAGGAGACCCGAGACGGTACTCCTATACGGAAATTCATGAACCTGTCTAAACAGAACTTATATTTTATTCCTAACCACCGCCTTGAGGAAACAATGTGGTGTGAAATTCTTTCAGGACCTCTAAGTCGCTAAGCTCTCAGAGTTCCAAGGAACAAGCCGACCCAGTCGAGGCAAGAGTCTGGCTAAAGGAAATATAGGAATCATTTGAGATTCTAAATGATTGACGAATCACAAAAGACTATTTTTATCACTTACCCTCC
This sequence comes from Apium graveolens, assembly GCF_009905375.1. NCBI lineage: Eukaryota > Viridiplantae > Streptophyta > Magnoliopsida > Apiales > Apiaceae > Apium > Apium graveolens. The sequence continues at coordinate 154,975,875 of NC_133655.1, read as the reverse complement.
TAAGAGAGAGACCACCCGCTGGTGAAAGACCAAGGAAGGCACGGAGCAAGAGATTATAATAAACTGATTTAAGTTCAGTCAATTGTTTTCAGGAAAGTACTTCCCAAGGTTATAGAGATAGAGTAAAAGCTTTAGAGCCAGAATAAAGGCAGATGAGTATGATGAATTATGAATCTAAGTTGTAAAAGTTGTCAAGATTCGTTCTAAGGACACGAATCCAGAATGACGGGATGTTTGAAATCAATGCTTATGTTGTGTTGGTTCATGAAATAATGATAAGAGAAAGGGAAATAAAAAGGAACTGAAGTGGAAAGGGATATAAAGGCAATAGAGTTTGATGTATGATAAGGGAGTCGGGTATGAGGAAACCTTAAAGACTCGTAGCAATAGAAATAGGAAAGTATGTAATCATTGGTATGAGGGTGATTCACCATGAGTTAAAGTTGATGGTTGAAGGCATACGAGTTATGTACATTTTATCCCCTTTAAGTTGGGAGGATTCAAGGAAACCTTTAGATAGTTCGAAGGATAAATAATAAGACGCGGATAGACTAAGGAGACAAGAAAGTAAGAAAGTAGGAAAATTGGATGAAGGAAGTGACCTTCAATAATGTGAAATGTAAGACCGGTGGCTCGATACTCAGAAAGGGAGACGCCAGGTATGAGAGATATCCCAACATTGAGGTGACTGTTGAGATAAACAACAAAAGTAAATAAGGAATTATTAAGAAGAAGTTCACGTTGAACATGACCAATATCTTCCAGAACATCCATGTTATCATTACTGAATCAGGCAAGAAAAGCGGATAACCGTTCTTATCTTTTGGAGGCCATATTGATTGACCTCATTTTGAATACAGATGTTATTGTGAAATTAGGCATATACTATCGAGGTGGGAATGATTGAATAAGATACCCTTATCAGGGATATATGACTTGATTTATCCATGGAAGGATGCATGTACCTTTTAAAGGTGGAATTAAGGATAGAACATCGGTAACTTAAAATGAATCCTCGGGGAATGCATAAAGGTTGGAATTTCACCCTTAATAGGGATAGTGCGAGTTTTGACAGTATGAATTGGAAAGGATTAAGGTAATAACAACCTTTAAGAATCAGTGGAGAAATTTTTCAGAAGTATATAGACAATGATTCTAGTATTAATAAATGGTATCTTGATATGCCCTGTATCTAGGGAATACAGGAGGAACGATTCGAGGATAACCTTAGAGGTTTTACAAGGAGAAAGGTAATATTCAAAATTCTCAAGAATAAAAATGTTGATAAAGGAAATATGACGTAATTATAATGATGCCAAGTGGGGCACGTGTTAAATCACGAGAAAGTATGGATCGAACCAGTAAAGGTCGAAATTGTTCAGGGCAATTAGGGCCTAGGATAAAAGATGTTCTAAGTATGATTGAGAGTCAGTCGTGACAGTGATTAACCTCTAAAGACTGAGGCAATAACTTATGGAAAAATGGTGATATTTTTTTTTACTCATCAGATTTTAAGGAAAACATCTTCACACAAGCAGTGATTGGAAATGAGGTAGAAAATTTAGTGAAGGTGGTTGAAATGACATTGATTGTAAGGAAATATTACTATCAAGAAAGGCCAAAGAGGTGGCCGACACTTTAAGTGTAAGAGGACAATTATAGGCGCTCGTGCCAGAGGAATATAGTGATAATGGTTGAGGCTGTGAAGGTTGTATTATGGTGTGGAAGATTGACATTCCTTCTGATGATTGTGCAAAACTCAACCGTGATAGTAGTTGGTAAAGGTTTAATTCGTGTAATCGCCATGAGCGGGCTATCTATCTCAGAAGATCCTATCTTGAGAATAATCCAGGACCATATTTCAAAAAGGACTAAACGAACCTTTGAGTTAAGTCTTCTATTGAAGGCATATGATTAAGAATGGTATTAACCTGCTATCGTTGCCTTGATTGAAACTCTTCTGCAATTTTATCTGCTTCATGTCATGTATGTATGTCAAGATCAGGAGTGTTCTTCATGAATCATGAATGGTGATTATGTTACCTCCTTAGAAGAATTAGATACGAGATGTATGGACTCCGTATGGTTAGCTATTAAGTCTTCATGGAAAATGAATGACTACAGTAGGTCAGTGATGGACCGTAGTAATGCAGCAATGATTCTGCGAGTAATGAGCTGTTTACAACCGTGAGAGTTGTATTGGAATGGATGTTGAGATTGAGTACCACTAATCAGGTCGTGGTAGTGTATAAGTTATCATTGATAGACTAATTAAGTAGAGTATCTACCTATTGAATATTTATTCTTTCTTATCAATAGAGAGCCGTATTATTATACGAGGAAGGTTGCGGTGCAAGAATAGAATTCTAGTAACGATGATGTCTAGAATGAGATCCCAGGTTCGATTTTCGATATCGAGGGAGTTTCAAAGGTAATTGTGTATAAGCTCGAGGAAGTGCATGGGTCCATAGAATGATGGACGGAATAGCAAATAATTAGGCATGTGAAATACGATGTTATAATACTTGATGTTGATATAAATACATATATGTTTTGTTCTCCTATGACAAACCTCTATAGTTCAGAGGTAGATTCCAAGCCAGATATTTTATGGCAATAAATTTTTTTTCGTATATACAATTCTCTTCTGTTCGTTCTTTTCTCTTCTTTTCATTTCATGTAAACTGAGAAGAACAACCCTTCCAGAAGGGGAGGTATTGCCGAATGACTATCTATCTGTGTGATAGAAGCCTAGTAGGATACCATCTATTGTTTAATTGCTCGTCAAGTACTAAAGGCTGGCCACCTGCTGTACTAACTATGCAATATAACAAGTGTTCATGATCATAGTGATCTCTCAATAAATTCCTTTACTTCTATCTGATTGATCAAACTTTGGGAAATAGAAACAGCTGAAAAAAGGATAATAAAATTGTGATAGTATTCGGGATGGGAACACATTCGTGATACTAAGGTTGACGTGGTTATTAAAAGGTTATAGAACGCTAACGAGCAAAAGTATAACCAGTATAATATTAGGAACGGAAGGTTATAGCGATTACGAACTGGAAAAGAATGGGTATTGAGAAGCAAAAGCTATAATGTTAGAAGCTATGATGAGAGTCTGTGTAATAGACTTGAAAGAATTTGGAATGATCACTTAACAAGGATTGAGTTTTCTTACGACAATAGATCTTATGTCATTATCGAGTTATCGCCTTATGAGATCCTTGAGGGAAGACAATGTCGATCTCCCTTATGTTAGGATGAAGTTGTAGAGCGCAAGATGCTCGGACCCGCAGTAGTCCAAAGGACCAAGGATATAATAGATCTAATCAGAGGACGGCTGGTAGTAACCCAAGATGGACATAAGAAGTATGTTGATTTGACACGAAAGGACAAAGAATAGGAAGTAGGGGACCTAGTGTTGTTAAAGGTATCCCCTTGGAAACCCTTGGAAAGGATTGGTGAGATTCGGAAAGAAAGGAAAGCTAAGTCCACAATTTGTCGGACCCTTGGATATATTAAGAAGTATTGGGAAGTTAGCATATGAGCTAACCTTACCCCAGAACATGTAGCAAGTCATAACGTGTTTCACGTATCAATGTTAAGGTAGTGTAATTCGGATGCCAGATAAATAGGGGCATATGAGCGCATAGACATGCAACCAGACGTAACCTATATGGAGCAACCAGGAAGGGTTATAGATTGAAAAAGGAACAAGTGCTTAGGAGAAGGGTTATCAAACTATTCAGAGTTTGATGGAAGAACCACAATGTGGGAAAATTTACTTGAGAGTTAGAAAGTGTAATGCTAAGAAAGTATCCCTATTCATTTTCTATCTGATTCCGGGACGGAATCCTTTTAAGGAGGGGAGACTGTAATAACCCCAATTTTTGGAATTTTTGAAACCCTTATGAATAGTGATTTTGCTGATTATGCTGAATAAGAAAACTTTTCAGGCCGCACTATGTAGGGGTTCTGTTATTGATATTCTGAGATTTTATTAGTACTTTATATGGGATATAAGTGTATGTAAAGATCGTCAGAATCCAAATCCGAACACTTTGATTTTCCCGAAAATACACTAGATACGGAGAGAATTGAGTATAAGGTAACAGGATAAAAAGGATTTAAATTAAAGGATTATAATAGAGGATCATAAAAAGGAATATAATGTATTGAGAAAGGGTAAGGGAACCTAAGTAATAAGATCCCGGGTATGATCCTTCAAACGATAAACGAGAACGAAAGTTAAGCGAACCGTATAACAGATCAGCGGTCATTAGGCAAACAATTAGGAAGTTAATCAAAGGGATTAGAGAGAGTGATGTCACCCAACCAATGAGAGGAGGACAAAGAGGGAAGGATGACATCACAACATGACCTAGGCATGACATGGGAAGGAAGGAGATGTGGTGGCTTTTTAACCACACAAAATCAAGGGCAACTAGGTAATTAACTAAAACAAACACAAAAATCAAACCAACCAAGCCAAGCAAATCATTTTTCATCAAAATCAAAAAGAAACCAAGGCATTGTTCTTCATGCTCTCGGCTTTTTACTATTCCAAAGGCAAGGAATTACCCCTCGCCTTACTTTGAAACATAGGTTAAAGATCTTAAATGACTAATTGGAGTATGAAACATTTATGTAAAGTGTAATAGGCAGTTGGTAAGACACTCACGAAGGAATCGCCTTAAAACTCGTAATTGTTAATTTATTAAAAATGGTGGAGCCGAGGGTACTCGAGCGACTTAAGAGAATCAGTAAACGCAAAGCGAGCGTTAGAGTCTAATTTGGTTAAAGTATAGATTTACAAGTGACTTCGGTTTCATTCCAACTTATATGTTGTTTATAGGTTACCAGACTCGTCCCGAGCCATTTGTAACCCCCAGTCGCTCAGGCAAGTTTTCTACCCGTTATAACTGTTGTTGTGATGTATTTGTGTATATGCATTATCTTGCGATAGATGCATGTGGGTTAATTAGCAAATGTTGCAATATATTGAAGCATGCTGCTATGGTATATATATATGCATGCCTGTTTCGTATTCTTTCCATATATATCTGTTGATTCAGTTGATAATACCTATGCTAGAGGATAGCGGTAATTTGCATATACCCTTAGTATAGGGACCCAAAGGTGAAAACATATTTCTAAAACCGGGAGTCGAGGATCCTGAGTAGATTTTGTATATATGTATATAAATATGTATATATATATACTTATATATATATATGGTTATAGTTTTCCAAACTATTAATCGAATAAGGTTTATTCGATAACTTTTATTTTATTATTGAATATTATTTGAATATTCATTCGAGGGCTTATGACTCAGTTTATATTATTAATGATTATTAATTGGATATTCATTTGAGGACGTATGACTCCTTTGTTTCATGAATATTAATTATAGTATTCATTCGAGGTATTATGACTCCGTTTATTACTTAATAATATTCTTTATTGTATTAAAGAATAAGGTGTCGATAATCAAACTTATTTTTGATTATTCAAATAAAGATATTACTTTCGTATAAGTATATCTTTGATTATTTGCTATTTCATTCAAGTATAAGTTTTCCAACTTCTACCTCAATTATTCTTATGGGAATATTATTTAAATAATAATATTCAGATATTCCTTTCATATCGGGACTGATTTATTTTAATAAATCAGTATTACTCCAAACACTCTTTAAAGTGTTTTCGAGTCTTCAAAATGATTTTTAAAAGTTAGAGCGGATCCCAAAACTCATTTTTTTATATTTAAGATCTTCCTTTTTAAGGGGATTTAAATACTCGCTCAAAACCTGAGGGATCCGGCTCTGTGGTGTATTTTATATTCGCAACAAGGTTGCAGTTTTGGTAAATGAATTGATTACTTACCCAACGTTCGGGAAGTAAGTCCATCTATTGAGTCGGCATAAGCAACATGGGCTCAGTGGGCGTCCATGATAGTGTAAGTGGCTCAGTGGGAGTCCATCAAATGCATAAGTGGCTGAGTGGCAGTCCAGCATAAGGTCTTTTTACGACCAGGGTGATGACCAGTGGGGAATTCGTCCATCTACTAGTAGAAAAGGTTACTTATGGATATCTTTGCCTGATCAGCAAGATATCTGGTTTATGCCAAAATTCTTTTCCTTTCCAAATTTATTGGATATTGCAATTCTGTTCATACTTTACATGACAGAGGTTTTCAGGAAATGTATAAAGGAAGATGTATATGTGGATATATATATATCAGAACTTATTGAAGTATGTCATAACTTCATTTCCTTTAATAATATTTTAAAGATTTAATCTATTCAAATCTTGTCTTGTAGTCTCATCTATGTGATGAACTGTTGAAAGCTCATTATACTTTGAACAATGGTAGTTCAAGTAGCTTTATAAATGATATAAGTGTAGTGAAGTATTTGGTAACTTCATCTTTTAAACTTATATCTAGTTAATAATTGTCTTATGAATGACAAAGATTTTCAGAAAAACATTGAGACAAGGTTAGATATATGAGATCACCTTGCAATAATATTTTTTATACAGTTATACACTGGAACTCTGTGTGTATTATGCATGGAAGAGGACTTCCAATATTTTGAAAAGTATATATGTATATATACTGAATATTTTGCGACTTCATCGCATTAAGATATCAAACTTGGTTCATTTCTTTTGACCAAGACTTTCATGAGTATTATGAGTAGGCTCATATATTGTTAATCATTATACATATTATTTTGGTGGGCTTGCTGATCACCCTTACTTTCTTCTTTCATCACACAACATCAGATAGATAAGATGAACAGGACCAAGCTCCCTATTCGCAAGCGGATAGGAAACGTTCCGCAGCTTTCTGGAAGCGTTGAGGCAGCTGTAGCTGAGGTAGAAATTACCAATAGGCTAAGTTTTCAACTAATAATGTACCAGACTTATGTATATTATGAATTGTAATAATGGCAAAGAAATGTAAATTTATCCAGAAAACCTTTTAAGGTGTATTGACATATAATTGTGGAATAAAACGACTTGTGATTATTTATGGATATTCATCTCTGAGACTATAACTTGTGGTGTGTGTGTTTATTATGGGGTCATAGTTCAGAGTAGTTGATTGTGTATTAAGATTGGGTGTTATTAAGGGAAATGGATCTCGTGACAACCCGGATCCCCGACCCCGGATTTGGGGGTGTTACAGGTTTGTCATAGGAGAACAAAACATATACGTATATATATCAACATCAAGTATTATAGCATCATATTTCACGTGTCTGAATATTTACTATTCCGTCCATCATTCTATGGACCCATGCTCTTGCTCGAGCTTATAAATAATCACCTTTGAAATTCCCTCGACATCGAAAATCGAATATGGGATTTCATTCTAGACGTCATCGTTATTAGAATTCTATGCTTGCATTGCAACCTTCCTCGTATAGTAATACGACTCTCTATTGATAAGAAAGAATAAGTATTCAATAGGTAGATAATCGACTTAATTAGCCTATCAATGATAACTTATACACCACCACGACCCGATTAGTGGTACTCACTCTCAACATCCATTCCAATACAACTCTCATGGTTGTAAGTAATCGGCTCATTACTCGCAGAATCATTCCTGCATTACTATGGCCCACCGTTGACCTACTGTAGTCATTCGTTTTCCATGAAGTTTTAATAGCTAACCATACAGAGTCCATTCATATCATATCGAATCCTTCTAAGGAGGTAACATAATCACCATTCATGATTCGTGAAGAACATTCCTGATCCTGACATACATACATGACATGAAGCAGATAAAATTGCAGAAGAGTTTCAATCAAAGCAACGATAGCAGGCTAATACCATTATTAACCATATTTCTTTACTGGGAGTTATGAAGCTCAAAGGTTCATTTAGTCCTTTCGTAACATGCTCCTGGCTTATCTCAAGATAGGACCTTCTAAGATAGAAAGCCCGCTCACGGCGATTACATGAATTAAATCTTTACCAAACTACTATTACGGTTGAGTACCGCACAGTCATCAGAAGGAATGTCAATCTTTCACACCATAATACAACCTTCACGGAATTAACCATTATCACTGTATTCCTTTGGCACGAGCGCCGATAATTGTCCTCTTACACTTAAAGTGTTGGCCACCTCTTTGGCCTTTCTAGATAGTAAAATTTCCTTACAATCAATGTCATTTTAACCACCTCCAACTAAATTTTCTACCTCATTTCAATCACCGCTTATGTGAAAATGCTTCTCTTAAGTCTTGGTGAGAAAAAAAATCACCATTTTTCCATAAGTCATTGCCTTAGTCTTTAGATGTGAACATTGCCACGACTGACTCTCGATCATACTTAGGACATCTCTTATCTTGGGTCCTTCTTGTTTCCACCAATCTCGACCCTCATTGGATCAATCTATACTTTCTTATGGTTCAACACGTGCCCCACCTGGCATTATTATAATTATGTCATATTTCCTTCATCAAAATTTCTATTCTTGAGAACTTTGAATATTTCATTTCTCCTTGTAAAACCTCTAAGGTTATCCTTAAATCCTTCATCAGGTACACCCTAGGCACATGGCATATCAAGATACCATTTACTAATACCAGAATCATTGTCTATATACTTCTGAAAAATTTCTCCACTGATCCTTAAAGGTTGTTGTTACCTTAATCCTTTCCAATTCATACTGTCAAAACTCATGCTGTCCCTATTAAGGGTGAAATGCCAACCTTTATGCATTCCCCTAGGATTCATTTCAAGTTATCGGGGTTTTATCCTTAATTCCACCTTTAAAAGATACTTACACTCTTCTATGGATAAATCAAGTCATATATACTTGATAGATTACCTTATTCAATCATTCTCACTTCGATAGTCTATACTTAATTTCACAATAGCATCCTAATTCAAACTGAGGTCAATCCATATGGTCTCCAAAAGATAACAACAGTTTTTTTTGCTTTGCTTGCCTAATTTGGTGATGACAACAGGGATGTTCCAGGAAGATATTGGTCGTGTTCAACGTGAAATTCTTCTTAATAATTCCTTATTTACTTTTGTTGTTTATCTCAACAGTCATCTCAATGTTGGGATATCTTTCATACCTGGTGTCTCCCTTTCTGGGTATCAAGCCATCGGTCTTACACTTCACATTTTTGAAGGTCACTTCCTTCATCCAATTTTCCTAATTTCTTACTTCCTTGTCTCCTCAGTCTATCTGCGTCTCATTATTTATCCTTCGAACTATCTCAAGGTTTCCTCGTATCCTCCCAACTTACAGGGGATAAAATATATGTATCTCTTATGCCTTCAACCATCAATTCTAACTCATGGTGAATCACCCTCATCCTAACGATTACATACTTTTCTATTTCTATTGCTACGAGTCTTTAGGGTTTCCTCATACCCAACTCCCTCATCATTCCTCAAACTCTATTGCCTTTATATTCCTTTCCACTTCAGTTTCTTTTTATTTTCCTTTCTCTTATCATTATTTCATGAACCAACACAACATAAGCATTGATTTCAAACATCCCGTCATTCTGGATTCGTGTCCTCAGAACAAATCTTGACAACTTTTACAACTTAGATTCATAATTCATCATACTCGTCTGCCTTTGTTCTGGCTCTAAAGCTTTTACACTATCTCCATAACCTTGGGAAGTACTTTCCTGAAAATAATTGACTCAACTTAAATCAGTTTATTATAATCTCTTGCTCCGTGCCTTCCTTGGCCTTTCACCAACGGGTGGCCTCTCTCTTAGGAGGGTAAGTGACAAAAACAGTCTTTTGTGATTCGTCAATCATTTAGAATCTTAAATGATTCATATATTTTCTTTAGCCAGGCTCTTGCCTCGACTGGGTCAGCTTGTTCCTTGGAACTCTGAGAGCTTAGCGACTTAAAGGTCCTGAAAGAATTTATCACCGCATTATTTCCTCAGGGTGGTGGTTGGGGATAATAGTCTAAGTTCTGTCTAGAAAGGTCCATAAATTATCGTATAGGAGTATCGTCTCGGGTCTCCTTTCCTTACTCGACTTCTGTTTCCTTAGTTTGAACGTTCCCTCCTCCCTATAATCGGGGTCATCCTACATGTTTTAAATGCTCATTTTCCACTTCATTATGTTATGGGTTCCTTCTATCTTGATGGCGACCTCCCTGACTATCACGTTCAGGGTTTGCTCTAAATCTTATTCCTCAAACTAGCTTTCATCTAAGATCTCATCTTTAAGCTCTTGAACATTTGGAACCCAAATTCTGTAGGAATACCTCATTATTCCCTTATCATCTTTCTCGGTATTAATCTCTTATCTATTTGTTGGCTCTCTTCCTTCATTCATCACTTTTTCTGGCACAATATGTTCTTTTCCAATAATTCGGGCTGTATTGCAATCTCAAACAGCTTTTTGGCACCGGCTCCGGTTACCTTCACTTCTATTTCCATTTTCTCAAAATTTCTTATTAACTCTCCCAAAGACATTATCATCTTGAGTCTCTCCTTTTTACTAAGGGCATCAGCCACCACATTGGCTTTCCCCGAATGATAAAGAATCTCTCAATCATAATTCTTGATTAGCTCTAACCGCCTCCTCTGGCGTATATTGAGCTCTTTCTACGTAAAAATGTACTAGAGCTCCTATGGTTTGTGTAAATCTTGCACTTCTCTCCATACAAGTAGTGCTTCCAATCTTTAGGGAATAACTATTTCCACGAGCCCAAGCTCATGGGTGGGGATATCGAATTTTATATTCCCTTAATTATCTTGACGCGTACGCAATTACCTTGTTGTGCTGTATAAGAAGCACCCTAATTCCTTATGCGAAGCGTCACTACACATCACAAAATCTCCTTTTCCATCCGGCAACGCCATCATAGGGGCCGTCACCAATCTTTGCTTCAGTTCTTGAAAGTTCTCGTATTTCTCTGTCCATTCGAACTTCTCAGTCTTACGAGTAAGCGCGTTGAAGGGGCTACTATCTTTACGAACTTGAACGAACCTCCGGTAGTAACCGGCCAATCCTACCTCTGGTAGTCGCCCTAACCATAGTCATTAATTCCTCAGTGGTCCTTTATTCATTCTTGTCAGGATCCTCCACGGGATTCTTCTCAGCAACAATCCCTTCTAGGACAACATCCTCAACCGCTGCATCCTCAATATGAACATCATCTGGTCCCGCGTTAGGAAGCTCTATCGGATCCATAATCTGATCTCCAATAAGTAATAAAACATCATCGCGTTGTTGCTCCTCAAGCTTAGGGTTCGGAGTCCCGCTACCATATACAAGAACGAACTACGCTTCTATCACGATATTTATAAGGGTTCCCATAAGGGTTTTAACTGTCAGTACTACGTTAGGAAGTCCGACTATGAACTTGGCAAGAGTTCTTATTATCTTAGTGAACTTATTATTTTAACGTCATATCATCTCTGAGGTTTATAACGCTTAGCTCTGATACCATTCTGTAACACCCCCAAATCCGGGGTCGGGGATCCGGGTTGTCACGAGTTCCATTTCCCTTAATAACACCCAATCTTAATAAACAATAAACTACTCCGTACTGTGACCCCACAATAAACACACACACCACAAGTTGTAGTCTCATAGATGAATATCTAAAAATAACACGAGTCATTTTATTCCACAATTATATGCGATTACACCTTAAAAGGGTTTCTGAATAAATTTACATTTCTTTGCCATTATTACAATTCATAAAGATACATAAGTCTGGTACATCAAAATTTGAAAGCCTAGACTATTGGTAGTTCCTACCTCAGCTACAGCGACATCAACGCCTATAGGAAACTGCAGAATGTTTCCTATCCGCTCGCGAATTGGGAGCTTGGTCCTGTTCATCTTGTCTATCTGATGTTGTGTGATGAAAGAAGAAAGAAAGGGTGAGCAACAAGCCCACCGAAATAATATGTATAATAATTTATAATATATGAGTATTCTCATAGTACTCAAGAAAGTCTTGGTTAAGAAGAAATGAACCAAGTTGATATCTTAACGCGACCAAGTTGCAAAATATTCAGTATATACATATATACTTTTCAAAATCTTTGAAATAATCTGCCAGGCATAATATACACAGAGTTCCAGTTTATAAATGTATAAAAATTCATTGCAAGGTAATCTCATATATCTAACCTTGTCTCAACGTTTTTCTGAAAACCTTTGTCATTCATAAGATAATCATTAACTAGATATAAGTTGAAAAGATGAAGTTACAAGATACTCCAATATACTTATATCTTTTCTGAATACTACTTGAACTACCACCATTCAAGTTATAATTAGTTCATCCCATAGAAGAAGCTACACGACAAAACTTGTATAGAATTAATCTTTGAAATATCATCAAAATGAAATGAAGTTATGAGATACTTCATTTGATGAAAACATCATTTTGAAAACTTGACCCTGCCAACACTTAACAATCGCCCTGCCGTAGCCTTTCTATTGAAGTGCTCTGGGTAGTATTACAGAAATATCCAATTGGATGATGAACTCATTACGGGAGTTTGCCGTGCCAGGAAGACCACTCATGATGATCAGTCGCAGTAGTGCAACCCCACCATTTTCTACATGTAGAGGAGAACAGTCGGATTTACTTGTCAACCGAACACTGGACTCCTAAGGAATGGGCCGTCTTAGCGGATCTTCCGGGCCATTTGGGCCAATATGATAAGGCTGGGCCGGTGCCACTCGACCACTTACGCCACTCCTAGTTCAGATGAAATTCTGAAACGTAAAGCTCGTCCCCACTTTCTCCAAGTAGAAACTTGTTGATACGGCTCCACCAAGAAGTCGTATCTAGTTGGAAAGGAAAACTCACCGATATTTCCCAGGTGATGCCTGTTAATGGATTAACTTATTCCAAGAATTTTACTTCCCGAGTGTTGGGTAAGTAATCAAAAACTCTTTTATCAAAACAACAACCTTGTTGCGAATATAAAATACATCACAGAGCCGGATCCCTCAGATTTTTGAGCGAGTATTCAAGTCCCCTTCGAAGGAAGATCTTAAATTTGAAAAATGAGTTTTGGGATCCGCTCTAACTTTTAAAATCATTTTGAAGACTCGAAAACATTTTTGAGAATGTTTGGAGTGATGCTGATTTAATAAAATAAATCAGTCCCGATATGTTGGAGAATATCTGAATATTATTATTTAAATAATATTCCCATGAAGGATGATCTTCATAAAAATAAATGAAGTGAAAGTTTTAAAAGCTCATACTTGAATTGAATAATAAATAACCAAAGATATACTTATATACGAAAGTACGATCTTTATTTGAATAATCAAAAATAAGTTTGAAATATCAAAACCTTATTCTTTAATCAAAATAAAGAATATTATTTAATAAATAAGCGGAGTCATAAGTTTTTGAATGAATATTCAAAATAATATTCATTAAACAAAATAAGCGGAGTTATAAGTCCTCGAATGAATATTCAAGATAATATTCATTAAATAAATAAGCGGAGTCATAAGTCCTCGAATGAATATTCAAGATAATATTCATTAAATAAATAAAGTTATCGAATAAACCTTATTTGATAAATAGTTTTGAAAACTATTTATATATATATAAAAATATACATATATTATACTCGGGAACACCGACTCCCGGTTTAGAAAAATGTTCACCTTCGGTTTCCCTATACTAAGGGTATACGCAATTACTGCTTATCTCTAGCATAGGTATTATGCAACTTATTAGCAATTGAATCAACAATTAGATATGAAGATTATGAAACAGGCATGCATATATATCATATCAACATGCTCCAATATATCACAAGATTTGCTAATAACAATAATGCACTTATCACAAAAAATGCATATACATATATACATCACAACAACAGTATAACGGGTAGAAAACTTGCCTGAGTGCTTCGGGGTAGACTTAAGCTTAGAGTGGGTCCGGTAACCTATGAACAACAATATAAGTCAAAATTAAACCACGGTCGCTTAAGAAACTAGACTTTAACCAATTGAACCCTAACATTTGCTTATGGTCATTTCTACGCTTAACAAATCACATAAGTCGTTCGAATACCCTCGGCTCCACTATTTTTAATAAATTAACCGTTACGAATTTTAAGGCAACGCTTTCGCGAATACCCTACCAACTTCCTAGTCCACTTTACATAATTGTTTCATACTCCAATTAGTCATTTAAGGGCCTTAACCAAGGTTTCAAAGTAAGGCGAGGGGTAACGGTTCGTTCGTGAAACGTCGTTACTTAAAACGGTCGTTTCTCCTAAACCGTACATCGGATTCAAGCGAACCACATATCAAAATGAAGCTCGTAACATGAACTATCTAAACATGGAAAAGGTTAGAATCTTTAAGTGATTTTACGGGTCCTAAAGTTAAGAACAGAACAGTTAAGGAAAATCGGTCATTATGACGTTTATGTTTACGCGATTTCCAATTTAATTAATACTCTAAATTATCATCAATTCACTCACAACCACCAATAAAACAATATTCAACCATCATACTACAAACTCAGTCCCCAACTCCAAGTTTTACCAATTTATCCAACCAATCAAAGACCCAATATTCAAAACCACAAATCCACCAAAACTACTTATAATCAAAGATCAAGCCTTAATACTAACAATGCTTCAATAAAACTTAATGGAATCATAAAATCAAAGCTAGGGTTTGAATTTGATACCTTCCTTGGTAGGTGTTAAGTTGCTAGGAAGCGTTAGGGAGCCTTAATCTAACCTCCTACAAGCTTGATCTTTCCAAAGAAATCAAGAACACAAAGTTAGGTTTTGAAGTTTCTAAAAGTCTGATTTAAAGAACTGTAAAAATGAGGGTCTTACCTTGCTTATTTGGACGAGACTTGTGAACTAGAGTTGTAGAACATCTCAATACCTTTCCAAAGAGCTATAGAACACAACATTGGAGTGAGTATTGAAGGAGATATGGTAGTTTTAAGTTGCTGCTCTGGTTTTGGCCGAGAGCAAGGGAAGAAAAAGTGAAGTAAAAATGTTTCTAGTTTGATTAAATGATTTGTGTGGTGTTTAGCTTGGTTACTTCCTTTTGTTGTTAATTAGATTTTTACCATGGTAAAAATTGTGTGGCTCACAATCAACCAACCAATCCCTCCATTTGTCATGCTTATGTCACCATGCCTATGTCATCTTTCTAATGTCATCCTCTTACACTTGTCTTCTTCTTGTTGGTGTGATGACATCATCATCCACTAACCTCTTTAATTAACCCCTAATTACTTGGCTAATGACCACTTATCTGTTATACGACTCGCTTAACTTTCGTTCTCGTTTTTCGTTTGAGGGATCATACCTGGGATCTTATTACTTAGGTTCCCCTAAACCTTTCTCAATATCTTATATTCCTTTTATGATCCTCTCTAAAAATCCTTGAATTTAAATCCTTTTTATCATGTTACCTTATACTCAATTCTTTCGGTATCTGGTGGATTTTCGGGAAAAATCAAAGTGTTCGGATTTGGATTCTGACGATCTTTACATACACTTATATACCATATAGAGTACTAATAAGACCTCAGAATATCAATAAAAGAACTGCTACATTGTGTGGCATGAAAAGTTTTCTTATTCAGCATAATCAGCAAAATCACTATTCATAAGGTTTACAAAAAGTCCAAAATTTAGGGTTATTACAAGCTCAGTTTCTTCTGGAAAGTGGATTTAACAGAGGGACTATTGACAAAACATTGTTTTATCTCAACCATGGAAATGACCTACTTTTGGTGTAGATATATATTGATGATATCATTTTTGGTTCTACAAATGACAGACTTTGTAAAAGGTTTGCCAAGCTAATGCAGTGAAGATATCAAATGAGTATGATGGGAGAACTTAGCTATTTTCTGGGCCTTCAAGTCAAGCAGAATGAAGAAGGAACTTTTATTTGTCAATTTAAGTACACCAAAAATTTGTTAAAAAATTTGGAATGCAAGACTGTTCAAGTGCATCCACTCCTATGGCCAATGCAACAAAATTGGATAAGGATACTGGTATATCGGTAGATATTACTGATTACAGAGGTATGATTGGCTCACTACTCTATCTAACTGCAAGTAGACCTAATATCATGTATTCTACCTGTCTTTGTGCAAGATTTCAAGCAGATCCAAGAGAACCTCACTTAACAGTTGTAAAAAGAATTTTCAAGTACCTTAAGGGTACAGCTGATCTGGGATTGTGTTATCCTAGAGAATCAGACTTTAAGCTAATAGGTTACTCAGATGCAGATTTTGCAAGATGCAAAATTGACAGGAAAAGTACAAGTGGAAGCTGCCAATTTCTTGGAGGCATATTGGTTTCTTGGTTTAGCAAGAAACAGAAGACAATTTCCACATCAACTGCAGAAGCAGAATACATTGCTGCGGGAAGCTGTTGTGCACAGATTCTTTGGATGAAGAATCAGTTACTGGATTATGGGTTAACATATTCCAAAATCCCTATTTACTGTGATAATCAAAGTGCTATTGTTATGACAGGTAATCCAGTTCAACACTCAATGACAAAGCACATCAGCATTAGGTACCACTTCATAAGGGAGTATGTGATGGAAGGTACAATGGAATTGCATTTTGTTCCAACAGATCAACAACTAGCATATATCTTCACAAAACCACTGTGTGAAGCTACTTTTACCAGATTGGTAAATGAACTTGGAATGGTTTCAGGTTCTTTCTCTAAATCTTCCTAGTTTATGTTCTGATATATTAGACCTCATGATCAGTATTTACAGATATTACTATCTTTATGTAGTCTGTGCTTAAATTGAAATTTTCTTAAGTGCTGATTGTTGTCTGATGTGAATTTCTAAACTCTGATAGTGATATGAATGTTTCTGTAACTATTCAATCCAATGAGGATAATTGTGCTAGATGATGACCTAGTAGTCTTTAATATACTAATAATCTCATGTTTGAAGTAATTGTTTATGTGGAAATCTTTTAACACAAGCAAATTCTGATATTCAGCTAGGTTAAAGTTTACTTTATATATCTTATTATTAAGTCAAAAACTAGAATAGTGCTTCTAGTCTGTTAAGTTCTGATGTTAGTAAATCTGATGGATGTACTAAGTGCTGATAAGCCTTACTTATCAAAAGAAAAAGAAAAGAAAAGAAATAAATATCAGGTACTCTGTTATTCCCAGCGAACTAACAATGAGATTTACAGAAGGGGGGTTGAATGTAAATCTCAAAACTTTTTCAAGTTTTGAGCAGTTTCTAGTCTGTGTGTTTTGATGAGCAAGTGTGTGTGAATTGCTTTGAGCTAATGCAGACAAATATATATTCAAACACAAATTTAAAGAACACAACAGACTTAAAAACTTTTCTGGTGGATTTGTTGTTCCACCAGAGATGTGTTATTTCAGAAAATCTGTGATTCAAAGAATTAAATCACAGCTGCTTCCCCAAGGTAGAGTAGCCTTCATTCAGAATCCTGTAGAGAGGCCAAGTCCTTTCCCCACTTCCTTTATATTTGAACACTAGTCTTTCTGGAAGCTGTCTGTAGGAATCTATTCCCCTTACTTCCTCTAGCTCATCCAGATAGAGTTCAATGTCTGAAAATTCCTTTATGTCACAAATGTGAACATAATCATCCTTTGAGGCTTGTGGCTTAGGCTTAGGCTTCTGACTAA
Source organism: Apium graveolens (assembly GCF_009905375.1). NCBI lineage: Eukaryota > Viridiplantae > Streptophyta > Magnoliopsida > Apiales > Apiaceae > Apium > Apium graveolens. The sequence goes on along the minus strand of NC_133655.1, from coordinate 154,958,185 downwards.
ATTTGATTGAGGTTAGATGAGGTGTTGATTTGATTTTCCTTTTCAGTTTCTTTGATGGTGGAGAAGTGGTTAAGAAGGTGGGCAATTTGATGGTGTCCCAATCAATTGGTTCCTCCTTAGGAGTGATTATTTCACCATGGATGTTTATGAAGGGGTCAGGCACAATGGGTTCAGGAATAGAAGGTAGTGGTTTGGATTTTGATTGGGTTTCTTCAGTCTCATCTACCATCTTTCTTTTTGCATTGGCCTTCTTTCTGTTCCCTTTCTGCCATTCCTTTCTTTCCTTACTTCTTTCTTCCACATCATCACTAATCATGTCCCCCATACCTACATCTTCACTCTTGTCTTCAATTTCTTTCTTTTCTTCAGCTTGACTTAACTTTAGCTGTTTTTCAAGCTTTGCTTGTGCTCTTTTGTCAGCCTTTATCTTTTTAGCTTCTTCCTTCAACCTTCTAGCTTCTTCCCTCTTGGCTATTGAGAATTTGGGATGTCCTTGTATCACACAGATACTCTTTCCCTCTCTAAAGATAATAGCCATGTTCATCCTTTCAACCACATCCTTGGTCTCCTTGTGCTTCATGATATTACCACCCAAAACCTTGTCTTCATCAGGCTTTGGAAGAGGAAAGTCCACTTCTTTCAGCTGAGCAAGGCTTAGAGGGTTCTTTGTAGAGTCCTTATTGGATCTGTTGTTGGGCTTGAGAACCATAGGTTTCAGATTCTTGGAAGAAGTCTCTCCAACCTTATTCCTCCTTACTGGCTTGAGCTCCATAATGATTAGCTCCACCTTTGTGCTATGCTTCACAGATTGTGATTTAGAAGTTGTAGAACCAAAGATTTGTTGCATTCTTTCATCAATTTTCTTCCTTTGCTCTTTGACTTTCATCTCAGCTGTTGCTATCTGGATTAGATCAATCCCATCAAGCTTTCCTTTGATTTGAAGAGTTGGAGAAGTGGTGATGGCAGGAACTAGCACTTTAGATATTTGAACTGTTGTTGATGGCTCTCCTTCCCCTTCCTTTTTATTCTCCCCTTTTTTGTTATCATTAAGGACAAGGGTCAAGCCTTGTGCTTTTGCCAGCTGCATTAGTAGATTTGTCTGAGATTGTTGATTCTGAAGAATGGTGACCATAGAGTCTTCAATGATTTGAACTCTGTTTTCCAACCTGGCTAGCCTCTTATCAGTATCAGATTCTCTCCTCAATCTCACCAACAAATCTTGCATAGTACCATAAGGCATAATTGAATCCAACTTCTCAGCATTGTAGGATTTCAGATCAGCAATATCCTGCTTGAGTTCATCCACACTTAAATTCTGTCTGATATGCTGTAACTGCAAGAGATGCAGAGAGTCTAGATGAGCTTGAAGAATAGCCTTTGTACCAGCATCTGTAGTCTCCTGAAGGGCCTTTTGAATAGTCATTACTTGCTTGACCAAAGCTACACCAAACTGTCCTGGTGTAGATTCCTTTGCCCATGCCCATTCAGGTAGATTTGGAACAGAACTTGGGCCTACATCTCCCCCTAAGTTCATGCTCCCATCCAAAGAATTAGAGTCATCATTATTAGAATTTGCTCCAAATTCTTCAGATGGCTCACCAGCTTGAGAAGGCATCCTATTGACAGCAGCTTTGTCTCTTAGAAGAGATTCTGAAGTGTGTACAATGTTCAAAGTCTGCTCTGCCTCCACATTGCCCTGAGCAACCAACAGTTGATAGGCTGGAACAGGATGAGTAAAAGTGTCAGCATCCAAGGAAATGTTATCAATTTCAGCTTTGTAATGCTGCTGAAATTGTCTTTCCTTTTCAGCATCATCCACAATCATTGACTCACTAGCAATGGCTGGATCCACCCTTATAGCTTCTGTACCTGCCTTTCTCTCATTTTCTCTATATTCTTGCATCAGGGGCTCCCCCTGCTCACACACACCCTCACACCCTCACCCTCACCTACTAAGGTGGCACTCCCCTCACTTACTGTTGCCATACTGGAAGAAATAGCATGCATATTTTAACTCTCAACCTCTCCTTTTGCCTGGGAGCAACCCAGCCTCACTCAAAGTATCACTCCCTTCCCTCAATCCTAGAAGTGATTGTACAGTAACCATGTCTTCTACACTTGGAATATAATCAGTTATATGTGTAGAGACCATCAACGGATAGGGAGTATCCGTTGAAGTGGAAACTGATGATATCAACGGATAACTGATGTTAAGCTTATCCGTCAAAGAGCAACCACTTGTGAACGGATGAGAAATATCCGTTGAAGAAGGAAAAGATGTAGATATGGAAAGTGACATAATTGTTGAATCTGTGTGAATTGATTTTAAGTGAGGTGACACAGATTCTTCAACTACATCTGAAAGAATTGGCTGATGATCCAACAAATCATCTAAAAGATGATGATCACCAGGATTTGAGTGGGGCTCCTACCTGAGTTTTAAAGAGGGAGAATCAGGAATTGATGTGAATATCATATCCACATCCAGAGATGGTGATGGAGAATTTTATGATTGTTGTGTGTCTATTATGAGAGAATGGGGCTGTGACTCCACATTTGCTGGAGCCACATCAAGTTGAATTTGAGAAGGCAAAGATACATGTGGATGTATCTATGCAGTGTGTGCCCCCTGTATGGAAACTAGGGTTTTAGCCTTCTTTCTTCTTGAAAAGGCTTTGACAGGTGACTGTGTGGCTTCAGTGTCCCTCCCTCTTTTGTTCTGTGTCCCTGGTTGGGGACTATTTTCAATAGCTGCACCCTTTTGGGAGGATGCAACTAGGGATGTGTTTAACTCCTTTTGAACCACCACAGTCTTTTGAGAAACTGTGGCTTGGATGGCTAGGGTACCACTCACCTCTCCCACCTTATCCTGAGGGGTTTCTTGATGTTCACCCCTCCCCTCACCACTCACACCCTGTTCACTCCCTTCAGGGTTTTTGGTAGTTGTTACAACTGTTGTCTTTTGAGAAACAACAGAGGTGGTTTTCTTTGACTTGTGTTTTGGAATTTTAGTTTTGGTGGCTTTGGTAGGAATCTGTTCGGACAAAGACACAGATCCCATTGCCACACTAGAAGGCAAAGAAACAATGGGGGAGGAAGATGTAGGAGTTGCAGAAGTATTTACCTCACTTACCTGAGGTGCATTCATTATTGGTAAATATACCAATGACACATGGCCGTTGAGGTTGATTCTCAAAAGGTCTGCAAGGACCCTTTTCTCTTGTGCCCAGCATTTTAGTTTATTGCTCTCATTAGTTATGACCAAACCTTCAGCAACATGGTTAGCCAATAACATAAAGAATCTAGCATAGTAGATGTTATGAGGTCTATTAGCTTTGTTACCTAACCTGGAACCTAATTCTAGCATGACATAGTTGCTAAAATTAAAGTACCTATCAGAAACTAGCATGTAGAGCATATTAACAAGAGATGAAGTTATGGCATCAAAATTGCTAATCTTCCCAGAGAAAACCTTGATAAAGGCATCTCCAAGAAAACTCCATTCTTTCCTAAGGCCATTTCTTCTAATGCTTCCTAAACTAGCAGAATTAAAAGAGTAGCCAATGGAATCTAACATAGCAGATATATCTTTATCAGTGTGTGGTGTCATGGCATTATTCTCAGGCAACTTAAAGCAAGACTGTATATCATCACAGTTAATGCAATAATCCTTACCTTTGAGAGAGAAAGCAATGGTCATATCTGTGGAGTTGAACTCTGCAGTTGTCCAAATCTCCTCCACTACCTCACAGTAGATGGTTGGGGCTTCCAGCATTGCATAGCTTAGTTTACAGTTTTTGATGAAGTCCATCATCTTGTGATAATCAGAGTGGGCTTCATTCTTTTCAACCAAGTCTACAAAATTGTTCTTTTCATAAACAAATCCAGACTGAGACATAATTTTGACTACTGGTGCCATTGTTGTGAGTAGAGGTTGCAGAGAAAAACTTGAGAGTTTTGAGAGAGAAAGAGAATAAAAATTGCAAGAAAGTGTAAAGTGAAAATAAGAATTCAATGGGCTTTTATACTTTCTTGAATTAAAATGTAAATAAAATAATTAAATGATACTTTTAAATAAATTACAGCCGTTTGAGAATAAAGAAAACTGTAGAAATTCTGAAAACTGCCTTTAATACAAATACATACAACAGTGTGTATCTGCATCAACGGTTAAGTAAAAGAATTAACGGCTATGACTCACTTAAAGTAATTGATGTGACACTTCAACGGATAAGGTAAATAGTTATCTGTTGAAAATTAACACAGTTTTTATCCGTTGAAGGATAAAATTACCAGAAATGTATTTGTCTTTCAACGGATAATGAACATCCGTTGATAGAACAATTTTGGCTTTCAACGGATAGGTAATATCCATTGATAGAATAATCTTTACTTAAAGCCAACTTTGTTTTTGCAGTAAATTCATTTCAGGCTTCAAAGCAGATTATAATAAGGACATAAATTTATGAATAATTAAGCATACCTAGCTCACTTACTAATCTTGTGAATGTTGATTCATCAAGTGGCTTGGTAAATATGTCTGCAATCTGCTCTTCACTTGGAACAAAATGAAGTTCCACTGTATCTTTCATCACATGTTCCCTAATGAAGTGGTACTTGATGTCAATGTGCTTGGTTCTTGAGTGCTGCACTGGATTTTCAGTAATGGCAATGGCAGTTGTGTTGTCACAGAATATAGGAATTTTGTCAACAGTTAGTCCATAGTCAAATAGTTGATTTCTCATCCACAGTATCTGTGCACAGCAACTACCAGCAGCAATGTACTCAACTCCAGCTGTTGATGTAGAAACAGAATTTTGCTTCTTGCTGAACCATGACACAAGCTTATTCCCTAGAAATTGACAGGTGCCAGTTGTGCTTTTCCTGTCTATTTTGCAACCTGCATAATCTGCATCTGAGTAGCCAACTAGATCAAAACCAGACTCTCTAGGGTACCAAATTCCTAGATTTGGAGTCCCTTTGAGATATCTGAAGATTCTTTTAATAGCCACTAAGTGAGATTCTTTAGGGTCAGCTTGAAATCTAGCACATAGACATGTAGAAAACATTATATCAGGTCTACTAGCAGTTAAATATAAAAGTGAGCCAACCATGCCTCTATAACTTGAAATGTCCATAGACTTTTTAGCCTTGTTTAATTTAAGCTTGGTGGCAGTGGCCATGGGAGTTCTTGTAGATGAACAGTCCATTAAGTTAAACTTCTTTAAAAGATCATAAATATATTTAGTTTGACTAATGAAAATTCCACCACTAACTTGTTTAACTTGTAAACCAAGAAAATAAGTTAGCTCTCCCATCATGCTCATTTCATATTTACTTTGCATTAACTTGGCAAACTTTTTACAAAGCTTATCATCTGTAGATCCGAATATAATATCATCTACATAAATTTGAACAAGTATTGTAGAGCCATTAACATTTCTAAAGAAAAGAGTTTTGTCAACAGTACCTCTTGTGAAGTGATTATCTAGAAGAAATTTTGACAAAGTCTCATACCAGGCTCTAGGTGCTTGCTTTAGTCCATAGAGTGCTTTCAACAGATAATACACATAGTCTGGAAAATTTGGATCTTCAAATCCTGGAGGTTGGTTTACATAAACTTCTTCCTCCAATTCCCCATTCAGAAATGCACTCTTGACATCCATTTGATAGACCTTGAAATTGGCATGGGCTGCATAGGCTAGAAAGATTCTGATGGCTTCAAGTCTGGCAACTGGAGCAAATGTCTCATCAAAATCTATTCCCTCTTGTTCAGAATAGCCTTTAGCAACCAATCTGGCTTTATTCCTTATGACAATGCCATTTTTATCCATCTTGTTTCTGAATACCCATTTTGTGTCAATAGAACTCTTGTTCTTTGGTCTGGGTACCAGCTTCCATACTTTGTTCCTCTCAAATTGGTTTAGCTCCTCTTGCATTGCTTAAATCCAATCTGGATCCAATAGAGCTTCTTCCACTCTCTTAGGTTCCTCCTGTGACAGAAAGCTACTATACAGACATTCATCTTGAGTAGCCCTTCTAGTTTGCACTTTAGATGTAGCATCACCAATGATCAGTTTAAAAGGGTGATCCTTGGTCCATTTCCTTTGAGGTGGTAGATTGGCTCTAGATGAGGTTGCCTCAGTATTGTCATGATGTGAGATAGAATGTTGATTGGTTGAGACTCCCTCTGAGTTGCTGATCCTTTGAAAGGAGTTGGGAGTTCTTGATGGAATTTACGGATGAGCGGAAGCGTGAAATAACATTTATTCCGTAAAAACCATATACCGCACATATAGAAAAACGTATAAAAGGGAAAAACTGAGGAATCGAAATCATACCTCGTGAATCGAAGCTTTATAAAATTGGAGTGCTAGCAGTTGCTCCTCAGTCTGTGAAGCACTCTACCGGTATCCACCAAGAACGATCCTCTTCGATGAACCTTTTATAAAACCGAGCTTTTATAAAATGGAGTTTTTGGGAGAGAGAGTGAGAGGAAGAAGATGGAGGCTAGGGTTTTCATAAAACCAAAATTATGTGTGTTAATTGAATGAGCCATCCATCTCATTCTATTTATAGGGCTCTCCTAGGGTTTTATAATATATCTTTATATATATTAACCCCCACATTTTATCTTCATAAAATGTTTTAATAATAATTAAAACTATTTTAATCATTATTTCTTTTTCTTAACTATTTAGAAAATAATTCTCTCTCTCATTATTTCATCAAAGAAAATATTCTTTTATGGTGTGACCCTGTAGGTTCAATATTATGCCGGTAGTAGAAATAAATAATAATAAACTTTTATTAATTATTTACATGAATACTAAAATTAACTAAATATAATTAACTGATTAATTATATTTATTCTACATCGTGAGTGATGCTTCTCAACATATCGCGACTATCCGGATAATATGAATTCACTGCTTAGAATATCAAGAACCTGTCAGTGACTAGTTACCGTACAATGAATTCCTTCTACCCTTATAATATCCCGAATAAATACAAGGCATGGATCTCGTGTCAAGCCTATCAAATTTAATAATATGATTTCTTATTCATAATGCAAAGTTCATATTAATGCAAATTAGAAACTCCCTTCTAATTTCATACACTCTGGCCAGAGATTCCAGAACTCGCATACTAAGAATAACATAGGATATTCTCTTCCTATACTGGAAGGGGTAGATCCTCTATTGACGTTAACTATCTCTATACACAAATCCCTATGCCCAGAATAGACCTAATGGATGTCCTTGAGACTAAGGACTAAACCAAAGCACAGTTCATAATATATAAGATACCTTTAACGATCTCAAGTCTAAGGACACTTGTACAACTATCACTCAGTGAATAACTATTGACACGTGAGTAATCTCCATTAGTTGTTCAACTTATCGAGTCATGTTCAGTAAACTTATTCCCTAATAAGCACCTACATACTAGCTATAGTGTCACCACACAAATGCCTATGAGAACAGACATCCTCCTGAAGAGAGCAAGCATAGTATGTACCAATCTTTGCGGATTATTAATTACCAGTTAGTAATCCTATGACCAGGAACTATTTAAGTTTAGAGTTATCATCTTTTAGGTCTCACTATTATGATCTCATCATAATCCATAAAAAGCTTTACTCTAAACTATGGTATATCTTATTTAAACACTTAAATAGATAGAGCCCGTAATAAAAACAAAATAAGTCTTTTATTAATATCAATGAAATCAAAACAGATTACATAAAAGTTATTCCTAAATCCTCATACGTGATTGGACTTAGGACATATCTCTTTCAATCTCCCACTTGTACTAAAGCCAATCACTCTGGTATCTAATACCCATCTTGTCTTTATGATGATCAAAGTGACTTTCAGAAAGTGGCTTTGTGAGTGGGTCTGCTATGTTGTTATGTGTGTCAACTCTCTTTCAATACAAGATAAGAAATGTTACCGCACTCCCACTAACCCTTTTGTAGACACATGGTTCATCTACGTTTTTGATAAAACCAAACTCTTTGATTGTCTCATCAAAACGGATGTTCCATCTACGAGAAGCTTGCTTTAAACCACATATGGTTCGCAGCAGCTTACACACTAGGTTTTCATTTCCCTTGGAAAGAAAACCATCTGGCCATTTTCCAGATCTCATAGTCGTAGTAAGCAGCAATCGCAAGCAAAATCCGAACTGATTTTAACAGGGCTACAGGTAAAAGGTTTCATCAAAGTCAATCCATTGCCTTTATTTGAATCCTTTTGCCACAAGCCTGACTTTAAAGGTCTCCACCTGGCCATCTTCTATAATCTTTCTTTTGTATACCGTATACATAGATTCCATTTCGGATTTCATGGCGCTTTGCCATTTCTCTGAGTCAACACTACTCATAGCCTCATTATAGGTCACAGGGTTGTCATCATCAATGATTGACAACTCATTGTCATTCTCAATGACAAGGTGTAAGGCATATTTCATAGCCTATTTGTATATTCGAGGATTTAACTCAACTCAAATAAGAATGTAATAAGTAAATAGTGGATCTACCGACAAAGAGATCTCGCAAAGTAATATCTGTCAAAGGATTCAGAAACAAGGTTCATCTACAGACTTGAGGAATTTATTCACTGGAAGAAGTTCAAGAAATTGATCATGCCTCAGTGATATAAATCAAGATTGTGGATTTAATCAAGTGACAGAGATCTTGTCAGGGTATCAGATAATTACAAGGATTTAATCTGAAGAAAATCAAGTATCAAAGTCAAGACATGAAGAAACGTCGCGGAAGTTAGTCACTCATGAACCAGACAGTACATCGAGTGTCAACATTGAAGTGGTGGAATTGATTCATAATTTTCAGTGATTTTCAGAAGATATTCAGAAGAATGGTTGCTGCTCAAGATTAGTATTAATTCTCTATTAATTAATTATGTCATATAATTTAATTAAGAAAATAAATTATATCTGCAAAGATTAATTTATTTATTAATTGAATTAATTGATTAATTAATTCAGAATTAATATTAAGGATTTTCAGAATTTAAATTGGATTAAAATCTATTTAAATTCAACAAGACAATCTGATTGTACTAATATGACAATCGGTATGACAATCAATAGTCATACCGAAAGTCATGCTAGTACAAATAATTGTCTTGCTGAAAGTTACACTGGAAGAAGATTGTCTTGCTAGTTCAATCAGATTGTCTTGCTAGTACAAACAATAGTCATACCGAAAGTCTCTCCAGTTCAACAGATTGTCTTGCTAGTACAATTGGATTGTCTCACCTATTGTCACTCAAGTTCATTCAAGTCTGTTGATTAGTTTAAAAAGGAAAGAAGCAGCAGAAGTCATTCCATCTATCCAAAATACAACTCAAGAACACAGAAGCAGCCGCCTACAATATTTTATATTCTCTGCTAATTTCAAGATCAAATTTCTAGTTTGTAAAGTTAAATCCAAACCACTAGAAATCTTTATCTTGTTCTTGTGTAACAATCTAGCGGATCAAAATCCCTAGAACTTAATCTCAAATTGCGTTTAGCATTTGAATCTGTTTATTGCAAAAATAGAAAAAGTTCATGTCGAATTTATTCTAGATTTGTAATAATTAATTTGAGATTAATTCTTTGTAATCGATACAGTTGGTGTAACACCTTTCAAGTTTAATAATATTCTTATTTAACTTGAATTTTGTTTCACATTTTTATTCCGCATTTAATTCAATTATTTGGTATTGTTTGTATTCAACCCTTCTTCTACAAACACATTGGGACCTAACACAAGGCCATAATACCTCTCAGGTTGGCGAGACACTCTCTCTGACCTACAAACGGGCTGTTCCATAGAAGGTTGTTCAGTCTGAACAGGTGTTTCTACTTGATCCATAGTAGTTTATGCTTCTTGAACTTCATCAAGTTCAATTTTGCTCCCACTGTTTCCTTCAAGGATAAACTCCTTTTCCAAGAAGGTAGCATGTCTGAAGACAAACACCCGATGATCGGTGTAAAAGTAATACCCCAAAATCTCTTTAGGATATCCCACAAAATTACATTTTACGGATCAAGATTCCAGCTTATCTGGGTCAACTTTCTTGACATAAGCTGGACATCCCCAAATCTTAACGTGTTTAAGACTCGGTTTCCTTTCTTTCCATATCTCATATAGAGTTTGAGGAACAGATTTGGAAGGCACCTTATTCAGTAAATATGCTGAGGTTTCCAATACATAACCCCATAAGAATACTGGAAGATTCGCATAGCTCATCATGGACCGAACCATGTCTAACAAAGTTCGATTTCTCCTTTCAAATACCAATCTGAAGGAGTCCACTGGGAGACTATTCCCTTTTCTTTGAGATAATTCAGAAACTCTCCATTCAAGTATTCACCACCTCGATCTGATCGAAGAGTTATAATACCATTTTTGGTTTGTTTCTCCACTTCATACTTATACTCTTTGAACTTTTCAAAGGCATCAGACTTGTGTTTCATCAAACACATATCCGAATCTAGATCTATCATCTATGAAAGTAATGAAGTATGAAAATCCACCCATGGCTTGCGTAGACATTGGTCCATATACATCTGTGTGTACCAATCCTAGCAAATCTGCAGCCCTCTCTCCATGTCCACTAAATGGAGATTTGGTCATTTTACCCAATAGACAAGACTCGCATGTAGGATATGATTCAAAATCAAAAGGGGTCAAGTAACCCTTCCTTATGCAATGTCCGCAGTCTATTTTCACTAATATGACCAAGTCTGCAGTGCCAAAAGAAAGTGAGATTTTCATCATCCCTTTTCTTTTATTAGTTTGTTCAATCTGAAGTAAATTATGTCACATACATACAGACCATTATTTAAAATACCATGTCAATAAAGAATATTATCTCTAAGGATTGAACATTCATTATTCTTAATAATAAAATGAAAAACCATCCAAATCCAACATAGGAATAGAAACAATATTCCTTACAATCGAGGAAACAAAATAAAATTTATTTCAAACAATAGTCTTGCCCGTAGGCATATGTAAATGAAATGATCCTACATCTTCAGCAGCAACTCTTGCTCCATTTCCCATCAGTAGAATCACCTCCTCTTCCTCAAGAGTCTTAATTCTCCTTAGTCCCTGCAACGAATTGCAGATGTAAGAACCACAGGCGGTATCTAATACCCAATTAGAAATTTGACTTAATGACATATTCATTTCTATCATGAACATACCTGAATCAGAAGCGGTAGTCTCACTCCCCTTCTTCTTCAACTCTGCAAGGTAAACCTTGCAGTTCCTCTTGCAGTGCCCCACCTTGTTACAGTGAAAGCAAACAACTTTGCTCTTGGGGTCTTCAGCTTTTGGTGGAACCAGCTTTTCTTCACCTACTTTCTTCTTCTTGGAAGGGTTCCTCTTCCTTTTCTTAGGATTGGAACCTTCACCAATTAGAAGAACAGAACTCTTCTTAGGGGGAAAATTTGATTCCGCAGTCTTCAACATGTTGTGGAGTTCAGCCAGGCTGACATCCAGCTTATTCATGTGAAAGTTCACAACAAACTGCGAAAACGAACCCGGAAGTGATTGCAAGACCAAGTCTTGGCTCAGCTCCCCATCCATGGCAAAACCAAGTTGTCCAAGACGTTCAATCAAATTGATCATCTTAAGTACATGATCATTCACGGATGATCCCTCAGACATCCTACAACCGAATAGCTCCTTCGATATCTCATATCGAGCTGTCCTCCCTGCCACATCATACAACTTTTGTAGATGCATAAGGATAGTGTGAGCATCCATATGCTCATGCTGCTTCTGTAGCTCAATGTTCATGGAAGCTAGCATGATGAATTGAGCAACATTTGTATCATCTATCCACTTACGATACACAACATGTTCATCATTATGTGCATCGTTAGCAGGTTCAGTAGGCTTAGGTGAGTCAAGCACATATTCCAGCTTCTCCACCCTGAGAACAATTCTCAAGTTTCGAAGCCAGTCAGCAAAATTAGGACCAGTCAACTTGTGAGCATCTAGTATACTCCGGAGTGATAGTGCAGAAGACATAACGTATATAGTAAATCTGTAAATGATAAACACATAACAACACTTAGCAAATATTCAATTTTATTTCAAAACACTATATGAATCGGGTCTTTATTCATAAGTGGCTCCCACTAGTTTATCTAATTTATACACCCCCTAAGTGAAAATTAGGCATTCATAATGCTAGTGGGAATAGGGATCCTACATTCCATTACACAACCTCGGCTGTAACACGAAACGTCATGTGATGTTCAATAGGCAGACAACTCTTGTCAATTACATCTTATGTATTCCCTAATATAATTTTAGCCTCTTGAATAATTGAGTCACGGCTGTAGCACGACAAACTCAATATTCTAAGTCAAGTCTAACCCAACATTTCGTACAATTGAATCAGTCTCCAACGGCCCATGGCTGTAGCACGTAACGACCTTTAGATTCTAATTCAATGTACACATCTCTATGTAATAGACAAGTATTTCTTATTTCGAAATCAAAACCCTCGGCTGTAGCACGAAACGACAATGATTTAAAAATAAGAACCACTTTCTATCATGTCGGAAGGCTATGACCGACACAAGCTCGTTGTGTCATTGGCCAATTACTAATTGATATTATTTAATTTTAGAGGGATTATATTACGTTACAATCATAATCATATTATAAAGAGATTCTTCCTTTTAAATTAAATATTTCAAATCAATAATCGATAATCAGATGATTTCCAGATCGGGTGGAGCATTATCAAGAGGCGTCACTTAATAACCCTTTCTTACAGATAGAAATCTGTTGTTGACAGAATCATCCTTTCTCTCAAAATTAAAAATTCATATTTAATTACGTGTTTCATAAACACAAGAATCTCATGATTGTATTCATAATATTATTGTCAAGGTAAGAAACGATTCATATTCTAGATTTTTTAGAGCACGCCTTATATTGATTAAAGTTCACCTAAATCTATCATCGCATGGTAAACACATGCATATATCTCATATATAAAAATAAATATACAAGTAAGCATGCAAGTAATATCATGTCACACATTGATATAATGATGTATGGATTTATTATAGCATTTAAAAGTAATTAAAACAATTAAAACATACTTTAAAACACTTTCGGGAATATAAACAGTTCAAAACTTTTATATAAAAAATATTTGACCACTCCATTAGATTCGTCTCGGAAAAACGAATCCAACGATATATTGCACGCCCAAAACGGAGTTACGAAACTCCCAAAAATTCAAATTTTAAAAAGACAGATGGGCTGTAACGCATGTACGTAATGCGTTACAACACTGTTGAGCCATTTACGCGTGTAACGCATTCCGTAAATGCGCAACAGTGTGTAACGCATTCACGGAATGCGCAACAGAGTCCTCCCCCGCGTGCAGCGCACGCGCCTGGCACAGCCGCAACAGTTTTCTTTCCTTTTTTTTTCTGTTTCTTTCTCTTCTGCGCTGTCAGCTTCTGCCGTTACAAACCAAAAAGTAACCCCCTTTTTCTTTTACTCCCTTCCTTAATAACTCTTAATTAATTTATTATTTTAATTTTATTATTAATAAATTAATTAACATTTAATTAATAAATTAATAAAAATAAAAATAATATAATTTCTTAAATCAGGGAGTAGCAGAAAAAATACCAGAACAGCCATGGGTCCTTGTGCAAATTTTAATCATATTTATTCACATGCATAATTATTTCATGAATTTTAATTAAAACAATTTTTTAAAAAATTCATAACAAATAATCTACACATCCCAAAATTATGAAAAAATACCTAGACAATCTACAACACTTGTAGAACCAAGATCAGTAGTCAAAATCTCATGCAAAAATTACTTCGAATTAATTCATAATTAAATCCAAATAAACTTGCAAAAATCATAATATATCCATACATGCATAAAAAAATCTGAAATTTTTTATATGAATCTCTATATGCAAAACCTAGCTCTGATGCCAATGATGGAATTTACGGATGAGCGGAAGCATGAAATAACATTTATTCCGTAAAAACCATATACCGCACATATAGAAAAACGTATAAAAGGGAAAAACTGAGGAATCGAAATCATACCTCGTGAATCGAAGCTTTATAAAATTGGAGTGCTAGCAGTTGCTCCTCAGTGTGTGAAGCACTCTACCGGTATCCACCAAGAACGATCCTCTTCGATGAACCTTTTATAAAACCGAGCTTTTATAAAATGGAGTTTTTGGGAGAGAGAGTGAGAGGAAGAAGATGGAGGCTAGGGTTTTCATAAAACCAAAATTATGTGTGTTAATTGAATGAGCTATCCATCTCATTCTATTTATAGGGCTCTCCTAGGGTTTTATAATATATCTTTATATATATTAACCCCCACATTTTATCTTCATAAAATGCTTTAATAATAATTAAAACTATTTTAATCATTATTTCTTTTTCTTAACTATTTAGAAAATAATTCTCTCTCTCATTATTTCATTAAAGAAAATATTCTTTTATGGTGTGACCCTGTAGGTTCAATATTATGCCGGTAGTAGAAATAAATAATAATAAACTTTTATTAATTATTTACATGAATACTAAAATTCACTAAATATAATTAACTGATTAATTATATTTATTCTACATCGTGAGTGATGCTTCTCAACATATCGCGACTATCCGGATAATATGAATTCACTGCTTAGAATATCAAGAACCTGTCAGTGACTAGTTACTGTACAATGAATTCCTTCTACCCTTATAATATCCCGAATAAATACAAGGCATGGATCTCGTGTCAAGCCTATCAAATTTAATCATATGATTTCTTATTCATAATGCAAAGTTCATATTAATGCAAATTAGAAACTCCCTTCTAATTTCATACACTCTGGCCAGAGATTCCAGAACTCGCATACTAAGAATAACATAGGATATTCTCTTCCTATACTGGAAGGGGTAGATCCTCTATTGACGTTAACTATCTCTATACACAAATCCCTATGCCCAGAATAGACCTAATGGATGTCCTTGAGACTAAGGACTAAACCAAAGCACAGTTCATTATATATAAGATACCTTTAACGATCTCAAGTCTAAGGACACTTGTACAACTATCACTCAGTGAATAACTATTGACACGTGAGTAATCTCCATTAGTTGTTCAACTTATCGAGTCATGTTCAGTGAACTTATTCCCTAATAAGCACCTACATACTAGCTATAGTGTCACCACACAAATGCCTATAAGAACAGTTCTATCAACTGATGAAGTGAATTGATTATCCGTTGACAAACTATGATCAACGGATGCTTCATTATGAACTTTAACGGATGATGCACTTTGTCTTTCAACGGATGCTGCATTGCTTCTATCAACGGAAGCTGAATTAAGACTTTCAACGGATGCAGCATTTTGTGCATTATCTAAAGGCAGATTTTGTATTCTTCTCGAGGTGCCTTCTTCATCATTCTCATCTTCACTATCATCACAATATATCTCAATGTTGTCAAATTTGAGTCCTTCATGATGTCCCTCATCTGTTAGTCCATCAATCTTTTTATCATCAAACACAACATGCACATATTCCATGACAATGTTGGTTCTTAGATTGTAGACCCTATATGATTTTCCAGCAGAATAACCAACAAATATTCCTTCATCAGCCTTTGCATCAAACTTTCCTTTGTGATCAGGTTGATTTCTTAGAATGTAGCATTTGCAACCAAAGACATGTAGAAAGTTTAAAGTTGGTTTTCTTCTCTTGAACAATTGATAGGGAGTCATGCCTTTTGCCTGATTAATTAGAGAAATATTCTGAGTGTAACATGCATAGTTAACAGCCTCAGCCCAAAAGTATGTTGGGAGTTTTGACTCTTCAAGCATTGTTCTTGTAGCTTCAATTAGTGATCTGTTCTTCCTTTCCACCACACCATTTTGTTGTGAAGTCCTTGGAGCTGAGAACTCATGCATGATCCCATTTTCTTCACAGAACAACTTCATGGTTGAATTCTTGAACTCAGTTCCATTGTCACTCCTAATATTCCTTACATTGAAATAAGGATGATTGTTGACTTGCTTGATATGATTGATAATGATTTCACTAGCTTCATCCTTTGATCCAAGAAAATAAACCCATGAAAACTTTGAGAAATCATCTACAATCACTAGGCAATATCTTTTCCTTGAAATTGACAATACATTGACTGGTCCAAAAAGATCCATGTGTAGCAGTTGTAATGGTTCATCAATTGCAGATTCAAGCTTCTTACTGAATGATACTTTCTTTTGCTTTCCTTTCTGACAAGCATCACACAGCCCATCCCTTGTGAATTCTACTAGAGGCAATCCTCTAACTAAGTCCTTTTTGACTAGATCATTCATTGTTTTGAAATTCAAATGGGACAGCTTCTTGTGCCATAGCCAACTTTCAACTGGACTTGCATTGCTGAAAAGACAAGTAATTGATTCTGCATCTGTAGAGTTGAAGTCAGCTAAATACACATTCCCTTTTCTAACTCCAGTTAGAACCACTTTGTTGTCCTTCTTACTTGTGACAACACCTCACAGGCTTCAGAATTGAAGGAAACAGTATTCCCTCTGTCACATAGTAGACTGATGCTCAATAAATTATGTTTGAGACCATCAACTAATGCAACTTCATCAATGATGACATTTCTTTTGAAATCAAGCCATATCCCATAGTGAACCCATTGCTGTCATCTCCAAAGGTTATGCTAGGGCCAGCTCTCTCCTTAAACTCTGTGAGCAGGGTGAAATCTCCTGTCATGTGTCTTGAACAGCCACTGTCCAAGTACCATAAATTCCTTCTTTTTCCCTGCACACAACAAAATCAATCAAGTTGATTTTGGTACCCAAGTTTCCTTGGGTCCAGCCTTGTTAGTCTTTTTCCTAGACTTCATTCCTTCTGCATCTTTTGACTTAGGTAACTTTGGGTCAACCTTGATCTCAGATGTAGTTGGTTGAAGAGTAGGGTTAGTCACAGAATCATTTAGCACATTTGATTGAATTTGATAAGGCATGGATTGTGCAAACATATTATTCCACATAGGCATGTTGTATGGCATCTGAGGCATACTGAATGCAGTAAAATAAGGATTATTAATATATGGCATATTTGCAAAATGTGCATGAGGATTCTGATGAGACATAACAGGCATAGCATGTAGAGGTGACATAGACATGTTAGGCATGGAGGGAATTAAAGGCATGGGAGCATTCTTAACAGATTTGCAGTTATCAGATAGATGATTAACACTTTTACAATGCACACAGCTTTTTCTTGGAGCATACTTATCAGGTGTGTAATTGTTGTGTTTATTAATCCCTACCTTCCCATTTCTATTAGATTTCCTTTTAGTTTCCTTTTTATCCTCAACCAATTTAAGCTTATTTTTCAGCTGATCTAAAGTCATGTGTCATATGTTCACCTTACTGGCATCTTTGGATGTGCTAGCTCCTTCTTTGACAAAGTTCTTGAAAGTTGAACCATCCTTCTTATTGAAATTTTTCTTTTTAGAATCACTTGCTTGTTTTAATTGATGAGCCTTCAACGGATGCTCTTTTTCTTCCTTCAACGGATAACTTTCATCATCTGTTAATTCCACATCCGTTGATAATCCATCAATTAATTCTAACTCCTTTTTGTTTTTCTTCCAGGCATTCTCACAGAATGATTCAATTCCCTGAACCTTGGCAATCTGAACACTAACATCCCTAGATGTTTTCCAGACCTTGATTACCTCTTGCTCACTTTCTAACTGTTTAGAAAGAATTTCTACTTTCTTAACAGCTTCTTCTAGTTCACTCTCAACAGTCAAGCATTTAAGTTTAATCTTTTCAAGCTCAATTACCTGATCCTCTAACACAGCATTCCTATCACTTAAAAACACATTATTCTCTTTGATCATTGTGTTTTCTTTAGCTAGTGATTTAAGGGAAACACGCAAATGATATAATTCATTGGACATATCATTTATGGCTTCATTGCATTCATTTTTAGAGAGCTGAGAGAGGTCAGTAGTAATTACCTGGTTGTTTGATGAACTAATTTCATTTTCATCAGAATTAGCCATCAGGGCTAGGTTGACATATTCCATATCATCATCTTCATTGGCTCCATCTGCTGCCCAATCATCTTGAGTGAGAAAAGCTCTTTCCTTTTGTTTGAGCAAATCAAAATACTTCTTTTTGTAATCAACTTGCTCAAATTTCTTCTTATCAGAGGTTGGCTTCCTGCACTCATTTACAAAGTGTCCACTAATGCCACAGTTATAACATTTGAACTTAGATTTGTCCACCATATTTTTGTTTGACTTAGTGAATTTTATATTTTTCCTGAATTTCATCTTTGCAAACCTCCTGGACAGAAAAGCCAGATGTTCATCAATATCATCAGAGTCATCTTGACTGGAATTGTCTTCATCCTCAGCTACTTGCTCTTTTCTCATGCTTGATTCTGATTTTCTTGTGCCAATTTTGAGACTTGGCATTGTCTTCTCCTCATTCCTGGCTTCAATCTTCTCATTGTCAGCTACAAGTGCAACTGATCCTCCTTTTCTCTTTCACTTTTCCAACAGCTCATCTTGCTCCATCTCAAGTTCATAAGTCTTCAAAATTCCATATAATCTTTCAAGTGTGAAGTTCTTATAATCTTGAGAATTTCTTAGAGAAATAGTCATAGGCTTCCATTCCTTTGATAGAGACCTCAGAAATTTTAAGTTGGAATCCTTGACTTGGTACACTCTACCATACTGCTTCAATCCATTTAATAGTTTCTGAAATCTGTTGAAGGTATCATTTAATGATTCTCCTTCTTCAAAGTGAAAATATTCATACTGTTGAATAAGAAGCTGCATCTTGTTCTCTCTAACCTGCTCAGTACCTTCACAGATGATTTGTACAGTATCACAAACTTCCTTTGCAGTTTGGCTATTGATGAAATTGTCAAACATATCTTGATCTAAGCCATTAAACAGAATGTTCATGGCTTTCTTGTCCTTGCGAATTTCTTCCATGTCTTCAATAGTCCATTCTGCTTTTGGCTTGGGAATGGATTGTCCAACAACAACTGTTGTAGTAGCAGCTGTGGCCACTTTGTGAGGAATGTGAGGACCATTTTCAATGCAGTTAATGTAGCTTTCATCCTGAGACAGTAGATGTAAATGCATCTTCACTTTCCAGTGATGATAGTTATCTATTTCCAGGACTGGAATCTTTATACCAATATCCTTCCTACTCATGTTGGTAGCAGGAGGATTCTTCTGTGCACTCATGATGTTAGCAGAATAGATCTTTAAACTCTTTGTATGTTAAGAGCTTGCTCTAATACCAATTGTTATTCCCAGTGAACTAACAATGAGATTTACAGAAGGGGAGTTGAATGTAAATCTCAAAACTTTTTCAAGTTTTGAGCAGTTTCTAGTCTATGTGTTTTGATGAGCAAGTATGTGTGAATTGCTTTGAGCTAATGCAGACAGATATATATTCAAACACAAATGTAAAGAACACAACAAACTTAAAAACTTTTCTGGTGGATTTGTTGTTCCACCAAAGATGTGTTATTTCAGAAAATCTGTGATTCAAAGAATTAAATCACAGCTGCTTCCTAGTACAAACTAGATGATTTTCTCTCTGGATTTTTCTAAACAGCTCTGGAAAATTCACACCTAATTACTAGCTGCTACTTGGTTTATATATCACCAAGTTTACAAGTGAAGACAAAACTGTAAAATAAAATTAAAAGATTCTTCACATGTTTCTTCTTCATTTCTCTATCCAATGCAATTTAGGTTTAGCTGTGAATCTTTGAATACTTCCTTGTTTGCACCAGAATGGAAATGCTGCATTTTCTTGATTCCTCCTAGAGGCTGCCACATTCCAGTTTGTCTCTGTCAACCCATGTGCCTCTGTCAGCTTATGAATTGTCACTATCAACTGCTATTTGAACTAAGCATCCGTTGAAGCTTTTATCCGTTGATGACTTTATCCGTTGAACCACTCATCCGTTGATGGATGTTATCCGTTGAAGCTTTATCCGTCGATGCATTAGCAGTTGAAGCATTATCCGTTGAAGCACTCATCTGTTGATGGATGTTATCCGTTGAAGCTTTAGAGACATCCGTTGAAGCTTTGTTTCTCATCCGTTGAAGGCCTTTAATATCAGTTGATACAACTTCATTTATACAAAATTACAAGGCATGAAATATTTACAATTAACCCTCCTATTTGCATATCCACTAGTAGTCAACATGACTGATAATTTCCCTCAACATCTAAGAATTACAACTTAAATAAAGATAATGAAATGTGCTACAATACTAAACTTATTTCTAAGTAAAGCTACTCCTTCAACGGATAACCAAAATGGTCTTATCCGTTGAGGCTACAAACACTAGATTTCTACTTAAGTGCTTTGTTTAGCTTATCATCAAACTAATGCACATATTCCTAACATACTCCTTTGAGATCTAGAGTAAAAATGTGGAAGGGAAGACCCAAGTGCATTGTTGGTATTAAGTAATATGCATTAGAAAAGCAAAATAAAATTTTCTTGGTGACTTTTCACATTCTCTAATTACTGGAGAAATACTCTGATAACAACATAAATTTTGATAAGGAGTCGTGACTCACTTACACTGAGAAGCCACTGTAAAAAGGAATTTCAAAAGATGCATAAAATGAGCACAAAACAGTTGAGGTGGACTCATGCATGAACTCATTTTATAGTAGACTTCAGAATAATGACAGATTTTGAGCAAAGTTCTTAGTTATGCCTTATTTCTAAGATGTACTGAAGTGAATCAGACTTTACTCTTTGTCTGATATTTAGCTTATTGCACACACATACATTCCATATGAATGATGAAAATTATTGTGGTGATAAATGTTGTTTCAGATGAACAATTTAAGTGTCAATTGCATAAATTCTAAGGACAAGTTCTGATGGAAGTTCTGATGATTAAGTTCTGATGAAACCATATCAGTATTTGTGTGAAGAATTACATAAATAAACATTCACTTTTCAAGTAAAGGAGCCATATTCTGATGACTTTTAAATTCTGATAATAATCAAGTTCTGATGCTGACGTGGCAGTATTTATTTACTTGGTTTATTTTTAAGTCAATACTTGAACGATTATATTTTTTAGACTATTGGATTATGTGAGATAAAGCAGTAATAATCTTGTTTAGTGAGAACAATTTTTTTTTAAAAAAAACTGAACGTGCAATGTAATCATTACTTATTTACCGTGCCCATTAAATTTTGCCTTAACTGTTGCATGGCTGACAGATGTAAGGTCTGTTCCACTTCTCAATAACTGGTGTCACTTGGGTTGTCTAAGTAAAAGAGATAAAAGATTTTCAAATCTTTTATTCACATATCTATTCTATTCACTCTCTCTCTTTTTCTTATTTTCTCACATTTTCTGACAGTTCTCTATACAGACTTTTCATCAAACACCTTTCAGGAAAACTAATTTCTCACTTATTTCTGATGGTGCCCAAGGATTTAATTGTTGATGGATCCATGTTTGTACCAAATAACTATGCTACAATCCTAAACAAGGCTGAAGCTCAATCAGATCTGCACTTTGTGCAAGATTTATTAGCCAATAGTGAGATTGGGTATGCTTTGACCCAACCTCAAACTATTTCAAGCAAACAAGTGCTGGCATTTTGGCGAACTGGGCTTTTTGATAATGGTGGTGCTACTGGTACTCCAAGCATTGTTTTCACATCAGGAGATGTCGAGCATGTTCATGTTGTTACTCCTGGAGCAGTTCGTAAAGCTCTCCACTTACCTGAAGGTTATACATTCTCAACAGTGGAGGATCCTGTTTTACAGCAGCTTATGGCCAGTCTGGCTATGAGAAAAGTTTGGGAAAGCTGGGTCAACTGGAAAGATTAAATTTCAAAAAGGAATGGAGCTTTTTCTTTGATTGTATCACTAAGGCATTCGCCAATAAATGCTCCAACTTTGATGCTATTCCCATCATGAGTCAGTAAATCGGGTATGCCCTTATTCATCAAACTCATTTTAATTTTGCAAGTGCTGTGCTAGGTTTCATAGGGGATAGAATGACAGAGGATAGGAATGTAGTATACTTTACTAGATTCTGTCAGCTTATATATACTTTTTGTTGTGCTGATAAACCCCAACTACACAGTGATTTAATTCCACCTTTTAAGCTTGCAAGAAGGGCTTTTAATGATTTGTTAAATGCTGACAATAAGAAACAAGTGCAGAGACCCTTACAGATTCCTCAGTCAGTAAAACAGATCTTGGTAAAGGCTGATCCACAAGCATATAAATCTGTCTATCCTGATGTCCAACCCACCAACTCATCAAAACCAACCCAATCTTCATCCACACCTACCACAACTACACAAACACCTCAAACTTCTCAACCTCAACGAACTCAACCCTCCGTCAGGACATATTATAAACCAACACAGTCATCTCAACCTCAACCTTCAGCACATCCAGTGAAGCCTTCATCTTCAAAACCCAAGAGGACTAAGATAGTACCTCGGTCTCAACAGAAGAGAAGGAGAATTGTTCTGAGAGATGAGTTAGATAATAAGGAACAGATTCTAATATCAGAACCTGTTGTTGAAGAAGCTGAGAAGATCTCTTCTCAGAAAGATATTGAAACTAGGAGTTCTATGCCCCTCAAAAGGCTTAGAAAGCTAAATACTGATGATGAATCTCCCAAAGTCTCTACTTCAACAAAGAGACTTAAAAAGTAAAGAGCCAGGAGGGCTGTAAATGAATCATCAAACTCTTAAGAAGTTCTGGAAGCAGCAGCTAAGGAAGGGGGTCAGGAATCTCTGATCCCAACAGAACCTATAGTAATTGAATTACTTCCCACAGCTGAATCAGACTTTACTCAAGCTCAAAAGTCTCCTATTCAAGAGCAAGAGGATATTCTAGAGCAAATGTCTACACCTCCTGTGTCTCCTATAATTGATCCAGTACATGCTGAAGACCCAGGTACAAGTGCTGAAATAGACATACATAACTTGGTTGTGCTTGAGGTTCTGTACTTGGAAGCTCCACCAAC
Organism: Apium graveolens; assembly: GCF_009905375.1. Lineage (NCBI taxonomy): Eukaryota > Viridiplantae > Streptophyta > Magnoliopsida > Apiales > Apiaceae > Apium > Apium graveolens. The sequence goes on along the minus strand of NC_133655.1, from coordinate 154,935,081 downwards.
TCAACTCACTCCACCAATAACACCAATTTTGGATGGTGATTTCAATGCAGACATTCCAACAACACCAGTTCTGAATCTAGATGATGAAGATCAGATTGAAGGTGGGCATCAAAATTTGGATGTTGATCAAAACTTAGTTGCAGATCATAATTTAGAGGATGATATTGAAGCCTCTATAGCCTCACATACTGTTATTTTATCAGAGGATGTTGATATTGCAGGCTTTGTAAGTTCTGATGCTGACAATGTTGAATCTAATGGTGAAGCTGCTACTAATTTCGATGCTGATGCAACTGGTCCTTCAGGACATGCACCTCAACAAATAGTTAATAAAGCTGATTTGATCAAGAAGTTTGTTAGAGAGGATGCACCAGTACCTTGGAGTGAAACTCCTAGAGAAAAGGAGTGGACTAAGGAATGGAACACAGTTAGTTTTGTTCCTACTGAAAAAATTCTTGATGAGCACCTGGCTAAGGCTGATGAAATGCTGATAAATGATGATTTCAAGGCACAGCTGAGAGTTACTACAATGAGTAATAGGCACCTTCAAGGTCAACACTCAATAACTCATGACAAGGTGAACAAAATTCAAGAATCACTGATCCAGCAAGATATGAATATCAAATTGGAAAAGAACAGATTTTTTAAGCTAACCTATGACCGAATTGGGTATATTGAAAAGACTCAGGAGAAGCAACAAGATCAGATTTCTGAAATTCTAAAGAATCAAGCTTCTCAGCAAACTCAACTCAATGAGATCCAATCCTCAGTGGAATTGCTTGTCTCTCTTTTTCTACCTGCTGATGCCAAAAAGGGGGAGAAAATGATTAAGTCCAAATGCAAATGTAGTCAAGTACTGAAGGGTAAGGATGATGGAAATGATGACCAGGGAAACTCTGGAACGGGTAGAGGTCATGGTCAAGGCAAAGGTTTTTCATCAAGCAAAGTTGGAACTACAAGTCAAAGAACAAGTTCTGATACTGGGAGAAGAATAAGTTCTGATACTGGTAAAAGGATAAGTTCTAGTGAACATCTGAAACTTGATGAAGAGATTTCCAAAAGGCTATTCCTAAAAGACAATCCAGGAATGGATATTGAAAGTCTGAAGGAAGAAGAAACCAGACTTAAAGCAGAAAATGTCAAGTCAAAGTCTAAAGCTCAAGTCATGGAAAAGAAGTCCCCTAAGCCTAAGGGCATTGTGATAAAAGAAAAGACAAATTCTGAGGCAACCAAAGCCAAATCACAAGTGGAGGTAGATCCTAGATCCAAGGGCAAAGCAAAAATTGATGAACCTGTAAATGTATATATGCCAATCATGGATCTGGAGACAAAATCTGATGAAGATGCTAGTCTGATTTTGAAGAAAAAGGATATTCAAACAACCTCTGACAGAGCTCATGTTGTTCAAGATCCGGACTTAGTAAATTCTGATATTACAGTGAAGCAAGCAACCTCTGACATAGCTCAAGTTGGCTTGATATCAGAAGATAAAGAAAAGGAAACCTCTGACATTGCTCATGTTAAACCTTCAAAGATACTACTACCAGGATTCACAAAAGCTCAACATACTCAACCTTTGAAGACTACATCAAGTGGTTTTGAAGCAAGAGTTGTTCAAGGAAAGGAAGCAAGAGACAAATCAGGATTGGGTAGTTCTAAAGAGAAGAGAATAAACAACACTACCAATCATCCAACTTCCTTAAGTGAACCAGGAGTAGGAGCAACTCCTGAGAGATTGAATCAACTTGAATCTATACAAATGGTTTACCACTCTATTTTGAAAGAAGATATCATGTTATACTTTATGACAGATGGGAGGGTATTCCAGATCAGGGAGAATGCTATTCCATTGAAGTATTTTGAAGAACTGGAACATGTTCTATTTCTACTTCAAGTGAAAAATAGATCAACAGATGGTGCTGCAGGTTATTTAAAATCAAATATTCAAAGACAGAAGAAGCTTTACTCTGTAAAGTATGACAGCCCATACTGTCCTAAGTACAGATCTCACAGTGGTGAGTTAGTTGAAATGAAGCCTAATACCGCCAAAATCATCACTACATTTTCTGGAATTAAGGGACTTGAATTCAATCTAGAGTCTGATAAAGCCTATAACATCAGACTGGATCAGGATATAAGAAAAGCTAAAATAAATGATCTCAGGGCTGCTATCTTTCAAACTGGTGAAGATACAGTTGAACTAAAAAATGCTATAAGGAGAATGGTCAATGAACTTGAATATGATGAGAGAACACTTTTGAAGAACTATCTCAGAACAACACCTGACATCAAAGAGATCATTTAATGAAGCCAAGTCAAAGATCTACAACTGCTTAAATTCTGAAGGATATACAGACTGAAGCTGATATCAAACTTTAAGGATGGTAAAAGCAACAAGGACTGTAAGTTGTAGTTATCTAGTCAAATTCTCATGCATTTGTACTTAATGTTTTTGACATCATCAAATATCTATTAAACTTGTATATTATGCTAATTTACAAGTTGGGGGAGATTGTTAGATATATTTGTGATGTCATGTCTAATATGATTTGTGTTTAGTTTTCAGATCTTACTTAACAGGACATATCAGGACTTAACTGGAAATCAGTACTTATACTGAAGTCAGGACTTAAGATATCAGAACATAAGTTGTCAGAACTTAAGTTATCAGGAGATATTTATCAGGAGATAATATCAGGACATAAAGAGACGTTTCAGATAAGGAAGGCGGCTGATTGAAAGGAAAGAAGATCAAGACAAATACAAAAGGAGATATGCATGAAGAAGAATTCTATGAAGAATAGAATACTTGGAAGAAAAGATAACTGATTGATATATATTAGGAAGCAGAATCATATTCGATATCAATTAGAACTTATCTTGTAACTGTGTAGTATATAAACACAGACATAGGGTTTATACTATATGTGTTATCTTAATCGAGATTATTATTCATTGTAACCCTAGCAGCTCTCGCTATGATTTGTTCATCACTGAGAGAGAACAGTTCTTTGTAACAGAGTTTATTATGTTGAATAAAATCTGTGTTCTGTTACTTGTGTTCTTAAATTCGATATGATTGTGCTAGACACTGTATTCAACCCCCTTCTACAGTGTGTGTGACCTAACAAAGAGAAAAAAACTATGAACATTTTGTTCAATGGTCTTGATCAAGACATGTTTGACAATGTCATATATTGCAAAAATGCTAAGGTTTCTTTGGACACAGTTCAAGTGCTATTTGAGGGAACTGAGCAAGTCAGAGAAAACAAAATGCAACTTCTCATACAACAATATGAACACTTCCATTTTGAAGATGGTGAGTCCCTGAATGATACTTTCAGTAGATTTCAAAAGCTGTTAAGTGGAATAAAGTTGTATGAAAGAGTCTACCAAACCAAGAACTCCAACCTAAAATTCCTAAGGTCTTTATGAAAGCCAATGAAAATCTCTCTCAGAAATTCACAAGAGTACAAGACTTTTACTCTTGAGAGACTGTAAGGAATTTTGAAGACATATGAGCTTGAAATGGAACAAGATGAGCTGATAGAGAAAGGAAGGAAGAAAGGTGGGTCTGCGACATTGATAGCTGAGCAAGAGATTGGTGGAAATGAAGGTTGAAGATGTTAAAACTGCACCAAATATTATTATTTGTGAAGGCATCTCTGAGATGAGCAAGGGAAAAGGATTGATGGCTGAAGATGAAGATTGTCCAAGCCAAGATGACATGGATGAAGTTGATGAGCATCTAGCCTTTCTGCTAGAAGATTTACAAAGCTCGAATTTATGAAACATTCTGGAGCTGTGAGGCCCAACAGAAACATGGTTGACAAAACCAAATTCAAATGTTTCAAGTGTGGGCTTAGTGGTCATTTTGCAAATGAGTGCAGAAAGCCAAATTATGAAAATAAAATATTTGAGCCTATAGACTAAAAAAATAAATATTTTTAGTTGCTCAAACAGAAAGAGTAGGCATTCTTAACTCAAGAAAATGACTGGGCAGCTGATGGAGATGATGCAGATGAAGACATGAACTATGTCAACCTTACTCTCATGAACAAGTCAGATGAAACAGAGGTTAGCTTAATCTTTCACAACTTTCTAAAGTTGAATGCAATGATGTTAATGATATGTCAACTGAATTGTATCATTTGCGTGCCACACTTAAATCACTCACAAAAGAGAACACTACAATTAAAGATAATAATCTGTTTTTGAGTGATAGAAATGTTGCGTTAGAAACACAATTTATTGAGTTTGAGAAATTGAAAATTCAGTGTAAAATTGCTAAAGATGAGTTAACAGAGTCTTTGAAGAAATAAAAAATTCTGAGAAAGCAACTTGAACGAGAACAAAAAGTCATTAAAGCCTGGAAATCTTCTAGGGATGTTAGTGCACAGATTTCTAAAGTTCAAGGAATTGAATCATTTTGTGAAGAATTCGGGAAGGAAGACAAGAAGAAACTAAATCCATAGTTAGTTGATGGTCTGTCAATGAATGTTTAATCAACGGATGATGAAGCTTATTCGTTGAAGGAGAAAAAGACCATCATCCAAAGAAATCTAGAAAAGCTAAATAAGAAATATGGTTCAGTAACAAAGAATTTTGTCTCAGGAGAATCAAACAAAACCAAGAATGCTGGAAAGGTGAATGTAGGGCATCTGTCCATTAAGCAATTGAATGACAGGTTGGAAAAGATTGAGGTTAAAACTGATCTAAAAGGAAAACTAATAGGATTGTGAAAGTAGGGATTAATAAACACAATAATTACACTCCTGATAAGTGTGTACCTAGAAAAATATGTGTAAAGTATGGTAGTGTTAGTCATCTATCTACTAATTGCAATTCTGTTATGAATGCACCCATATTTGCACCTTATTCTTAGAAAAACATGCCTATGTCACCTATGCATTCCATGCCTATTATGCCTCCGCATAATTCACATGCACAATGTGCTAATATGCCATTTACACACAACCCTTACTATGCTACATTTAATATGCCACAAATGCCATATAATATGCCAATCTGGAATAACATGTATGCACAACCTATGCCATACCATGTTAATCATAATGTGCTTGATGAATCTCAAACTAATCAGGTATTTCAAATACCTACCCCAAGATAAAGGTTGATCTTGAATCATCTGAATCTAGTGGTGGAAAGTCTAAGAAACTTAAGAAGAAAGCTAACAAGGCGGGACCCAAGAGAACTTGTGTGGTGCCCTCCAAACCCGGGTCAGAAGTTTGGGGTCCACACACACACCCCCCTTATTATAACCTGTTTATAACAATAATAAAGATAATAATAATAATATGTAGTGACCCTACTTACCAACTACCACAACAGGTTAAAGTATGCACACAAGCCACACACACACACTTTATATTACAATATCCAAATCCCAACTATTCAAATTCAGAACTAGATATTTGTTATGGATAAAAAACTAATATATATAATTGTTATACTTATTACTAAGGAACGTGAGCTTCGAGGCTCGACTTGACTGCTCTTGTGTTTCGTGACTTAATCTGCCTTAACAAGATGTGTACGTACCTTGCTGATTTCCAATGATCAAGTCAAAAAACGTAGTTCTGATCTGTGGGGTGAGGCCCCTTATATAGATGTGGGAGTCCTTGAATTGGACTTGGTATAGGAGACTTGGTGGTCAAGTCTCTGAATTAGGATGAACTTAGGACTCCTAGGAAGTAGGAAGCTGATTCCTTATCCTATGAGGTTCCTTGGAGGCCAATCTACAAGGATTTATATCCCCACTAGGACTTATCTTAATAGCTATTTTTCTCCCTTATTTATTAATTACGAAATTAATAAATAATCAGGGTTTTGGGCCTTCTTTGTTCCATCAGGCCTGCTCTGGTCCATCAGGCCGGATCAACATGTTAACCTTTCTGCTCTGAATATCATACATCTTCTTATTGGGCCTAGCAGCCCACACCTTGTATAACCAATATAATATTTAATTACACAATCAGGATTTATCATCATTTCTGGCCAATAGAAGCCTAAACGGGTTTTCTCATGAGCCAAGGCCCTGCCCCCCAAGTGTTGCCCACAAATACCTTCATGCACTTCTTCAAGAGCCAAGCATGCCTCATCGGGCCTGAGACACCTTAAGTAAGGAACCACGAAAGATCTTTTGTACAGAATCCCATCTATCAAAGAGTACCTTAGTGCCCGAACAGCTAACTTACGTGCTTCAGCTGCATCATTTGGCAACCAACCGGTTTGAATGTGGGCCTTAATGGGATCTATCCATGACGTCCCGAGGCCTATAGGAGCTACAAGCTTAACATCTATGCTTCGTGTCTTCAAAACACGGAAGTACACACTTCCTGAACTGTCTTCTATCTCGGATGAAGCAAACTTTGATAATGCATCTGCCATAGCATTTTACTCCCTTGGAACGTGCTCAACATAGCATTCATTGAATTGGGTCATCACAACCCTTACTAGGCGGATATACTTAGCCATCGTATCATCCCTTACCTCAAATTCTCCCTTTATCTGGGATATGATCAGTTTCGAGTCTTCACGGACCTTTAAGTTTTTGACTCTAAGTATCCCAGCTAGGCCAAGGCCAGCTATCAGGGCTTCATATTCTGCCTCGTTGTTTGTGGTTGGGAAGTCTAATTTCATGGCATACTCAATCAAGAACCCATCAGGGCTTTGTAAAACCAATCCTGCTCCACTGGAGTTTATTTTTGATGCTCCATCAAAATAGAGAACCCAATATTCTTTCTCCTTATCATCCTTCTCTTTGTCCCCATTATCGACTTCCTTGTCTTGAGGTGTGGTATCTTCCTGCCCCCCGACTTCTTGGTTGGCTATGGTACATTCCACCACGAAGTCAACTAATGCCTGGGCTTTTATTGCTGTCTGTGGCTTGTACTTAATGTCAAATTCTCCCAGCTCTATTGCCCACTTGATCAACCTCCCACTAGCCTTGGGACTGTGAATGATATTTCTCAGGGGCTGGTTTGTTAGCACCTCAATTTGATGAGCCTGAAAGTAGGGACGTAACTTTCTTGAAGCCATCACCAAGGCTAGAGAAAATTTCTCAATAGTTGAATAATTCAACTCAGCACCATGCAGAATTTTGCTGACATAGTATACGGGTTTCTGGATTTTCAATTCCTCCTTAACCAACACAGCGCTCAAAGCGCTTTCCAAAATGGCTAAGTACAAGAATAAAACTTCATTCAAAGCTGGCTTGGCCAACAATGGTGCCTGGGCCATATACTTCTTTAACTCTTCGAATGCCTTCTGGTTTTCCTCATTCCAAACAAAGTCCTTAATATTTTTTAGTGACTTAAAGAATGATAAGCACTTGTCTCCTGATTTGGAGATGAATCGTCCTAGCGCAGCAACCCTTCCTGTGAGTTTTTGAATATCCTTGACAGTTTTTGGTGGTTCCATGTCCAGGATTGCCTTTATTTTATCAGGGTTAGCCTCTATCCCTCTCTTGGAAACCATCAATCCCAAAATTTTTCCAGATCCTACTCCGAAAGCACACTTTGTAGGATTCAACATCATCTTGTGGTACCTCAAGACCTCAAAAGCTTCCCTCAAATGGGCTATATGATCAGTCTTTACTGGACTCTTGACTAACATGTCATCAACATAGACTTCCACAGTCTTACCAATAAGATCCTTAAAAATTTTATTTACCAACCTTTGATAGGTGGCTCCTGCATTCTTAAGACCAAATGCCATAACAAGATAATAATAAACATCAAAGTCAGTGATGAATGATACCTTTGGAATATCATCCTTGTGCATCTTAATCTGATTGTATCCGCTAAATCCATCCATGAAACTCAGCATCTCATGCCCAGCAGTGGCATCAATCAAAGTATCAATCCTTGACAACGAAAAATAGTCTTTAGGGCATGCATCATTCAGATCAGCGAAGTTTATACACATCCTCCACTTTCCATTAGCCTTCTTCACCATTATAGGGTTTGCTAACCATTCCGGAAATTGAATCTCCTCAATGAAACCAGCCTCTAAGAGCTTCTCTACTTCCTGTTTTATAGCCTCTTGTCTTTCCGGGGCAAAGTTTCTGTTCTTTTGTTTCACTGTCTTCCGGCTTGGGTCCATGTTTAACTTGTGAGTAATCAGCTCCGGGTCTATGCCTGGCATATCAGCTGCTGACCACGCAAACACATCACTATTTTCTTGCAAAAATCTCACCAACTTCCCTCTAATGGGCTCCTCTAATGTGGCTCCAATGAAAGTCATCCTCTTAGGATTCTCGGGGTCTAAAGGAATTGAAACCAAGTCTTCTGCTAGCTTTTCTCTATTCTCATCATTTTCTCGGACATCCATATCTTCAATAGGAAGAACCTGCCCCCAACTCCATCTGCCCTCAAAGAGGCTACATAACAGCTTCTAGCCATTTTTTGATCTCCTCTCTCTTCTCCAATCCCCGGGTGGGAAACTTCATAAGTGAATGGTAGGAAGAAGGGACTGCCTTGAAGGCATGTATCCCTGTTCTTCCCATGATAGCATTATAAGTTGAACTAGCCTTTACCACTACAAAGTCCAACATCTGCGTTGCTTGCCTTGGTTCCTGACCTATGGTGGTTGGCAACTTGATTATCCCTTCCATAGGACATTCCACTCCCGCAAATCCATATATTGTCATGTCGGTTGGGGTCAATTGGGAGTCGTTATACCCCATCCTTAGAAAGGTGTCATGGAGTAAGATATCCACTGAAGCACCGTTATCCACAAGGACCCTCTTGACCGGGCTATTTCCTATTATCGACGTTATGATCAGCGGGTCGTCATGAGGAAATTTTACACCCTCTAGGTCAGAATCATCAAAAGCCAATGTCACTTCTGTCCTGGCCCTCTTCGGGGCTTCTCCAACAATATGCATAACCTCTCTAGTATATGCTTTTCTGGAGTTCCTGGATAATCCAGCAGCAGTTGGTCCTCCAAAGATTGTGTTTATCACAGGCCCTCGAGGTCGCGACCCTCCAAAAATTGCATTTATAACCGGTCCTCTAGGCTGGGGATTCCGCCCCTGATCGTCTTGGTCCCTCCTACGATCTTCAAAGTTCTTCCTTCCATTGTTATTCCTATCCCATCCTTCTCTAGTGTATTTGTTTAATATTCCTTTTCGAATGAGGAACTCAATTTCATCTTTCAGCTGCCTACACTCATCGGTGTCATGACCAACATCTTTGTGAAATCTGCAATACTTGCTCTTGACAAGCTTGGCAGGATCAGCCTTCAGGGGCTTAGGCCAACGAATATCTCGATCTTTCTCGATTTCCATCAACATCTGGCTTCTAGGAGCATTCAGCTTAGCGTATTCGGTGAACTTTTGCCCAGATCCTCCCTTCTTGGGGGTTGAATCAGGGTTTTGCTCGGTTCTAGGATACTTGTCCTTAGCGATATACTCCAGATCAGTTTTCTGCTTCTTGCCTACAGCGGGCTCATTACTCACTACGGTCTTCCTCATGCTTTCTTCGACTTTGATATACTTCCCTGCCCTATCCTGGAGTTGCAACATGCTTTCAGGGGGGCGTTTGGCCAAAGACATCTTAAAAAACTCATCCCTAGTTCCTTGTTGCAGTGCTATCATGGCTACCTTATCATCAAGGTCTGGGACTTTTAAAGCTTCCTTTGTGAAATGATTCAGATAGTCTCTCAAGGATTCCTTTGTTCCCTGCACAATGCTCATAAGAGATGCCGAACTTTTCTCATGAACTTTCCCGCTGATGAATTGCTTAATAAAAGCCTGACTGAATTCTCTGAACGACCCAATAGAATTTGGGGGCAAGCGACTATACCACCTTTGAGCCATACCCGACAGGGTTTGAGGAAATGCCCGACACTTAATAGCATCATTTATGGGCTGCAACAACAGTGCATTAGAGAATGTTCTAACATGATTAGCGGGATCTCCCGTGCCATCATAAGCTTTGATAGTTGGCATCTTGAACTTCCTTGAGATATGGGTATTCATTATTCCTTCAGTGAAGGGTGGAGTAGGATCATCAGGATCCCTAAGGGGAAGAAGATTGCTTGGATCAGCCCTTGGGACAACAGCCCTTCTCTGAACTGGACCATCCAGGTCTATGACAGGAGGAGGATTTCTCCTCCTAGGAGGTGCTTGGGGTCTGGTGGTCTAGTGCGCCTCCAAGTCGGGCCTCAGCCTTTGAATCTCAGCCTCATGAGCCCTGATCCTTTCCTGCACTTCTTGGGGATTCGTCCCTTGGGTGCTTTGAGGATGTTCGCTTCCATCAGCCATTGGCTCTTTGCCATCACGCCTCCTTCTTGGGGCTACTTCATCATCCAAAGATTCGGAGTTCCTCTCAGTGTAAGGACCAGAAAATTCCTGATCCTTAGGGATAGGAGCCAAACCTCGTATGTAAGGGGACGATCGCCCTCGTGCTTCACTCCGTCCAGCATGTCCACTTCCTCCAACCTCAGGGTGAAGGGGCATCCCATAAGGGGGGTTAGTGGTCACAATAGTTGAATACTCGTACCCAATGGGTCGAGAGTTTACAGGTGTATGTAGTTGTTGAACTTGGGGATTCGTACCTTGAATAGCCAGGGGAATCGTCCCTTGTGGCTGAGGTTGAGTTGCCCGTATCTGGGCTTCCCCTCGGGTAGGTGCATAAGTTGAGTGAGGGGGTATCTCCACGGTTGACGAAATCACCTGGGTTGTCCCCGATGGTGTTCCTTCCTCTAGAGCTCTAATTGTTCTCCGTGTTCTCGCCATGGTTGTTGTTGTGCTTTCCCACAGACGACACCAAATGTTATGGATAAAAAACTAATATATATAATTGCTGTACTTATTACTAAGGAACGTGAGCTTTGAGGCTCGATTTGACTGCTCTTGTGTTTCGTGACTCAATCTGCCTTAACAAGATGCCTACGTACCTTGCTGATTGCCAAGGATCAAGTCAAAAAATGTAGTTCTGATCTGTGGGGTGAGGCCCCTTATATAGATGTGGGAGTCCTTGAATTGGACTTCGTATAGGAGACTTGGTGGTCAAGTCTCTGAATTAGGATGGACTTAGGAGTCCTAGGAAGTAGGAAGCTGATTCCTTATCCTATGAGGTTCCTTGGAGGCCAATCTACAAGGATTTATATCCCCACTAGGACTTATCTTAATAGTTGTTTTTCTCCCTTATTTATTAATTACGAAATTAATAAATAATCGGGGTTTTGGGCCTTCTTTGTTCCATCAGGCCTGCTCTGGTCTATCAGGCCTGATCAACATGTTAACCTTTCTGGTCTGAATATCATACATCTTCTTATTGGGCCTAGCATCCCACACCTTGTATACCCAATATAATATTTAATTACACAATCAGGATTTATTTATCCCTATCAATATTAAACATTATTATAAACTTTTACAAACTTAAACTATCTCAAAAGCTGTCAGCTAGCTTAACTCGATCAACCTGGACCCCTAGCTCTCGCACTGAATTGGGGATCCTCGCTACCAACTGGTTCCTTCTTAACTGGAAAAGAACATAAACAACATCGCACAAATGAGCTAACTAGCTCAACAAGTCACAATGACAAGACTGAGAATAATGATCATCAGGTGAAAAGGATTGAGGTATCAAGTGAACAATGATTAATGATTTAGAATTGGATATTATATTTTTATTTTAAAAACCAAGGTTAGGCTGCTGATCAGTCACGAACTAACCCCGAGCAAGGCATACAGCTCTGCTCTAATTACTGGATCCAAGGCACACATTGGCCTAACTAGACCACCAATATGGCCTGACCACGAATCTGGTCCATAATTTTATAAAATAATCCAATTTTAACGTAATAATAGAATAAACAATGTAAAGTAATAACAAAATCATAAGCAATATTGGATATTTAACAATGAAATGGTTTTAGTCTTCACAAAGGATCAATATGTCAATTTCAAAGAATGACTGTTAGGTAATGAAAGAATTGGATAACAAAGTAATTAACGCTTCAAGGTTACAAGGATTTGGTCTTTCAAAGCATAAGGTACAATGGTTTGAATATGAAAGCAATTTGATTAAGTGTTTGGCATTTAGTTTGTATGTATTTGTAGAGAAGTATCGTATATCTGTGATTCGTATTCGGGTATACAACAATCAATGGTTCAGAAAGAATAAGGTTTACGGCTCAAAGATCAACAACTGGAATCAAGGTTTAGGGTTCAGTGCTTCAAAGCACTTGCAATATAGAATGGAACTATCAATCATCTACAATATATTTCGAGAAAGTTCAGAACACTTGCCTGATATTAGCCTGCTATACTTCACTAACTTCCAATTACAACCGTCTTACTCCTCGACTATCTGCTTTCCTTTCCTAAGCCTTGCCTCTTCTGCTCACATATCATAAGCATCTATTAATACTTAACTCATACGATTCTATTTGATATACACTTCTATCTACCCTTCGTTTTACCCAAATCCAACTAGCGGATTAAAAGTTATGCTATAAACAAATAAACACCGAACATATAGACCGTCAGTCAAGCAACAAGTCACATATAACACATAACACGTCAAACAATCAATGATATATCATTTATAAAGGAGTTTCAGTGTCATAAACAGGCTTTCGGGTATTTAATATGATTTTTAAAATATTTTTCGGAATTAAAACGGGTCGTTGGATTAATTTCGAAGCAATAAACAGGGTTCGGTTGTCCAAATCTGGCTTGAAAATAATTTTATAATAATTATCGAGCCTGGGAAACAATTTAAAATAATATTTTAAAGCTCGAAACTATTTTTCAAAATTTTTAAATAATTTTTAAATAATTAAATCTAATTAAATAATTATTTAAATCAATTAATCAATTAATTTTTGAATTAATTGACCAATTAATCAATTAATTATTAACTAAAATTAATTAACTAATTAATTCAGATTTATTTTTGAATTAAAAATAATTTTTGGAATAAAAATAATAATTTTTGGAATTTTCAGAAATTAAAAACGAATTTTCATAATTAAAATAAATAAGAAATATGATTTTTAAACATTTTTAAAACAGGAATCCTATTTATGCAATTTCTAGAAACTTCAGGGACTAAACTTCACCATCTTCAAAAGTATAGGGACTAAACTGTAATTTTGCAGTTTAGTCGCTGGAAAATTACGGGGATGGCCGGAGAACACGTTCCCGTCATTCTCACACCACCATCTCCTCCAGATTACATCTTCTAAATACCAGGAATCTATTCATGCAATCAAAACACATCAATAACCCCTGAGTTGGCCGGAATTTGGCCGAGAAGTTAGCCGGTTTCCGGCGAACTCGATGAAAACTTTAAAACACAACTCCCTCCTCTACAGACCTCGTCGATTAGCAAGACTTATACGATTCGATTTTAAATCTCATAAGGAACACAACCCACCCCTCAAGAACATCTGTTTATCCCAAAATACGAACCCCCAAATTCATTTAAGAACATTCAAACGAATTATAAACCCTAATCTCAAAATTTGAAAATCAAACTCAATTTTGAACATGTTATTGAACTCCAAATCAGTCATATGACATATGAAAATCATCAGGAAAAAAAGCTCTACAACATGCAGTCATCAAATCATTCAAACAATCATCCAAAAAAAATTCATATTTTTAATCAAAATAATTCAAAAATAAATAAAAATATATAAAATCAACCTTTGATTTTGCAGTTCTAAAACTTGTATATTCTGATAATACTCTTCAAAACCTTCGTTTTGGTTACTAGAGCTTCTCGAGCAGATTTCAATAACACCTCCAAATAGTAGTTTGATTCTTGAAAGATTATATGAATATATAGATTTTCTCTGTAAAATTATATAATTACTGTTTGTAAATGATTTTTCAGTGCGAAATAAAATACGGTAAGGGCTATTTATAATTACTATTTATAACGGAAAATTAGTATCCCGTTAGATCATTCCGGATATAAAATGGTACGTTTATTTTATAAAAACAGATCCAAACGGTACCGGTTTTCGGGATAATTATCTAAATCGGTACAATTTGTACTGCGGTCTTGGTCTCAGCGCCTGGTTACACGTATTACGAGGTGATAATTGTAATAGTTTAATAAAAAGATCCCGTTTATCAAAAATACGAGTTTTATTGATTTACCGAAATGAATAATGTATCGAAAATATTGCGCTGGGCCCGCACAGGACAAATCGTACGGCGGATCGCAAAAGTTGAAATATGGAAAAGGCTCGGAGTATTGCAGGTTAGGAAGGAGTTCTCGGAAGAGTTTCGGGTTATAAAAACGTAAAAACGGGTGACGTCGGTTGGTTCCCGATTGTATAAAATAGTTTATAAATACTTGGAAAAAGATTTTATAAAATTCATAAATTTCCTATAAAATCATAAATGAACATAAAAATAAATAGGAAGATATCACAATTATCTATATTTTATTTTGGACATATAAAAATTAAAATACTCAATTGATATTATTTTTAAACATCCAAATACATATACCACTTAATAATTAATTCACAGAATAAATATTGAACATGCATAATATTTATTTATTAGCAAAAATAATTATACGATATATCCCATATATTACATCCTTCCCCCCTTACAAGGATTCTGTCCTCAGAATCTCCTAAGGAAACAAATGAGGGTACTTTTCTCTCATATCACTTTCTAACTCCCAGGTTGACTCTTCAACCTTTGGGTTTCTCCACAGTACTCTTACTAACTTTACCACTTTATTTCTTAATACTTTCTCTCTTTCTTCTAGAATCTCTATCGGACTCTCTACATATGATAAATATGCTTGAAGTTCTACTGGCTCATATTCGATTACATGCCTGGAGTCTGGATTATACTTCTTAAGCATCGATACGTGAAAGACATTGTGAATGTGCTCCATGTGCGGAGGTAACGCCAACTCGTAAGCTACTTTGCCAATGCGCTTTAAAATCTCAAAAGGTTCGACATATCTTGGACTCAGTTTTCCTTTCTTTTCAAATCGCGTCAATCCTTTCCACGGCGATACTTTCAGTAATACCAGATTTCCTTCTTCAAATTCCATATCTTACCTTAATTGATCTGCATATTTCCTTTGACGGTCTTGTGCTGCTATCAATCTCTTCTGGATAACTTCAATAACTACCTTCGTCTGTTGCACCAATTCAGGTCCAAGTAGTTTGCATTCTCCTACTTTGTCCCAATACACTGGAGATCGACATTTGCGTCCATAAAGAGCTTCATAGGGTGGCATCCCAATACTGGCATGATAACTGTTGTTGTAAGCAAATTCTACCAAGGGTAAATGCTCATCCCAACTTCCTGTGAAATCAATGGCACAAACACGTAACATGTCTTCGATCGTCTGGATTGTCCTTTCACTTTGGTCGTCCGTCTGTGGATGGTAAGACGTACTCATATTCAATCTCGTTCCCAAACATTCTTGAAAACTTTTCCAAAACCTCGAATTAAATCTTGGATCTCGATCGGATACGATAGACACAGGGACTCCATGACGAACTACGATCTCTTTCAGGTACATATGGACTAACTTGTCTAGTGAAAATCTTTCATTTATAGGCAGAATATGAGCTAACTTGGTAAGTCTGTCCACTATAACCCATATGGCATCATGATTGGCTTTCGTCCTTGGTAATCCGACTATGAAATCCATGGTAATTTGCTCCCACTTCCACTCTGGAATCTTTAATGGATGCAACAATCAACTTGGTCTCTGGTGCTCTGCTTTAACTCTCTGACATGTATAACATCTACTAACCCATTCCGCAATTTCCCTCTTCATATCTGGCCACCAACAATTTTCCTTTAAATCTCTGTACATCTTGGTACTTCCTGGATGGATTGAATACCTTGAATTATGAGCTTCCTGTAAAATTTCATTCTTCAACTCCATTACTGGTGGAATCCAAATTCTAGAAGAAAACCTAAGAATACCTTGATCGTCCTTTTCCGTGCATAATTCTTCTCCTACCAAACGATTAATATCCTGATCCATTATCTCTACTTGACACTTTCTTATCTTTTCTAACAACTCTGGCTGGAAAGTCATACTATACACTTTTGCTTCATCATCAGGCTTGCAAATTCTAATTTCCAATTTTAGTTTCTGAAATTCCCTGTATATCTCTTCGGGTACGGATAACACATTCAACTTTTCTTTCCGACTTAATGCGTCTGCTACAACGTTTGCTTTACCGGGATGATAGTTAATCATGCAATCATAATCCTTAATCAACTCTAACCATCTTCTCTGTCTTTATACCAATGCTTTATCGCTGTTGATTATGACCTTGCTTATTGAATTACATTGTTTATTACACTAAATTGTTTTAGAATTGGATAGTTTTCTTTATGTGGACCAGATTCGTGGTCGAATTAGGCCAATATGTGCCTTGGATCCAGTTCGTAGAGCAGAGCTGTATGCTTCGCTCGGGGTTAGTGCGTGACTGATCAGCAGCCTAGCCTTGGTTTTTTTTAAAACTTAAAATGAATATCCAATTCTAATGATTAGTTAAAAAGAAACTTGATTCCTATGAATCATCTCATTTGATCATTGTTTAACTTCAGTTATCGTTATTGTGACTTGCTAAGCTAGTTAGCTCACTCTTGTGAATCTTTTTATATATTTTACAGTTAAAAAGGATATGGATGATAGTGAAGTTCCTCAGTCCAAGGTGCGAGCTAGGATTTCAGATTGAGTTGGGTCGAGCTAGCAGGAGCTTTTTGCGGTAGTGAGATAGAAAGATTGTAAGAATAATTTTATTATCAGTGGTAAGTTAAATTAGTTGGGATTTGGTACGTTGTAATAAAAGTTAAGGTTGTGGCTTGTTTTCATACTTTAACCTGTTGCGATCCGTGGTTATGTGAAGTAGGGTCATTGTAGCGTAATGCAGTTCATGAATATTACAGGGGTATATCCGGGTATGTATAAGAAACAGTTTTCAGTTTGTAAAACGATTAGGTGTTAGACGAATAATGACTTTGTAAGGTTTAGTTCTTTGATGTGATAAAGAATGGTTGGGGTATAAAAGTTTCTGTA
The DNA here is from genome assembly GCF_009905375.1 of Apium graveolens. Lineage (NCBI taxonomy): Eukaryota > Viridiplantae > Streptophyta > Magnoliopsida > Apiales > Apiaceae > Apium > Apium graveolens. Next base: position 154,918,018 of record NC_133655.1, on the reverse strand, counting down.
TTTTCAAACAATTTTTTTCCAGTGTTTGGTGTTTGGTAGTCATACATTTAGGAAGTAGTATCATATTTGGGAGGTTTGGTATCTGAAAATCAACAAAGGATGGTTTAAAAAGAATAAGGCTTATTTCTCAAGATCAAGAAAAATTCAGGGTGCAAGGTTAAATAGTTTAAAGCACTTGCAATATTAAAACAAGAGTTATTTGAATAATAGCGACATGTTATGAAACAGTTCGAAAATATTTGCAATATATCTTAAAGAAAAGTTCAGAAGTACTTGCCTTACAGGGCTTTACAACTATTACTGATCGATTCTGAGCTGACTTTGCCGTTCAGGCTTTAACATCCAACCACTAGTCCACATTAGATTTGACCTCGACACTCAGGTTTTTCTGTTGAAACTCTACTGAGCTCGTCGACTGACTACTAGGTCATCTTTAGTCCAACGTCCACTTTTGGTTTCCCGACTAGAACCTACAGGGTTGAAATACCCTACGTTTGATGTCTAGGTATGCTTGACATATCCTCGATACCAATTTTACCCAACGATATTCAAACCCGACTCGTAATTATTTATATTATAATAACACATGCAACAAGAAGGGTTCGCAATCTCAAAAATCGGTTCGGTGTTCATCTTCGGAAAATACATATACTCTTTATTTTATGAAATCAGGGTTATCGATTTGGGAAAATATTTCACCACATTGTACCACCAAATTCGTAAAAAAGACACACACATATAAATATATATAGTCACTCGACGTCCCGATAATCATCGGATACGTTCCCGTATTTACGTAATTCAGTTCCCGGAAATCGGGCAGCGTCTCCTTCATTTATCAGACTACCCGTCGAATACAATCGACGTCAATTCACCACAACAATCCACCAATCAAAACAATTACTTCAATAACAATCGCATTCCACTTCATAAGTTCCAACCACAATCAATTACGTCAAAATTTCGATAAATCTTTATATACCCTATATATACTTTTTATTTTGAAAATAGCTTTACTAACTAAATTAATCTTTTAAAAATTTTAGGACTCAGAATGAATTCATCACAGTCCACCGTCGGCTCGCCGAGGCTCATCGCCGATGGCAGTAAAATTTGCGGGTTTCCTGTTTATATCGGACATCCAACGAAACTTCACCGATTAATATACATTATTCCCATCCGAATAATTCATTTACATCACGAATATTCATTTTCTGCAAAAAAATTAATAAAAGAAATTCAGTCCAGCAATTAAAATAAAATCACAGGCATCACCACGCGCATACGCTGCTAAACACAGGACACAACTGGAACAAAAGGGCATGGCCGGAAAAATACCACACTGGCGATGATGGCACAGGGCACCGCAGAGGCGGCGATAACCGCACACACAGATGACACACACACCAGCACATATACACACTCAAGTATATATATACGTATGCATATAACAATAGGATTAAGCAGGCAATCGTACCCACAGCAAACGGCCGGAAAACAAGGGCCATCGGAGAATTAAAATTGAGAACAGGGAAAGGGGAATGGAAGAGAGTAAGGGGAGGGAGAGATATATGTATGTGTGTATATAAGAAATCGAGAAGGAGAGATAGAGTGTGAGAGATATTGATGAGAGATGAGGGTGAGGAAAGAGAGGTTTCAGCTGTTTTCTTTCTTTTTTTTTACTCTTTTGTTTTTCTTTCTGTGAATTCAGAAATCGACACGTTTCAATAGATTAACAGGGCACTGCCACGTGTCCGCTTTTCCGACTGGAAACCCAATATTATATCATCTTAAATCTCTTAACGGAACAACTTACGAATGAAAATTAAACCAAATAATCCCAAAATATTCTTAAAATTTTATAAATATCCCGAAACTAAATAAATAAACTTTTCATAATTTTTAAAGCATTTTTGAAACATAACTCGTATCCGCATTTAACAATTAACAATCCGAGCTGCACTTAAAACAAATTCAGAAAATTACGAAAATAATGTTAAAATATTACAGATATGCCGAAGTTTATAAAAACATAAATTTCGTAATTTTAAAATAATTTTTAAAACGCAGTTTATACCCACTTTTATCAATTAAATGAATCGACGCGCGTTTGAAATTTAATCCTGAAAATTCTCAAAATAATTTTAAAATTCTCAGAATATTCCAAACTTAAATAAATATGGATTTCACAATTTTTGAAGAATTCTGGAATTAAATACAGATTTTACAAATAAATTCAATCAGAAAATCAAACAGGATTAACTAATTGATGAAATATTGATTTCTAAATTTTATAAAATCCTAAAAATAATTATTGTAATTATAAAATCATAAAAACAATTTTAGAGACATTCCAAGTATTTACGCAAATAAATTTGCACCAAATCCATTTTTAAAAATGAAAACAATTCCATACAACTCCATAGTTAATCACACGAACACCCCGGTACATTATAAATCACACATCGATAATCAAACAACACATAGCGGTCAAAACCAATACACATATTATATTTATTTAATAATTTCCATAATTACATAATTAAATAATTCAAAAATACACGAGTCGTTATACCTGCCCTATTCTGAGTTGCTCTCGGTTATGGGGGTGTGCACCTACCTAAATGCAAGTTTCTTGTTGAACTAAGGCTAATGGACTCAAGTTCAAGTCCTAACTCCAACTCCAGTGAACTTGGTCCTAGCAAGGCCTCACCAAAACTCACCTAAAATAGCCTATACTTAAGGTGAAATTTTTTGCAACAAAGTGCCTAGTGTACCTCCTTCCACCTTAACTCCCAAATCAACACCAAAACCAACATGCAAGCCCACAAATCTATCCTAAATTGTACACAACCCTACTAACTATCATTCTATGGAAAAATATGAGCATAAACTTAGCCATAATAGTCATTTACCGAGGCAAAAACAAAGAGCATAGCAGAGCAGATTTTATATGTGAACTTCTAAGCAAATTTTCGAACCAAAAACACAAGGTAAAAACTTGATGGCTACTAGATTTAATCATAACTCATTAAGGCACATAACATATTAGCATTTTAAATCAAAAACCGTAGCATGCATTGCACAAAAACTCAAATTCAAGTCACATAACACATTTGTACGAAATATCACTTATACTATGACATGCAAGCTTTAACTTCAACTTTTAATGTAAAAATCATAGCATGCAAGGATAGAAACTTTGTAAAAACACATTTTAAAAAATCATAGGTTCTTTAAAATTCATATTCAAAGCTTCTTTCTTTTTGAAATCAAATAAAATTAACACATAAAGCACAAAAACCCATTCGGCTCCTTGGAGTCATTGCCGAATGTTTGAGGCCAAGATCATGGCTTGAAAGTAGAAGTAAAACACTTCATCAAGACCATCTCTTGCTCAAATTTTATATGCCACGTTTAGTTCAACTCTAGATTCACAAGAATCAAAGTTAAACCCTTGGCTTTAACTACATGCAACTAAGAAACTAACCTTGAATGATGATATATAACCAAGTGAAATTATCATTTGCTTAGAGGAGTTGAAAGATGCAATAAGATGAAGAAATGGAGAAGAAAAAAATGAGAGGGGAGGGGGTGTAGGCGCGACAGAGAGGGAGGGGTAGAGAGAAGAGAGGGTGGAGAGTGAAGTGATGTTGGTGGAAAAGAAATAATGTGAGTGGAGTGTATAAATTTTTTTTGTCTCACTAAAATGGTAGTGGAGTTTGAACTTACTCTTTTGTCCTTCATCCACTAATAGCCAACTATTGCATGCAAGGTTTTATTGGTCTTTTGCTTGGTCAAAAGGAGTTAGTGGGGAGTGAAAGGACAGTCCTACCCTTGGTTTCTATTTGAGTGGAAATTACATGCAAGGGTATGCTTGTAATTCAATAACTAATAAAAGTATAATTTAAAAGAATGATTTTTAGTAATTAAAATACAAATCCATAAATCACCAAATAAATACCATAAATACTATGAGTTTTAGAAATTTAATAAAATTATTTTAAATAAATTTCGAACAAAATTTTATATCAATAGAATTTTTCACATATTATTATACTAACAAATAAATCATGAAAATTACATTTAACACATTATAAATTACATAAATAATTGCATATAAATTGATTATATTCCACAATACTAAAGTAAAAATTTAGCGCCTAATCGCAACTAATCAAATATTACTAGCTTGCGAGAAATCTCTATTATTTACTAATCGCGTAGAAAAAATCTTACGCGCGTACGGAATTTACACGCTTAAAATATTCCGGCAACACTCGCAGTGCCAAACAACAAAATTATACACAATGTATAACGAATTCGCATAATCGGCCTTATAACATAGAATATTTAGGAATATATATATATATTGCATTTATAAAATAGCTCTAATATTTACCGGTCGTCACACAAGTGGATGGACTCAAGCACAATTTGTTGAGTATCAGCCAGCTGTGTGATAAGGGCAACTTAGTAACATTCAGTTCTAAAGCCTGTGTTGTGTCCAACAAGAAAAAAACAAAGTGGTTCTCACCAGAGTGAGAAAAGAAAATGTGTATCTAGCTAACTTCAACTCATCAAATGCAGAATATGTTACTTGTATATTTAGCAAGGCAAGTCAAGATGAAAGTTGGCTATGGCACAAAAAGATGTCCCACCTTAACTTCAAGACTATGAATGAGCTAGTCAGGAAAGATTTGGTAAGAGTCATTCCACAAGTGGAATTCTCAAAGAATGGATTGTGTGATGCCTATCAAAAAGGAAAATAGTTCAGGGCATCATTCAAGAAGAAGCTTGATTCCACAACTGAAGATCTTTTACAACTACTGCACCTGGATTTATTTGGACCAGTCAATATATTGTTCATCTTAAGGAAAAGATACTGCCTAGTAATTGTGGATGATTTCTCAAAGTTCTCTTGGACATATTTTCTCAAATCGAAAGATGAAGCTAGTGAAATCATCATCAATCACATAAGGCAAGTTAACAATCATCCTGATCTCAAAGTAAGGAGAATCAGGAGGGACAATGGAACAAGTTTAAAAAATTCTGTGATGAGATTATTTTGTGAAGAGAATGGCATCATGCATGATTTTTCAGCAGGAAGGACCCCATAATAAAAGGGGTGGTGGAAAGGAATAACATATCTCTTATTTAAGCTGCAAGAACAATGCTAGAAGAATAAAAAATGCCAATATATATATATATGTTTTTAGGCAGAAGCTGTAAATACTGCATGCTACACTCAGAATATCACCTTGGTTAATAAGCAAAATGCATGACACCCTACCAATTGTTCAAGAATAGGAAGCCAACATTAAACTTTCTTCATGTCTTTGGCTGTAAATGTTATATCTTAAGGAATCAAATTGATCGACATGGAAATTTTGATGCCAAAGCTGATGAAGGAATCTTTGTTAGATATGTAGTTGGAAAAACATACAGAGTCTACAATATCAGAACCAACATTGATATGGAATCTGTACATGTTATGTTTGATGATAAAAAGATTGAAGGACTACAAGATGGAGATTTCCATAAAAGCCTCGAATTTGATAATGTTTAGATGATTTATGATGATACTGATGATGAAAGTGATCAAGAACCAATCTCTAAGGACAATGCAGAAAAATCTACAACTAATGAAGCACATAATTTAACATCCGTCGAAAGACCAAGTGCATCATCTGTTGAAAGATGATCTGCATCATCTGTCAAAAGGAAAAGATCAACATCCGCTGAACCATCAATAGGAATTGAAAGCCAATATAGATCACAATCAGAAAGAACCCCAACTACTAGTCAAAGATCCACAAACTCAGGGGGAGTTTTTTCTAATCAAAACTCAGTCACCCATCAAGACAACTATGAGGCCTCTTCATATAGAGCTATCTACCACAACAGAGAAAATGGACTAGAGATCACCCTTTTCAACTAATTATTGGTGATGCATCTTCAAGAGTGCAAACAAGGAAAGCAACTTAAGAAGAATGTCTGTATAGCAGCTTTCTATATCAAGAAGAACCTAAAACGGTAGAAGAAGCTCTGTTGGATCCTGATTGGGTTTTAGCTATGCAAGAGGAGCTAAACGAATTTGAAAGGAATAAAGTTTGGAAGCTGGTACCCAAGCCTAAAGGAAAGAATTCTATTGATACCAAGTGGGTATTTAGAAATAAGATGGATGAACGTGGCATAGTAGTCAGGAACAAAGCTAGATTGGTTGCTAAGGGCTATTATCAAAAAGAAGGAATAGATTTTGATGAATCTTTTCCTCCTATTGTAAGACTTGAACCCATCAGCCTATGCAACCCATGTCAATTTCAAGATCTATCAAATGGATGTCAAGAGTGCCTTTCTGAATGGAGATTTGGAAGAGGAAGTCTATGTCAGTCAGCCTCCTGGTTTTGAAGATCCAAATTTTCCAGAATTTGTCTACTATCTTTTAAAGGCACTTTATAGACTGAAGCAAGCACCTAGAGCCTGGTATGACACTTTGTCAAAGTTCCTCTTAGAAAATCATTTCACAAGAGGTATTGTTGATAAAACCTTCTTCTATAGAAATGTTAATGGTTCTAATGTACTAGTTCAAATTTATGTAGATGATATTATATTTGGCTCTACAGATGAAAAACTTTGCAAAAAGTTTTCCAAATTGATGCAAAGTGAATATGAAATGAGAATGATGGGAGAACTAACTTACTTTCTTGGTTTACAAGTTAAGCAAGTTAGTGATGGAATATTTATTATTCAAACCAAATATAATTATGATCGTTTGAAGAAGTTTGACACAATAGATTGCAAATCTGCATAAACTGCCATGGCCAATATAACTAAACTTGAATTAAACACTACTGAAAATCTGTGGATATTTCAAGTTATAGAGGCATGGTTGGCTCACTTTTAAATTTAACAGCCAGTAGGCCAGATATATTTTCTGCTACTTGTCTTTGTGCTAGATTTCAAGCTGATCTTAGAGAATCTCATTTAGTAGCTATTAAGAAAATTTTCAGATATCTCAAAGGAACTTCAAAACTTGGCATTTGGTATCCTAGAGATTATGGTTTTGATCTAAATGGTTATTCAGATTCAGATTGTGCAGGTTGTAAAATTGATAGAAAAAGTACAACAGGAACCTGTCAATTTCTAGGAAATAAGCTAGTATCCTGGTTCAGTAAAAAGCAAAATCTAGTCTCTAATTCTACAGCCGAGGCTGAATATATTGCTGCTGGCAGTTTTTGTGCACAGATTTAATGGATAAAAAATCAAATGTTGGACTATGGTCTACTGGTGAATAAGATTCCTATTTTCTGTGAAAATACAAGTGCCATTGCAATGACTGAAAATCCAGTATAATATTTAAGGACCAAGCACATTGACATCAAGTACCACTTCATTAGAGAACATGTCATGAATGGTACTGTGGAACTTTACTTTGTTCCAAGTGAGAAGCAAATTGCAGACATTTTTACCAAGCCACTTGATGAATCCACCTTTACCAGGTTGGTAAGTGAGTTAGGTATGATTAATTACTCTTAATTTGTTTTGATGTCTAAGTAATTTGATTTGCAGCCATAATTTATATCTCGACCAATGTTCATTATCCGTTGGAAGTGAATATCTGTTGATTCTTATCATCAGTTGAAATATTATATATTATTCTGGGTACTTTTATCGAGGTGAATAACTGTCTAATCATTATCCTTCGAATTGCTCTCAATCCTAGCCAATAATTCTAGGCATTATCCGTCGAATTTACTTACAACTTGTAATTATATTTCGATGGATAATCATTAAAATTTTAACAGTTTATTTTATTCTTAAATGGCTATTTTGGGATAATTTGTGGTTACTTTATTTCACCTTTTTAACTTTGAAAGTTTATTTATGAGAAAACATAAAATCCAAATTCATTTTCATTTTTACTTTTATCTTTATCAAGCAAGTTCTAACTCTCTCATCTCCAAAGCAAAAACCCGATTTATGCAATAACTCTCAATCACAATAATGGCACCAGTAGTCAAAATCATGTCTCAAACCGGGTATGTATACGAAAAGAACAACTTTGTCACTTTGGTGAACAAGCAAATTCCAACATCTGAAGATTATTACAAAATGATGGACTTCATCCTGAACTACAAACTGAGTTATACCATGCTTGAGTCTCCAACCATTTACTATGAAGTTGTTGAGGAGATTTGGTCTACTGTTGTGTTCAACTCCAAGGATAAAACCATTACCTTCACTCTCAAAAGTAAGGAACACTGTATTAACTGTTATGCCATTGAAAAATGCTTTAAATTGACTGAAAATAACAGTCTTGCTCCACACGCAGACACTCATGTGAGTAACATGCTTATTTCTATGGGCTATGCTCTTACTGCCACAAAGTTAGGTGAGATTAGAAGAGTAGGCTTTAGGAAAGAACGGAGCTTTCTATGTGATTCCTTTATCAAGGTATTTTCTGGTAAAGTTAGCAATTTCGATGCTGTAACTTACTCACTTGTTAACATTCTTTATATGTTGCTTAGAGACAAATACCATAACTTTAGTGACTATGTCTTGTATGAATTAGGGTATAAGCTTAGGAGACATTAAGAGAAGGTCTAAAAACATATATTATGCTAGATTCTTTATGTTACTAGCTAATTCTGTTTCTGAAGATCTTATCATTGAGAACCCAACCAACAAGCTAGATTTTTGGGTCCAAGAGAGAAGGATTATTGCTGATCTTAACAGGGCCAATCACCATGAGGATGTTCCACTCATTTACATGCCAGTTATGGAGCAGCCTCATGTAAGTAAGGTAAACACTTCTGTCCCTACTATTTCTCAACCACCAGTTTCTTTGCAGACAACTGTGGCTATGACAGCTATGACAGTGACCAAACGGGTGCCTATGCAAGCTACTAAAATAAGAATTTCCAAACCCAAGTCTCATAGACCCCACTCTAGTTCCTCTCAAAAGGAACCAGTTTCAAGATCTACCAAAACCAAAGAGGGGAGTGTGAAGGGAAGTAAGTCTGATGAGGGACAGGGTGAACATAAAAGAAATCCTAAGGATAAGGAGGGAGAGGTGTGTGTAACCCAACCTAGCCACACTGCAGTTTCCCAATAAGTTGAAGTGCTTAATAAGGATTTTAGCTCATTACTAGTTTCATCTTCTCAAAAGGATGTTACTATTGAAACAACCTCTCAACCAAGAGCACATGCAAGAGGGTTAGGGACACAGACTCATCCAAAACTTACACAAGAAAGAAGAAATCTAAAACACTTGGGGACACACAGGGTACAAACACTGTGCCTACTGCAGTCAAAGACTCAGTTCATGCACCTTCTCAAAGTCAGGTTGATGTGGTTCCAATAAATGTGGAGTCACAACCAAAATCTAAAGAAGCACCTCATACATAAAACTCACCCACCATCTATTTGGATGTGGACATGATTCACACATCAATTCCTAATTCTCCTTGTTTAACTCTATTGGAGAAGCCAAAATCTCAAGCAAGTGAGCATCATCTATTAGATGATTTGTTGGCTCACTTGCCATTTCTTTCCGATTCTACTGAGAAATCTGTGCAAAATCTCAAATCAATCACCACAGATTCTACAATAGTATCAACTCCAATATCTATCATTTCTACTATCTCGATAGATATTGTTCATCCGTTGACCAGTGATTGTATCTCGACGGATGTGCTTAACAGCAATTATCCGTTGAACCCTTCAACTTCTACTTCGACAAATGTCTCTCATCTGTTGACTGTCTCTGCACCACTTAAAATCTCAACTATTGCTACAAGTGCTGATGATTTAGTAGTTGTACAATCACTCTTAGGATTGAGGGAAGGGAGTGAATAGAGTGAGAGGCTGAGTTGCTCTCAGGCAAAAAGAGAGGAAAAGAGTGAATCTATGCAAGATGTTTCTTCCAGCTTGGCAAAAGTGAGTGAGTGGAGTCCCACCTTAGTAGGTGAAGGTGAGGGTGAGGGTGGGAAGACAAGGGGAGCCCTTGATGCAAAAATAGAGAGATAATGAGAGAAAAGCAGGTACTGAAGAATGGGAAGAGCCCATTTTAGTGAGTTAAGTGATGTCAATGAGGCTGAAAAGAAATAACTATTTCAACAAGATTATCAAGCTGTCTTAGATTTTGTTTCCTATGAAGCTGAGGCATTTACTCACCCTATTCCAGCTTATCAAGTTTTGGCTGAACAAGACAATGAGGCTGCTGAGAGAACTCTCAACTTGGTGCACACAACTGCTTCAATGCAAAGAGCCAAGGATGCAATCACTGCCATGCCCTCCAAAGTTGGTGATGATTTTGAATATCCATTTGGTGGTTCTGAAGACAATTTTGGGGATGATGAAGAAGAAGAAGAAGGAGAATTCATGGACAGAGAGGGAGAAGCAGGCCCCAGCTCAAGCATCAATACTCCATCATGGATGATCGGCAAAGAATGTAATGATCATCACTACAAATCAACTCTATTTCACATAATTCACCAGACTCAGACAGCTCTTCAAGCTACTACAAATACCAACACCAAGAGATTTCTTCAAGCACACCTAGAGTCTCTTCGATTGCTTCAAATCCAATCTCTCATGAAAACTCAAGATGTGACTGAGCTCAAGACAGAGATTGGTCAAGTCAAAAAGGACATCAATGCAAAACTGGAGGCTACCTTTCCTAACACAACAATGTTAGATATTAACAGACAACTCCGAAAAAACTCTGATTTGAGTAGAAAGGTAGATTCTTTGGACATAAGGCTCCAGACCCTGGAAACCTCAATCACTCAAATCCACCTCGATAAAGCTCAACAAACACTACTTCTTCAAAAGTTGGTGGCTGCAGAAACCAATACCTCTGCTCAACTTGATGCTAACAAAAAGGGGGAGAAAGATTCTATTCCAGTTAGTGAGGGAGAGTCAGTTAGTGAGGGGGAGAAAGTGCTCAGCATACAAGTCAACAAGGTAATTGTTCCAACAATTACTTTCTCTAAGCCACCAGTTCATAACAACATTGATTTGATTAATTTAGCAGCAACTGGAATGAAGATGAAGGAAAAATGGAAGCAGCTTGATAAAAACATCAAGAAAAAATTTGGTCAAATTGAGAAACAAGATAAAGTCTTTTCCCATTTCTCTCAATTAAAACCAATTTCAGCAAATAACATGAGCTTAGGAAATATGGAAAGGGGTCAACCCTTAACAATCAAATCTCCAAAGGCCAATATGATTTTTCAACCAAAGAGAAATTATCCAAAGAATTCAGACAAAAATCAATTGGACCTAATGTATGAAATCCCTAAGCCATATGAGAAGAAGCTGCTAGGAAGGTCTATTTCTTTCTTCAAGGATCCCAGAGACTCAGTACTAAAGAAAAGAATTGGTAAAATCTACAGGAAAGGGAAATTGATCTATGTGGTGGCTGGACATCCACATTTTGCAGATGCTAAGAAAGAAGCAAAGGCGAGGCTCAAACAATAACAAAAGCAAGATGCTTTAGATGCCAAGAACCAAGCTAAGAAGCCTGCAACCACAGATTATGTAATGCCCACGGGGACATCTGAGAATCTGATTGAAGGAAAGCAAGAAAAACCAAAGCAGACTAGGAAATTTTGATACAAGCTCCCATCGAAGAGGAAGCTGGATTTCAATTATGATAAGAAAGAATACATGCCAACCCAATCTACCACTTCAAGTCAACCAACCACACCCACTTTGGAGGAGGCTGAATTCAAAGTTGATCTTGACAGGAATTTCCATGGTGAACCCATAATTCACAAGGATGAACCTATAGATTGGGATAGCCTGCCTCTACCTGATCTATACATTCCAATCCAAACCAAGCTAAGAAAGACAAAGAAAAGAACAATCAAGAAGGTCAATCTTATCAAACTCCAATCCAAATCATTGGCAAAACCCAAACCAATTATCAACAAGGGATATCAACTCTTCATTTGTTACTTCAAAGAATTCTCAGACATTAATCTCTATCTAGATGAGCTAGAAGAGGCTAGAGCTATTGATGCTTACAAACATCTCCCAGAAAGATTAGTCTTCAGGTAAAAGGGTGGAAAAGGGATGACTTGGCCCCTTCACAGAATCCTCAATGAAGGCTATTCTGTCTTAGTGAAGATTTTCTCCTCAATTAACAAGAGCTTTGGATTTAGCATTATTGCCAAGAAAATGATATTGAAAAAAATTGAGGAGATAATGAACAGTAGAAAAAATCCATATGCACTTCCAAGAATCCTAACAATTCCATACACAAGAAGTAGAGTGCATTTGAGGCCTTATTGGATAATAGAGTTCAAAGATGAAAAATACATTAGAAGATTCTTCGAATTGGAAGATCAACTAAAAATTTCTAGCAATGATACTTTCAAGGAGATGCAAGAAAAGCTGGATCAGTCAAATGAGGTTGAATTTGAATTCTACAAACAACTCCAATACTAGATTGAAGAAAGCAATGTGAAATTGGGAAAGAAGTTCAGACAGTCAAGGAAATAAGCTATATTTGCTCAGTCTAGAGGAGAACCTTGAAAATGACATGTGAGATTTTCTACAATCCTTCATCTATGTGTCTGTCAATACATTTGCAGCACTTGTTAATTTTATCTACTAGAAATTAGTCTGTATTCATAGGGTATTTTGTTATCATCAAGTTTCTCTTAATTTATGGCTACAATTCAAGTGAACATAAATTGGGGGAGATTGTTAGAAATATGTTGTGCACTTGATGATATATTGAACAAAACACTTAGTAGATTTTATTTAGTGAATTTTTAGCCTTCAACAGATGATCAATTTAACATTCTTTGAAAGGTTAGCTTATGATACAATAAGATTAGTAGCACATTTCTGCATATTGTAATGCCTTAAAGAACTAGACATTGTAGAATGTTTTAAGTCATGTTGACTACTAGATTGATATTCAATATATGTTAGCTAATTGTAAATATTAGATGCCTTGTAATCTTGTATAAGTGAAATGGAGTTAACTGTTATGAAAATAGTCCCAACGGATGTTCTACAAGGCTTCAACGGATGATCAACTAAAAGTCTCAACGGATGTTTAACCAGACTCTCAACGGATGTTCAACGGATGAACAAATTTAAAAGAGCAGTTGATAGTGACTTGATAGTCATATATGTTGATTGTATGCAAATGGAATGTGGCAGCCTAATTACAGGTTTTAGAGAACAAAGAAGCATTTCCATTTCCATGCTAAATTGAAGTTATTCAAAGATGCTGGATGGAGAATTGAAGAAGCATGAACTTAGACTAAAAACATTTTATCTTATTTGTTTGTCTTTTTATCATGTAACTTGGTGATATATAAACCAAGTGTAGCAAGTTGAAAGTAACCAAAAAAAGTGAAAGTAAGCAATTACAAGAGAAATAGATAAAGCTACATTTATAAAGAATTTCTCTGTTCTTTGTAAGTTCAACTTGTAAGCAGCTATGTGTAAACATTGCATCGCAGAGTTCTCGAATTAATATATATCTCTGGTGGAAAAGTTCAATCCACCATAAAGTTTTTAAATACTTGTATTTTATTACTTTGTGTCTTGATTTCATCAATACTTTTATTCCGTACCATAGCCAAATCAAACACAGTTATATATTCACAGTAGAAGTGTTCTTAAAATTGGAAAAGTAGCCAGAATTACATTCAACCCCCCTTCTGTAATTCTTTGTTATATTGTTAGGGAATAACAAATAGGGCTTTCATTCTTTACCAGATCCACTCCCTTGCCCTCGCTTATAAAGTTGGTAATGCCCCGGTGACATGAGTAGTTTTGTTGGTTGACATTTTATTACTTATTTTTGTTTTAACTTTTAAGAGTTCTGAACTGCGATGACTTGCTATTACTTATGTGTTTCCAATTAGTTAAATGAGTATTGATATTTTTGTGTTATATTCCAAAATTTAGTGTTAAATATAATGTGGTGATCAGATTACAGAAGTTTATATTATAATGTACCTAATATGAAGGATAAGCCAAAAAATAGTTAACATATAGGATTGGTAGATGCATTATGTAACTATAAGTTGTATTTCAACAATTAGGGTATGTGAGTGGCTTATGAAAAATATTGGGTCTCCTACCATGGGCTTACAGAACTAAGTGTGTCAAGGGTCGCAGATGGAAGTTGGTTCGTTGGTATGACCTGAAGTTGATTATCTTCATTATCTTTATTTTGAGTTCTGTTTCATTAAGTTGTATGTAAGTTCTCATTTAGTGTTTGAACATAAGTTCTCTATATGAGAAGTTTGCAAGTGCCCGTTTAAAACTCTATTTTAAGCTTTCATAATATATAATCTTCAATAGAGTTGAAAATGCTCACAATTCACAAAAAGAACTGCATCACTCTTAAGGATCATGGTTGTACACTTTATGATTTATTGTAACTGAATCATATTTTTCATGTCTTTCAACTTAGCTAGGAAGAATTTTTATAAAATATGATGATCTGCGGAGTTGATACACAATATTTGTTGATTAGAGTTTGTTCAACTGAATTGCTTATTTGTGTTTTCTATGAGAATCATATATATGGTACAATCAAGTGGCGTTTGAACAACAAGAGTGCAAAGGTAAGGCAGCAGGTAGCAGTGTCAAAGTAAGAAGTCTTGTCAAGTTCGGCACACGAGTATAAAAATTGTTCAGCAAATTGCTATATTGATAGATGTGCTGTTCTTCCTCACTTGCGATCTCTTGTAGAAATTATTGAACATGAACTTAATGATGAGAATCAGAAGGTGCGAACTATCACAACACTGTCATTAAGAATGGTATTGAAAGCTTTGATTTTGTTTTGAGAGCTTTGATTCTGTTTTGGGCTTCGACCTTTATTATAATGAATTGTGTTTTTATGCTTCTGTTTCTGTGCTTCTATTGATATTGAACTTTGTATCGATGAAATTGATTTATGGTTGGTTTATTATTTAAACTTGGTTTGTGGTTGATGGATTTATGCAAATATGAATTACCATAGGTTAAGCATGGTAAACATCTAGATGACAGTAAAAGGCCCAAATTTGTTTGGGCTAACCAAAAATGGGTTGAAATATGAAGGTCAATGGGTTGAAAAATGGGTTTGAACATACTTATCTTCAAACAAACAAATACATAAAAACTGATTAAGTGAAGGCACTCTACATGAGGACTTAAGCTTATATCAACAGGTTGATATAGGCTTGGCATAATTCGATATCAAGAAATCCCTAGTAATTGATCCTGCAAATAGGTTTGTGAACATCTAGAAAATTACCTAATGTTAGAAAGGAAGTTGTATTCTTCTTTTCCTCACCGATTTTTTGTTTTAGTAGCATTAAGAATAATTTTTTCCACAAGAAAATTCAAAAGTAGAACATGTTGCCGAGTAGTACTACATACTCATCCCGAGTACCAAAAATCAGAGCTAAATCAAAATTTACAACATCGAACAACACATTTCTTTTTGGACAAGAAACCTGTTAAAGCAGCAAAACTCGTTATACGTATGTCTACATAAACCCCTTGTTAATTTGTTAAGGGAGGTATGAGGTATAGATATCAGGTATAGATTTCATGTATGTCGGGTGTATTATTTAGGACCTAAATCGTTGTTTCAAAAATAATAAAACAGTTTTCAGGCTTATGATATGATAAATGCATATTTTTGAATGTCATTTACAAAAGTAAACACCACGAAATGATCATGTTTGTGATACATTATTTCCAACTTAAAAAGCATAAAATATAATATTTTCAAATGAAACTTTTAACTATTATACACGTCGAATTAAAATGTAAGATTCATATACCAAATTAATTATGAATTCAAAACAAGATAGTTTTTTAATTTGATTAAAACAAGTTGTTACTAAATAATATCATCGAGTCGGTAGATTGAATTCAATCTACTGTGTAAATAATGTAGAATTCATTCTAATGTGTAAATAATGCAGTAAGTATGACACTCTTCCCAGCTGTTAGAGTTTGGAAACAAATGATTAAACTGTGTATTAAAGACTTAATGGTAATTAAACCGATTAACCGATTAATACAGGCACATGAATGCTTAATATAGGGAAGAAAATGATGTTTGTGAGTCGTGCTATTTTTTCGGTAAAGGCTATTTTTTCGGTAAGGGCTATCACTATTGGTATTTATATTTGGTTTTTTTACTTAAAGAAGTACATAAACGCTTATTCACACACCCATGCATGCTACAAGAATAAACATTTATTGATAAGATTAACCACGATTAATTATGAATTTATTTTTTTAGGACGTTTATAATTAAAATAAATATCAGGACATATTTGTAAATTAGTTTTCAAAATAGAATATATTAGAAAAAGGAATCCCTTTTAAAAATGTGTTTGAAACAGATTGAAAATCGTTTGTAAAGGATAAACATATAAGCTTCTACTTTCAATTTTTTTTCGACTGTGATGGATGTGGATTTATTTCCTGCATTTTCTGTATTAGAAGAAAATCCACATCCATCACATTCTTAGATGTATTTGTTAGGAATTATCGAGTACAAATCAAACTAATTTACTTCAACCAGGTACGAATCCACATTTCCGACTGGAGTTCATTGGAACAAACTAACCAAAAGAAAATGTTAATAATTCCGACAGAAGGAACATTTCCAACTATCATCCAACTGCTGGCTCGATAACTACAATTACAAGCACTTGTTTTCCAGCCTAAAATTATCTAGAGGAAATAGAACTACTCAAAATAAAATAAAACTAGAAAAACTACATCTCGACATAAAATTCCAAACTCATCAACTTTGAAATAGCAGCAAACTCGTGGTATCATTCCATCATCATGTCAAAATATTGTATTACAAATATTCAGTAAAAGCAAAATTTAACATTAAAATGATGTGCTTATTACAGATTGAACATAGAAAGAAACTGAAGATAATAGTAAGAAAACTTCCAGTTAACTAGTTCATGTAAGGTGGTACCAACTTGCTGCTCCTCCACCAACCTTAGGACATTCTCATCAGCCTTTTCCTACTCCAGTGAAGCTAGTTGAATCCTATTGTTTCTCACATCATTCTGATAACAAGAGTTAGTAATAATGCCAACAGTTCAGTTTATAGCTAAATCAAAATATTTTAAAATAAAATTTAGTTTATAGCTAAATTTAGTTCAAAAAAAAATATTACAACCTCATTCCTCTCCTCTTCAAGCTTTATCCTGTCACTTTCAGTTCATATTTCATACCTGTTCAATTTCATGCCCCACGAATCAAGTTGTTTATTCTTCATCTCCAGATCCGATTTAAGCATACCTTGTGCAGCAAAAACACTACGAATGTGCTCTTGGGACTTCGTGTGCATCCTTTTCTTTCTTAAGAGGCCAAAAAATCATAATTAACAATGTACCATAACATAAATATCACATTCAAGACACCCAACAAGGCTCACAAGGTGCTTCGCGCTGTTTAGGAAATATATTTAAAGAAATTAAAATAGATTACATAACATTTTCACTAATACAAGTATAAATACATTTAAACCTCGATTAAATAATATCTGTTAAAATAATAACCTCGCTTAAATAATAAATTTCACCGGTCCAAACTTGGGCGAATATTGTAAAGTAATTAGTAGGTGTCAAAAACCCATACCTGGTACTGGGTAAAATTATATACCTGACCTGACATGCCAAACGACCCCTTGGGAGGAAAACATGTAACAAGAAGGATTTGATGGTAGGATGAAAGTTGGAAACACCATAGTATGAATGGATGCACAGAAAGACAAAGATATGTGCTTCAGAGGATTGTTAAGCATGCACGTGTTCAGTCCAGTCTCCTGCTTTTATTAACTATAATTCTCTTGTTCCCAAATTTGTTTGGAGGATCATTCAAATAGAAACAAGAGTGGATGTTAGGAATAAGACTTGTATCTTAATGATAAGCAAAATACATTGCATAATTATATTAAGTCAAATTATAGCCTTCAACGGCTAATCATCCTAAGGGATAGTCGTTGAATGAGTAGCCCATCAACTGATAGATAGTGATGTTGTTATTCATTTAGAAGTCATGTTGACTCAATAAAAAATCTAGAATATGGTGGCTAATTGTAGATATGACGCCCTCCAAACCCGGGTCAGAAGTTTGGGGTCCACACACACACACACACCTTATTTATATCCTGCTTAACAATAATAAAGAGAATAATAATATGCAATGACCCTACTTACCAACTACCACGGACCGCAACAGGTAAAAGTATGCACACAAGCCAAACATACACTTATATTACAAACCGTTCAAATCCCAACTATCCAAACTCAGAACTGAGTATTAAACATTATTACAAACTTTTACAAACTTAAATTACTCCAAAAGATGCCTACTAGCTTAACTCGATCAACCTGAACCCCTAGCTCTCGCGCTGGACTAGGGATCCTCGATACCAACTTGTTCCTTCTTAATTGGAAAAGAACATAAACAATATCGCACACATGAGCTAACTAGCTCAGCAAGTCACAATGACAACACTGAGAATAATGATCATCAAGTGAAAAGGGTTATTATATCAAGTGAACAATGAATTATGATTTAGAACTGGATATTATATTTTCATTTTAAAAACCAAGGTTAGGCTGCTGATCAGTCACGCACTAACGCCGAGCAAAGCACACAGCACTGCTCTTAACTACTGGATCCAAGGCACGCATTGGCCTAACTTGACCATTTATATGGGCTGAACACGAATCTGGTCAACAATTTTATAAAAATAATCTAATTCCAATATAATAATAGAATAAACAATATAAAGCAATAAACAGAATCATAAACAACACTGGATGTTCGATAATAAAATGGTTTCAATCTTCAAAAGGATCAATATAGCATTTTCAAAGCTTGGCTGTTAGGTAATAACAGAATTGGACAACAAAGGAATCAACGTTTCAAGGTTTCAAGGATTTGGTCTTTCAAAGCATAAGATACAATGGTTTGAATATGTAACTAATCTGGTTCAGTGTTTGATATTTAGTTTGTATGTATTTGTGGAGTAGTATCGTATATTAGAGGTTCGTATTTGGGTATACAACAATCAATGGTTTAGAAAGAATTAGGTTTACGGCTCAAGATCAATATCTGGAATCAGGGTTTAGGGCTCAGTGCTTCAGGGCACTTGCAATAAAAAACAGGATTATCAATCAACTACAGTATATCTCGAGAAAGTTCAGAACACTTGCCTGGTACTAGCTTGCTATACTGCACTAACTTCCAATCACAACCGTCTACTCCTCGACTATCTATTTCCCTTTCCTACGCCTTGCCTCTTCTGCTCATATATTATAAGCATCTATCAATATTTAACTCATACGATTCTATTCGACATATACTTCTATCTACCCTTCATTTCACCCTAATCTGATTAACAGATTGAAAGTTATACTATAAATAAGTAAACATCGAATATATATACCGACAGTTAACCAATAAGTCATATAACACATAACACGTCAAATAATCAATCATATATCATTTATAAAGAAGTCTCGGGTCATAAACAGGATTTTGGGTATCTAAAATGATTTTTAAACCATTTTTCGGAATAAAAACGGGTCGTTGGATCACTTTCGGAGTAGTAAACAGGGTTCGGTTAGCCAAATCTGGCTTCAAAACAATTTTATAATAATTATTGAGCCTTGAAAACAATTTAAAATAATATTTTAAAGCTCGAAACTATTTTTTGAAATTTTTAAATCATTTTTAAATAATTAAATCTAATTAAATAATTAATTTAAAATAAATTAATAATTAATTAAATCAATTAATCAATTAATTTTCGAATTAATTGACCAATTAATCAATTAAATATTAAATGAAATTTATTAACTAATTAATTCAGATTTATTTTTGAATTAAAAATAATTTTTGGAATTAAAATAATAATTTTTGGAATTTTCAGAAATTAAAAACGGATTTTTATAAATAAAAAAAATAGAAAATATGATTTTTAAATATTTTTAAAACAGGAATCCTATTTTTGTAAATTCTGGAAACCCGGGGGACTAAACATCATCACCTACAAAAGTATAGGGACTAAACTGCAATTTTGCAGTCCAGTCGCCGGAAAATTACAGGGGTGGCCGGAGAACACGATTCCGGCATCCTCACCCCACCATCTGCTCCAGATATGATGTACACAACACCAGGAACACAACCATGCAATCAAATCACATCAATAACCCCTGTCCTGGCCGGAAAATGGCCAAGAACATCACCGGTTTCCGGTGAACCGACGAAAACTTCAAAACACAACTCCCTTCGATTCACTAGTCCTCTGTTAACGAGCTTTATACCAATCAATTGCAAATTTCATAAGGAACACAACCCACTATAATACAACAGCTAATAACCCCTAAATCAAAAAGCCCCAAATTCAATTGAAAACATTCATATGGGTTATAAACCCTAATTTTAAAATTGAAAGATTAAACTCAATTTTGAACATGTTATTGAACTCCAAATCAGTCATATGACATATGAAAATCATCAGGAAAATAAGTTCTACAACATGCAATCATCAAATCATTCAAACAATCATCCGAACAAAAATTCATATTTTTAATAAAAATAATTCAAAATAAATAAATTTCCAGAAAATAAACCTTGATTTCTGCAGGTATATGGTTCACAGAATCTGAAAGTACTCCTCAACACCTTCGATTTAGTTACTCGAGCTTTCCAAACGGATTTCACTAACACCTTCAATTTATGGTTTGATTCTCAGAAATGTTTATGAATATCAGTGTTTTCTCTGGAAAATTATATTATTACTGACTGCAAATGATTTTTGATACGAAATAAAATATGGTAAAAGGCTATTTATAATTACGGAAAATTAGTATCCCGTTGGATCATTCCGGATATAAAATGATACGTTTATTTATAAAAACTGATCCAAACGGTACCGATTTTCGGGATAATTATCTAAATCAGTACAATTTATACTGCGGTCTTGGTCTCAGCGCCTGGTTACCCGTATTACGAGGTGATAATTGTGATAGTTTAATAAAAAGATCCCGTTTATCGAAAATACGAGTTTTATTAATTTACCGAAATGAATAATGTATCGAAAATGTTGTGCCGGGACCCGTACAAGACAAACCGTTCGCCGGATCGAAAAAGTCAAAACATGGAAAATGCTCGGAATATTGCAATTGGGCTAGGAAGGAGTTTTCGGAAGAGTTTCGGGTTATAAAAACGTTACAACGGATGTCGTCGGTTGGTTCCCGATTATATAGAATAATTTTTAAATACCCGGAAAAAGATTTTATAAAATCCATATATTTCCTATAAAATCATAAATCAACATAAAAATAATTAGGAAGATATGACAATTATCTATATTTTATTTTGGACATATAAAAATTAAAATACTCAATTAATATTATTTTTAAATATCCAAACACATTTAACACTTAACAAATAATTCACTGAATAGATACTGAGCACATATAATAATTGTTTATTGGCAAAAATAATTACACGATATATCCCGGATATTACAGTAGATATCTGATGCCATGTAATTCTAATTAGGTGAAGTGAGTTATCAACTATTTGACCATATTCTATGAGAAAAATATTTGGCTACACAAACTTATCTAGTGAATTATCGTCCAAACTTTTGTACTTATTTGTATCCGAAAATATTGATGTGTTTGGCTGAAAGATGAAACACATATGAATATATGGAATTAATTAGCTAATGTATGAAAAATAATCTTAACATGATAAAACTTACCGGATTTTTTTTGCCTTATAGGTTGAATTATCTAATAATAGCGTGTTGGATTCATTAAGAACTCCAATAACCTTTCTAATCTCAGGATCCTTTTAGATTTTTTTTATTTCCTTTAGGAACATAGGTTTTTCTTCATTACCCGGGACTTTGTCACCTGTATCAGTACAATGTTTTTGATCCTGCATAAATAATTTATAACATATTTTCGGAATGATAAATTTGTATAGCTAAAGACCAAATTATTAGTTGAAACAAACATGTAAACAACCTACCCATTGAAAAACCAACTTGACTTGTAATTATTTCTGAAAACATAATCAAGAACTGGATCCAGATTTACCCTAAAGTAATGTTGGCAAAAATTTCAAAAGTTAAATACAAAAGTGTTTGTTCCATATATATGAAAAGATCCAAATCACAAGGGAAGAGTGGACGCATACTTTAATCTAAATGACCATACACCTATATTAAATCTCTCAAAGTAGAATTTCAAAAAATTATCAATATGAGTTCTCTTAACTATCTGAAAATATTGTAAACAAGAAATATATTTCAACAAGTTCAGTAAAGAGAGATGATCTTCTTGCATATTTTGTAATGAAATTATCAACAATAATTTTAATCTGAAAATCATGTAAAAATTTATTTCGATTACCATCAAAACAAGTTTATTCTGCCTTTCTTGCGACTTGGTTGTTCATAAATAATATTGAACAACTTGAGTTTTGAAAAGTACATTTATAAAAATACAACGGTAATAGAAAAAGTAACTAAAATTTATATATAATTGTTACATTAAAAATGCAACATTACATTAAATATACATTGTTATATAATTGTTAATAACACTTTAAAAATATAACAATTTTAAGTTTGACGTCGCTAATCTCAAAAAAATGCGATGTATCGGAGTTGAAAATGGCAAGGATCAGTCAAAATGTATAAAAAGAATTTTTGTACGAGTTTTGGGTCCAAATGTGACTGAAGAAGTTTAGGAAACTATATCAAAAAGTACGTAAATATCGTAAATGCGGTGATTTATCGAAAATTCTAAACCAAATCAACGATCCTCATGAGTTGGGATTTATGAGTTTCACAACAGAGGATACTGTGAAAAGTGTGACGACTGATTCTTTCATGATCTTCTTAATTTCACCAAGCATGTTCCGTTCAAGTGTATTAATTTTCTCTTATTTTAAAATAAGTACTGTGATAATTGAAATTGAAGAGAAAGGGGGATATATACATATAGGGTTTTAGTCAAATAGAAATCTTCCTTAGAATAAAAACTAGAAAATGATCTTAGCCATCCATCCCCCCTTTTAAAATTAAATCTAAGCCATTCATTTAATTCAATTCAAAAATATAAAAGACAGAGATTTGATACACTAAAATTCATATATGTTTTTAACTTTGTCTCTCTTCTCCATTCATATCTCTCTCTCTCTATAAATCGTTAATCGTTTACTCTCTCTCTTCTTCATCTCTCTCTCTCTCTCTCTCTCTCTCTCTCTCTCTCGCTCGCTCTCTTTCTCTCTCGAAATCGGTAATAGCTCCTTAGTTTTATCATTTTAATCCATTAAACTTTGTTCATATAGCTTCGTAAAAGAATATCGGTTGATCGATTAGTGATTGTTGATCTCAAAATACAGTTTTAGTGATTGTTGATTTGTAAAGAGATAATCGTCTTCTCGATTAGTTGTTTGAAGTTGATTATAGTTGATTTGGATAAAATTAGAGTTAATGAAGGTAAATTATCTTATTTTATAGCTTTTGATACATTGAGAAGCTCGTTTTTTGATTTGTTTAGTTATTTTGTTTCTTTTTGTGATTTACGTTGTAGAACGAATAAATTTAGCTGAATTTTTTTATTATATATGCGATTAATGTTTACTTGTGATTTGTTTAGTTATGTTCAATATATATTTTTTTGATTTAGTTTTTTCTATGATTATATGCTCAGCTATTAGTGATTGTTTGTGTAACATATCTCTGTATTAGTTAATTATGTATTAGTGATACATAATGATTATATGCTCATCTATTAGTGATTGTTTGTGTTACATATCTTTATATTATTGTCAGATATACAGAGAAATAGATACTATAATAGCAGAGACTAGCTCATAAACAAGAAGATAATGATATAATTCTAGATAGAGAAATAACCTAGAGATAAAATCAGTTATATAGTGAAAAAGAATAATGAAATCCTAGAGAGAGAGAAATTTGTCAATTTTTTGTAATTGTATATGTAATGTATCATTGATTATGAAATTGCAAATATGAAAATGTATCAGTGATTTTATATGTATCAGTATTTTTGTGTATAATTGCACAATGATAGTGTTATATGTATTCGATGATTATTTTATATTTTTTAGATTTATTTTGCGGTGATTATTTTAGGAATGGCAGTGATGTTGGTATTGGTGTTGTTACTGATCTGTCTTGAACAAACAGTGAAATTAGTGTGAGAAATTATACTATAACGCATGGTGGTAATAAGTATTATATACCTAGTTGTGTTGTTGAGAATAGCGTGCCCTACATTAATCAGGTTTTTGAGAGTGTAGATCAAGGTTACCGATTTTATTATGCTCGTTTGGGTGGTTTTAGTGTTTGCAAAACAAATGAAAAGACAGATGATGCCGATATTTTTCTGTTAAAATATTATGTTTGTAGTTGTGAAAGGTTCAATAATCCTAAGGATGATCCAAAATTTTTAAAGAAGAGGCGTTCTCTTACTCGTAGGTGTAGATGTATAGCAAAGATGGTTTTGAAGTATATGGCTCCGAATAAATATTTTTTGTACTTCTTTGTTGGACCTCACAATTATCCTTTGACATGTGAAAAAGGTCCTCATTTTTTGCGATCTAGTCGTGAGATGACTACTAGTTTGAGGATTATCTGCTATAATGGTGCAAACGTTAATATTGGTCTTAGTGAGTCATTTAGTTTTGCCAAGGAAATATTTGGTGGATATACTAATGTTGATGCTTTGTTGCAAGATTCCCGAAACTTCAATACGAATTTCAAATTTTTTATTGGTGATAAAGATGTGTAGATGATGATTGAAATATTCAAACATATGCAGGAGAAATCTAAAGGCCTTTATTATGCTTATGATGTTAATTCTGAAGGCCTCCTAACAAAGTTATTTTGGGCTAATTCTATTGGTCGTAGAAATTTTAAATTGTATGGTGATACAATATTATTTGACGCAACATTTGATATAAACAGGTATTATGAACACCCCGCCACTCTAACTTACCCGACATCTATTTACTCTAATTGTATACTGACTTTTATTATAAGGTCAAGAAATGCGCCATATTTTTCTTGTTTTTTATGTTGTTTTCGTTATTTAGTTTTTAACTGGTTTCTTCTTCTTATTATCAATTTTTCCAGGTATAAATTTGATTTTTGCGCCATTCACTAGCATTGACAAATATGACATATGTGTAACTTTTGTATCTCGTCTTCTTTCACACGAGAGTGTTGCTGATTACAGTTGGGCTTTTGGTCATCTTGTAAAGGCAATGGGACGGAATCCTGTATTGATTATTGCTGATCAATGTCCTACTATGAAGGTGACTGTACATGATGTATTTTCTGATGTCAACGGTCTTGTTCGTAATAAGCACCGTTTTTGCGTCTGGCATATTATGGAAAAATATTCACTTAAGGTATTAAAGTTCCATTTATAAGTGATTAAGACAATAATGTTTAATTATTAATGTGCCATTTATTAGTTATTAAGATAAATGTTTTGTGAATTTTCATGTTCCCTTTTGTTTTTCCTGTATCATTATTCTTCCTTGTTTTTTTTATGTTGGTAATAGAATCCTTGAAATCCAAAACATCCAACCTTTTTTTTTGTACAAAGATAGGGAATAGAACTAGTCCAATAGCCTCTTAAGCAGATCAAATGTAATTAGATGTTGTTCATCCCAACTACTAAAATACAGTATCTCCTTCATCATAACAAAATCATTTCCCTCGAACTTCTCCCCCATATTTTTTTGCCAAACAAGACCCCAAAATTCTCCCCAACTATTACCATTTACCGAATACACGTGCAATTTTAATATCACACTATCTAAATTCCATCCCACAAAGTCCTAAACACCTTATAATCATTGCAGCCATAATCATAACCAAATACCACTCAAACTAGACACATCCAATTTGGGAACACGAACTTCTTTGCACATCCTAATCGACGGATTCCATAAATAAACAACATATAATTCGTCAAACATACAATGCTATTACAACAACTAGCACCAACAACTCGAGAATCTTGAAAAACACTAGGAACCATAACACAATCAAAGCATATACAACAACTAGACAAATCATGGCCTTCTCGATCATAAAGCATCTAGGAACAATACAAGATAGCTCAAGTATTTGGCTCAACTGCAAACCAATCAAAATCTGTGAAACACAACACACAGTTAAGGCCACTTACAGTAGATGAATTGAAGTTGGGGAAAGATGCAAATAGAGAAACATCAAGTGAAAATAAACTCAAGCCCATTGGGGTGCTCAAGCATAAGCCTTCAACTTTCAGGTTTACAAGCAAACACCCAATGGAGCTAGATTACTCACCTCCCAAGTCTGGTGAGCAGAAAATCATGGGCAAATTAATTGTTAGCTACAAGACAACTAAAGATGCAGCTTTAAGAAAAAGATATAACAAGAATCTAAAGACATGGTGAAATAATCATTATAATGAGTGGGCATCCAAAGTTTCTAGAAGAAAAGAAGGAAGAAGCCCTAAGATTAAAGTTATAGTCAAAAAAAAAGGAAAAAGTAGGCTGCTAAGGAAGCTCAGAGGGAGATTGGGAAGCCAACTATCCAAAATAAAAAGAAAGTGATTGAAGAAAAAGAAGAGAAGCCTGAGTGGCAAACAGGAAAAAGAGTAAAGGTGAGATAAAAGAGGCCAAGCAAAATCTTAGAAAAGAAGAGTGAGCCATCTCAATCTATTACTTCAACTCAACCAAATGTGCCCATTATGGAAATAACTAGAATCAAGGTCAATTCTGAGGTACACTTTCTGGTGAACCAATAGTCCCTGAGGATGAACCTATAGATTGGAAGAGCTTACTAGTTCCTGATTTAAACATACCTTTTCCAACCAAAAAGGGGAATTCCAAGGAGGAAGAGCAAGCCAACCCCACCTCCAACAAAAGCCATCTCAAGACCAAAGAAGCCTATTGTCAACAAAGATGATTAACTCTACATCTATGACATCAAAGAATTTTCTGATTTTGAGGTCTATCTGGATGAATTGGAATAAGTGAGAGGAATTAATGCTACTTTCAGACTTCCGGAGAGATTGGTGTTCAGATACAAGGGTGGCCATGAGATAATTTAGCCTTTCTATAGTATTCTTGAGGAAAGCTACAATATCTTAGTCAAGGTATTTTATGCAATAAAAAAGACTTTGGAGTCACAAAGGTTGTTAAGTCAAAAATACTCAAGAAGATAAGTCAAATCAGATAGAGCTGGAGAGATCCTAGTACACTACCAAGAGTTCTAACTATTCCAAATACTGGAGATAGAGTGCACATGAAACCCTTCTGGATCATTGAGTTTAGAGATGAGAATTATGTCAGAAGATTTTTCAGAATTAAAGATCAGCTTAAAATCTCAATTAATGAAACTCTCAAAGAAATGCAGAAGATATTGAATTTTAATGAAGAAAATGAAGCAGAATTTTGCAGACAACTCCAACTCCAGATTAAGGAAAACAATGAAAAGTTGGGGAAGACAATAAGGGAATCAAGGAAAAGAAAATGATTTGCTCAGCCTAGAGGAGCACCTTGATAATGTCATGTAAACTTTCTTTAACCTTCTCTGTATAGTTCTATTTTAATGTAGCATTTTATAAATTTATCTATTTTTAATGTGTTATATTTATAGGGTGTTTTGTTATCATTAAGTTGTTTAACTGGATGATCATCAAAGATAGCAGTTGATAGTGACTTGACAGAAGCTGACAGAGTCACATGAGTTGATAGTGCATAAAAGGAATGTGGCATCCTAATTGCAGGGTTTAGAAGAAAATGAAGCATTTCCATTTCCATGCAAAACAAGCTCATTCAAAGATGCTGTATCTAAATCGGATTGCATTGGACAGGGAAATGCAGAAGCATGTGCTTGGACCTAGCTGATAGAAATATTATTCTTGTCTTATTGCACATGTAAACTTGGTGAATATATAAACCAAGTGTAGCAAGTATTTTAAAAAAACAAGAACAACAAGTAGAACAAGCAAGTTGTATCTATAAAAACTCTCTCAAGTTCTAAGTTGTAAGATATACTTCTAAGCAGCTGTGTACAATTTGCATCACAGAGATTTCTTCAATATATATCTTTGATGGAAAAAAATTCAACCAGAAAGTTTTTAAACATTATGTTTATGTAGAATACTTCAAAAGCTTTACCCGCATTCTTATTTATTGAAAACACACACATACACAGATATATATATATATATATATATATATATATATATATAATAAAGAGTTTTCATGTTAGGTCACACACACTGTAGAAGGGGGTTGAATACAGTGTTTATCACAATCAAATCGAATTAAAGAACTCAAGTAACAGAAAACAGACTTTATTTAATATAATAAAATCTGTTACAATATGGAACTGTCCTCTCTCAGTGATAAACAAATATCACGAGAGCTGCTAGGGTTACAATGAATATTATTCTCGATAATGATAACACTTATAGTGTAAACCCTATGTCTGTATTTATATACTACACAGTTACAAGATAATCACTAATTGATATGGAATATAATTCTGCTTCCTAAAATATATCAATCAGATATCTTTTCTTCCAAGTATTCTATTCTTCATAGAATTCCTTCTTCATGCATATCTCTTCTTGCGTTTGTCTTGATCTTCTTTCCTTTCAATCAGCTGCCTTCCTTTTCTGAAAGTCTCCTTTAAGTCCTGATATTATCTCCTGATAAATATCTCATGATAACTTAAGTTCTGATCACTTAAGTTCTGACTTCAGCATAAGTACTGATTTCTAGTTAAGTACCAATTTGTCCTGTTTAGGTAAGATCTGAAAACTAAACACAAATCACATTAGACATGACATTATCAAATATATCTAACAATCTCCCCCAACTTGTAAATTAGCATAATATACAAGTTTAACAGATATTTGATCATGTCAAAAACATTAAGTACAAATGCATGAGAATTTGACTAGATAGCTACAACTTACAGTCCTTAAAGCTTTACCAACTTTAACTTGTGATAACAGCTTCAGTCTGTATACACATCAGAATTTGAGCAGTTGTAGATCTTGACTTGGCTTCAATTACTGATCTCTTTAATATCAGGAGTTGTTCTGAGATAGTTCTTTAACAAACATCTCTCAGCATATTTAAGTTCATCAATCATCCTCCTTTTAGCATTCTTCAATTCAGCTGTATCTTCACCAATTTGAAAGATAGCAGCCATGAGATCATTTATTTTAGCTTTCCTGATGTCCTGATCCAGTCTGATCAAATATGCCTTGTCAGACTCAAGATTGAATTCTACAGCCTTATAACCCAGAAAGGTAGTTATAATCTTAGCAGAGTTAGGCTTCATCTTGACAATATCACCCCTGTGATCTCTGTACTTGGGACAGTATGTGCTGTCAGACTTCACAGAATAAAGCTTCTTCTGTTTCTGAATTTGAGTCTTCAAATAATTTGCAGCACTTTTGGTTAATCTGTTCTTCACTTGAAGTAGAAATAAAACATGTTCTAGTTCCTCAAAATACTTCAGTGGTATAGCATTTTCCCTTATGTGGTAAACCCTTCCATCTGTCATGAAATATAACAAGATATGTTCTTTCAAGAAGGTATGATAAACCATTTGTACAGATTCAAGCTGATTCAATCTTTCAGGAGTTGCTCCAACACCTGGTTCACTTAAGGAAGTTGGATCATTGGTTGTGCTCTGCACTCTTCTTTCATCAGCACTACCCAAACCAGATTTATCTCTTACTTCCTTACCTGTAACCACTCTTGCTTCAAAACCACTTGTTGCAGTCTTCAAAGGTTGAGTCTGTTTAACTTTAGTGAATCCTGGTAGGAGTAACCTTGAGGATTTAACATGAGCAATGTCAGAGGTTTCCTTTAACTTATCTTCTGATACCAAGCCAACTTGAGCTATATCAGAGGTTGCTTGCTTCAATGTCATATCAGAACTTACTATATCTTGACTCTGAACAACTTGAGCCATGTCAGAGGTTGTTTGAGAAATCTTCTTAGAAACCAGAGTAAGATTAGCATCTTCAACAGATATTTCTTCATCCATAGGAGACACATAAACCTTTACAGCTTCACCAACTTTTTCTTTGCCCTTGGACCTTGGATCTATCTGCATTTGTGATTTGGCCTTGGTTGCCTTAGGATTTACCCTTTCTTTTATCACAATGCCTTTATCCTTAGGAATTTTCTTTTCAACAACAGAAGCTTCAGATTTGGAGTTGACTTTTTCTAACTTAAGTCTAGCTTCTTCTTCCTTTAGACTCTCAAAGTCCATTCCTGGATTTTCTTTCAGAAATAACTGTCTTGAAATCTCCTCATCAAGTTCTAGATGTTCATCAGAAATTATCCTTTTACCAGTATCAGAAGTTATTCTTCTCCCAGTATCAGAACTTGTTCTTTGACTTGTATTTCCAGTTCTACTTGATGAAAGACCTTTACCTTGACCATGACCTCCACCCATTCCAGAGTGTCCCGGATCATCTTTTCCATCATCCTTTCCCTTCAGTGTCTTAATAGGTTTGCATTTGGACTTAATTACTTTCTCCCCCTTTTTGGCATCAGCAGGTAATAAAAGAGAGACAAGCAATTCCACTGAGGATTGGATCTCATTGAGTTGATTTTGATGAGAAGCTTGATTCTTCAAAATTTCATCAATCTGAGACTGTTGTTTCTCTTGGGTTTTCTCAATGTAGGCAATTCTGTCAAAGGTAGGTTGGAAAAACCTTTTCTTTTCAAGTTTAAGATTAATATCTTGCTGGATCAAGTTTTCTTGAATTTTATTCACCTTGTCATGAGTTATTGAGTGTTAACCTTGAAGGTGCCTTGTACTCAATGCAGTAACTCTCAGATGTGTCTTGAAATCATCATTGATCAGCATTTCATCAGCTTTTGCAAGATGCTCAGCAAGAATCTTTTCAGAAGGAACAAAGGTAACTGTGTTCCACTCCTTAGTCCACTCCCGTCCTCTAGGAGTTTCACTCCAAGGTACTGGTGCTTCTCCTGTAACAAACTTCTTAACTATCTCAGCTTTATGAACAGTTTGTTGAGGTGCATGTCCTGATGGACCAGCTACATCAGCACTTTATTTGTAGCAGCAGCTTCACCAGTAACGTCATCATTAGCAGCATCAGAACTTATAGAATCAACATCAGCAGCTTCTTCTGATAAAAGAATAGTATGAGAGGCTATTGAGGATTCAACATCATCATCTAAGGGCTGATCTCCAACTAAGTTCTGATCAACAGCCATATTCTGATGCTCACCTAAAATCTGATCTTCAGTATCTAGATGCAGAGAAGGTGTTGTAGGTAATTCTGGATTAAAATCAGCATCAAGAAATGGTGTTGATGGTGGAGTGATTGGAACTGGTGGAGCTTCTAGATGCAAAACCTGAGGCACTTCCAAGTAATGGATGTCAATTTCATCACTTGGCCCCTGGTTATCAGCATGCACTGGAGATTGATGAGTTGCATGAAGGTCTGCATCATCACTAGGAGAATTGTGAGCTTCAACAGGGTCTTGTGAGATCAGAGATTCCTGACCCCCTTCATTAGCTGCTGCTTCCATTCCTTTACCAGAATCTTCAGGCCTTTTTGCCAATGATTTGAATCTTGTAGCTTTTGAGGAGTCTTTAGGAGCTGTATCATCAGAATTACGCTTTTTAAGCCTTTTTAGGGGCCTGAAACTCCCAATATCAACATCCTTCTGAGAAGAGACCTTCTCAGCTTCTATAACAACAGGTTCTGATACTGGAACCTGTTCCTCGGCATCTGATTCATTTCGCAGAATGAATCTCCTTCTCTTTTGTTGTGTCGGAGGTACTTTCTTAGTCCTCTTAGGTTTGGAAGATGAAGGCTGCATTGTAGGATCTGAAGGTTGAGGTTGAGAAGTTTGAGGTGGTTGAGTAGAGGTGGTAGGTGCTGATGGATGAGGTTCGGATGGTTGAACATCAGGATATAGTTCTGTGTATTTAACTGGATCGTAGTTTATTAAGGCTTGTTTGACAGATAAAGGAATTAGGAGGGGTCTTAACACAACCTTCTTATTATCAGTAGATAATAAGTCATTAAAAGCTCTTTTAGCTAGTCTGAATGATGAATTAATTCACTAGCAGATTGGGGCTTATTATCACAACAGAAACTATAGATAAGCTGACAGAATCTAGCAAAATAAACAGTAGTTCTATCTTCTGTCATTCTATCCCCAATAAAACCTAAGACATCACTTGTATAGTCAAAATCAGTTTGATTTATGAGAGCATACCCGATTTGTTGGCTGAATATGGGAATTGCATCGAAATTGGAACATTTGTTTGCAAAAGCCTTGGTTATGTAGTCAAAGAAGAAACTCCATTCCCTCCTTATGAAAGATCTCTTCAACTGGCCCAGCTTTGCTAATGTCTTCTCATATCCCAGACTGGCCATCATGTTTTGAAGAACTGGCTTTTCAACAGTAGAATAAACACAGTTCTCAGGTAGCTGCAGTGCTTGTCGAACCATAGACAATGTCACAACATACTCATCCTCCCTTGATGAAAAAATAATACTTTGGGACCCTTGAGCACCACCATCATCATATACTCCGCTTCTCCAGAACTCCAGTACTTGAGTACCAGAGACTGCTTCAGGTTCGGTCAGAGCATACCCAATATCAGAACTAGCAAGAAAGTCCTGAATGAAGTGAAGTTCAGATGGGGCTTCTGACTTGCTAAGAATAGCGGAGAAGTTATTAGGAACAAACGTAGCTCCATAAAAAATTATGTCCTTGGGTGCCTTGAGAAATACGTGAGAGAGAAAATTGCCTGTAAGGTGTTTGATAAAATGTCTGTATGAAAAATCGTCAGTAGATGTGAGAGAGAATAAAAGTAAAAAGAGAGAGATAAAATATGAAGGTAAATAAAAGATTTTACAATCTTTTCTCTCTTTTACTTGTACAAAAAAAAATAACTGTTGAGACACATGTCAGACATGCAGCAGTAAAAGATAATTAATGGGCACGGGTATTCAGTAATCATTACTTATCACATGCAGTTTTACAAGGAGAAAAACCGTTCCACTTACCAAGTAATCCCATTAATTAAGGATGTTCAGTTTTTTTTTAAAATTTTAAAACTGTTCCCACTAAATAAATTATTATTACTGCTTTACCAATATTCTGTAAAAATATGACCAATGAGAGAATGACCATAAATAAATCAAGTAAATAAATACTGCCACGTCAGAATCAGAACTTGATTTGTATAAGAGCTAAAAAGGTCATCAAAATATGGTTAGTATCAAGGTTTAAAATGTCATCAGAATATGAAACGACTCAGAGATTAAATCTTGCAAAAAGATAAAATTTCATTAATATATTAAGCAAATACATTTCATGAAACTTAAATTACATGCATAAAATTACAAGATTGTCCTAGTCTAAAATGTCTAACATCAACAGCATTAGTCCTAAGCTAAGAATCCTAACGACTAACTCCTTCTGCTGCTGACGAAGAGCACTGCAAGACGGATAATCCGTTCTTGCTGACGGAGAGCTTCTCTCCTTTCTGCTTCCAATCTATCAAGATGGAGATGATACTCCATTGATAAAAATAAGAGTTCGGTGTGAACCTCTAGTGGAACCGAATCCTAGAGTTCATCAGGAATGGCAGTGACATGCCACTCCTGCTACCAGTAAGCACAACTCAACTCAATAGTGAAAGTTTCATAGTTCAAGAATATGTTGAAACGAACCATTTTTGGTGATATGAATAAAAAGAGAGTGAGTTTGTGAGAAGGTGAAGGATGTTTTGGCTGGAATGAAGTGTTGGTTTAAATAGCCAATGAAATACCAAGGGACGGGAGGACTGGGCAACAATTCCAAGTAAAAATGATGACCCCTCGACTCCCTAGATTGATGAGTAATAAGGACAGCCATTGGAAGCTTAAAACAGGAGTTAATGCGCACACGAAACAAGTAAAAATTACTGTGCATATATGTAATAACCCAAAAAATTTGGACTTTTTGTAACCCTTATGAATAGTGATTTTGCTGATTATGCTGAATAAGAAAACTTTTCATACCACACTTTGTAGGGGTTCTTTTATTGTTATTCTGAGATCTTATTAGTACTCTATATGGTATATAAGTGTATGTAAAGATTGTCAGAATCCAAATTCGAACACTTTAATTTTTCTCGAAAATCCACCCGATACCGAAAGAATTGAGTATAAGGTAACAGGATAAAAAGGATTTAAATTTAAGGATTATAAGAGAGGATCATAAAAGGAATATAATGTATTGAGAAAGGTTAAGGGAACCCAAGTAATAAGATCCCGGGTATGATCCCTCAAACGATAAACGAAAACGAAAGTTAAGCGAACCGTATAACAGATCAGCGATCATTAGCCAAGTAATTAGGAGTTAATCAAAGAGGTTAGTGATGATGATGTCATCACACCAACAAGAAGAAGACAAGTGTGGGAAGATGACATAAGAGGATGACATAAGCATGACACAATGGGAAGGAATTGTTGGTTGATTAAAAGCCACAGAAATTTTACCATGATAAAAGGTTAATTAACAACAAAAACAAAGCAACCAAGCAAACACATTCATTTCTCTTCCCCCCATCTCCTTGCTCACGGTTTTTTGAAGAAAAACAAGAAGAAAAATTTCCAAACCCAAGCTCCACTCAATCATAATTCAAGAGGTTTGTTTCTTTGGATCCTATATTTCATAACTAAGAAGAGCAAGTATTTGAGTGCTTAAATCAAAGGTTTTCTATCTCAAACAAATCATTTTAGTTTAGGGTGAATATTAACTTTCAAGAACAAATTTTTGATTCTTGATTTCATTTGTAAGGTCAAGGTAGCTTAAGCATAGATAAAGGCTTCCATGGGCATTCCAAGGATCTTTCATTGATTAAAAGCTTCAAGGAAGGTATAAAACTTCAAACCCTAGTTTTACTTTAAATATTTAGGAGTGGTTTTGATTAATATAGTTCATGAGAAGCATGATGCTTGTGTGTTTAAAGTTTGGTTGGGTTTGTAGCGATTTGGATGATTGAATCTTGTTTATAGTTAATGAAACTTAAGTATAAGCTTTTAGTTCATGATTGAGAGTAGTATAAATTGGAAATCTTGAGATGTTGGGGCTGTTGTAGTAGAGTATGGATAGAGTTTGGTTGTAGTAATGATTGTGGGATTGATTAGACTGCTTTTGTTCTTAACATCAGGACCCGTGAACTCACTGTTAGGTTTTGACCATTGCCATGATTATATAGTTCATGTTACGAGCTTCATTTTGATATGTGGTTCGCTTAAATCCGATGTACGGTTTAGGAGAAACGACCATTTTAAGTAATGGTGTTTCGCGACCGAACCATTACCCCTCGCCTTACTTTGAAACCTTGGTTAAAGCCCTTAAATGACTAATTAGAATATGAAACAATTATGTAAAGTGGATTAGGCAGTTGGTAGGGTACTCATGAAATAATCTCCTTAAAATTCCTAATGGTTAATTTATTAAAAATGGTGGAGCCGAGGGTACTCGAGCGACTTAAGTGAATCGTTAAGCGCGAAAGCGAACATTAGGGTGTAATTGTTTAAAGTATAGATTCTTAAGCGACTTTGGTTTAATTCTAACTTATATGGTGTTTATAGGTTACCAGACTCATCCCAGGACTTTTACCACCCCCAGTCGCTCAGGCAAGTTTTCTACCCGTTATACTGTTGTTGTGATGTAAATATATGTATATGCATTATCTTGTGATAAGTGCATGATTGTTAATAGAAAATCTTGCGATATATTGGAGCATGTTGATATGGTATATATGCATGTCTATTTCGTAATCTTGATATCTCTTTGTTGATTCAAATGCTTATAAGTTGCATGTTAGGTCACACACACTGTAGAGGGGGTGAATACAGTATAAAATACAATCAAATCGAACTTTTAATATTTCAAGTAACAGAAAACAAACTTTATTGAAACAATAAACTCTGTTACAGTATGGAACTGTTACCTCTCAGTGATGAATAAATATCACGAGAGCTGCTAGGGTTACAATAAATAATCTTCTCGAATATGATAACACTTCTAGTGTAAACCCTATGTCTGTGTTTATATACTACACAGTTACAAGATAATCGCTAATTGATATGAAATATAATTCTGCTTCCTAAAATATATCAATCAGATATCTTTTCTTCCAAGTATTCTATTCGTCATAGAATTCCTTCTTCATGCATATCTCTTCTTATATTTATCTCGATCTTCTTTCCTTTAATCAGCTACTGTCCTTATCTGAACGTCCTTCAGCAATTAAGTTCTGATATCCATCTTCTGATGATTATCTCCTGATAATATAAGTACTGATATCTTTAAGTCCTGACTTCCAGTATAAGTACTGATTCCCAGTTAAGTACTGATTTGTCCTGTTAAGTAAGATCTGAAAACTAAACATAAATCATATTAGCCATAACATTATCAAATATATCTAACAATCTCCCCCAACTTGTAAATTAGCATAATATACAAGTTTAACAGATATTTGATGATGTCAAAAACATTAAGTACAAATGCATGAGAATTAGACTAGATAACTACAACTTACAGTCCTTAAAGCTTTACCAACATTTAACTTCTGATAACAGCTTCAGTCTGTACAAATATCATAATCTAATCAGTTGTAGATCTTGACTTGGCTTCATCTTCTGATCTCTCTGATGTCAGGAGTTGTTCTGAGATAGTTCTTCAACAAACATCTCTCAGCATATCTAAGTTCATCAATCATCCTCCTTTTAGCATCTTTAAGCTCTGCAGTATCTTCACCAATTTGAAAGATTGCAGCCCTGAGATCATTAATCTTTGCTTTTATTATATCCTGATCCAGTCTGATCAAATAAGCTTTATCAGACTCAAGATTGAATTCCACAGCCCTGTAACCTAGAAAGGTAGTTATAATTTTAGCAGTGTTGGGCTTCATTTCAACTATATCATCCTTGTGATCTCTGTACTTTGGAAAATATGTGCTGTCAGACTTAACAGAATAAAGCCTTTTCTGTCTCTGAATCTGATCCTTCAAGTAGTTTGCAGCACTTCCTGTCAATCTGTCATCCACTTGAAGTAAGAATAGTACATGCTCCAGTTCTTCAAAATACTTCAATGGAATGGCATTTTGCCTTATATGATAAACCCTACCATCTGTCATGAAGTACAACAAGATGTGTTCTTTCAAGTAGGTATGGTAAACCATTTGTACAGACTCTAGTTGATTCAATCTCTCAGGAGTTGCTCCAATACCTGGTTCACTCAAGGAAGTTGGATCATTGGTAGTGTTCTGTATTCTTCTTTCATCAGCACTTCCCAATCCAGTTTTATCTCTTGCTTCCTTTCCAGTAACTACTCTTGCTTCATAACCACTTGCAGCAGTCTTCAAAGGTTGAGTCTGTTTTGCTTTAGTGAATCATGGTAGGAGTGTCTTTGGTCTATCTTCTGATATCAAGTTAACTTGAGCTGTGTCAGAGGTTACTTGCTTCTTTGAAATATCAGGACTTACTTTATCTTGACTCTGAACAACTTGAGCCATGTCAGAGGTTG
The DNA here is from genome assembly GCF_009905375.1 of Apium graveolens. Lineage (NCBI taxonomy): Eukaryota > Viridiplantae > Streptophyta > Magnoliopsida > Apiales > Apiaceae > Apium > Apium graveolens. Next base: position 154,880,341 of record NC_133655.1, on the reverse strand, counting down.
TTTTAAGAACTTTTCTTGAAGTCAGAGCAAGATCATCCTTTTCATCAGTGATTTCTTCATTCTCAGGAGGCACATAAACCTTGATAGGTTCACCAACCTTTTCTTTACCCTTGGATCTTGGATCTATCTGTGGTTGTGATTTAGCCAATGTTGCTTCAGCATTTGTCCTTTCTTTTATCACAATGCCTTTGAGTTTTGGAAGTGTCTTTTTACCAGAAGCTTCAGATTTAGATGTGACGTTCTCTGATTTAAGTCTGGCTTCTTCTTCCATTAAACTCTCCAAGTCCATTCCTGGATTTTCCTGAAGAAATAACTGTCTTGACATTTCTTCATCAAGATCTAAAAGTTCATCCGAACTTATCCTTTTACCAGTAGCAGAACTAATTTTTTTCCCAGTATCAGAACTTGTCCAGTGACTTGTGATTTCAGCTTTTCTTGATGTAAAACCTCTACCTTGACTATGACCTCTACCCATTCCAGAGTTTTCTTGATCATCCTTTTCATTATCCTTCCCTTTCAGTGTCTTGTCAGTCTTGCATTTGGACTTAATTACTTTCTCCCCCTTTTTGGCATCAGCAGGTAGTAGAAGAGAGACAAGCAATTCCACTGAGGTTTGGATTTCATTAAGTTGTGATTGCTGAGAAGCTTGATTTTTCAGAATATCATCAATCTGAGCTTGTTGATTATCTTGAGTCTTCTCAATAGAAGCAATCTTGTCAAAGGTAGGTTGGAAGAACTTTTTCTTATCAATCTTTTGAACTTGTTCCTGTTTGATGAATTCTTCCTGAATCTTGTGTAGCTCTGTATGAGTAGTTGAATGAAGACCTTGTAGATGTTTAGTACTCAATGCAGTGACTCGAAGCTGGGTTTTGAAATCATCAGAATTTAACATTTCATCAGCTTTAGTCAAGTGCTCAGCAAGATGCTTTTCATTTGGAACACAGGAAACTGAGTTGCATTCCTTAGTCCACTCCTGTCCAGCAGGAGTTTCACTCCAAGGCACTGGTGCTTCTCTGGTAACAAACATCTTAACAAGTTCAGACTTAAGAATAGTTTGTTGAGGAGCATGTCCTGAAGGACCTGCTGCATCAGCATCTGCATTTGGAGCAGCATCACCAGTATCTCCAGCATTTGCAGCATCAGAACTTACAGAATCAGTATCTTCTGATAAAACAACAGTGTGAGTAGCAATGGAGACTTCAGCATCCTCTAATTGCTGATCTGGTTCTAAGTTCTGATCAACAGCTATATCCTGATGCTCACCTATATTCTGATCATCAGCATCTAGATGCAGAGAAGGTGTAGTAGATAACTCTGGAGTTTGAACAACATCAGTAACAGGTGTTGTTGATGGATTATATGTCGTTGGAGCTTCTAAGAGAATTACTTCAGGCACAACCAAGTTTTGAACATCAATATCAGTACTTATGCCTGGATCAACAGGAGATACAAATGGTATGTTGACCTTTTCAGAAACAGCTTCCTGAGATGGAGTTGATGGAGAAGAAGTGACTTTATCAAATTCCTTTTCTTGTGAGATCAGAGATTCCTGATCCCCTTTCTGAGTTGCTGCTTCTTCATCATCTGAATCAGGTCTTTTTGCCCTCTGTTTCTTGTATCTCTTGTAAGAGTTGGATTCTTTGGGAGTTTCAGGAACTGTCATTCTTCTAAGCCTCTTGAGAAGCCTAGATCCCCCAATTCCAGAATCCTTCTGAGAAGTCACTTTCTCAGCTTCTTTAACAACAGGTTCTGAAGAAGGAATCTGTTCCTCAGTATCAGATTCATCTCTCAAAGCAATCTTCCTTTTCTTTTGAGGTGTTTGAGGAACAGTCTTTGTCCTCTTAGGTTTGGAAGATGAAGGCTTCATAGTAGGTACTGAGGGATGAGGTTCTGATGGTTGAACATCAGGATAAAGTGCAGTGTACTTAACAGGGTCATAGGTGATTAAGGCTTGTTTGACAGATAAAGGTATTAAGAGGGGTCTTAACACAGCCTTCTTATTATCAGTAGATAATAAATCAGTGAAAGCTCTTTTAGCTATTCTAAAGGATGGAATTAAATCACCAATACTTTGGGGCTGATTACAACAGAACCTATGAATAAGCTGACAAAATCTGGAAAAATATACAGTATTTCGATCTTCTGTCATCCTATCCCCAATAAAACCTAAGACAACACTTGCATAATCAAAATCAGTTTGATTTATAAAAGCATACCCGATTTGTTGGCTGAATATGGGAATTGCATCGAAATTTGAGCATTTGTTAGAAAAAGCCTTGATAATGCAGTCAAAGAAGAAACTACATTCCCTCCTTATGAAAGATCTCTTCAACTTGCCAAGCTTTGCCAATGTTCCCTCATATCCTAGACTGGCCATCATGTTCTGAAGAACCGGTTCGTCAACAGTAGAATAAACACAGTTCTCAGGTAGCTATAGTGCTTGTTGAACCGTAGAGAAAGTCACAACATACTCATTTTCCCCTGATAAAAAGATAATACTCGGGAACCCTTGAGTAGCACCATCATCATATACTCCACTCCTCCAGAACTCCAGTACTTGAACTCCAGAGGCTGATTCAGGCTCAGTTAGAGCGTACCCAATATCAGAACTAGTGAGAAAATCCTGAATGAAATGAAGTTCAGAGGGTGCCTCTGACGTGTTAAGTATAGCAGAGAAGTTATTAGGAACAAACTTTGCTCCATGAAAGATTATGTCCTTGGGTGCCATTAAAATTTGAGAGAAATGCGGTTGCCTGTACTGTGTTTGAGAAAATGTCTATAGGAAAAATCGTCAGTAGATGAGAAAGGAGAAAAGTAAAGAGAGAGAGATAAAAGAGAAAAGTAAATAAAAGATTTGACAATCTTTTCTCTCTGTTACTTATACACAAAAAGTAACCGTTTGGACACCTGGCAGAGATGCAATTAAAAGTAGTGGAGCATACCTTGACAATTGTCATACATAGATAAGGCAAGAAGTAATGGGCACGATAAATAAGCAATAATTACCACCCACTTACAGTTTTTCAAGGAAAAGCCGTTCCACTTACCCAGATATTCCATTAATCAAGGTGAATCAGTTTTAATGCAAAACTGAAACCGTTCCCACTTATTTAATTATTTCTCACTTCAACATCAATATTCTGAAAATAAATTCGAGTAAGAATGACCAAAATAAATCAGATGAGTAAGTATGGATAAAGGAAAATCAGAACTTAAATTAAAACAGAATTGATATGGTCATCAGAATATGATTATTTATCAGGATTTACCAATGCATTACAAATTATCTCAGAGACAAAATCTTGAAACAAAAACAAATTTCATTAATATATCAAGATAATACATTCATGAAATTGAAATTACATCAGAACTTATACAAGATTTCCCTAAGCTGCTAAACCTAACATCAACAGCCTTTGTCCTAGCTCAAGAAGCAGGGCAAGGATGATGATGAAGAAAAATAGGAAGAAGAAAATAGATCATTTCTTCTTCCTACTCTCGACAAACAGAATGGCGAGTCGAATAATTCGCTCTTGCTGGCGGAGAGCTTCCAGCCTTTCCTCATCCAATCGCTCCAGATGGCGATGGTAATCCATATAGAAGAACAGGAGGTGGGCGAGAACCTCCTGTGGGACAGAGTCCCATATCTCATCAGGAATGGCAGTGACGTGCCATTCCTGCTGCCAATCGGCACAGCTTAGCTCCATATTGAAGGTTTCGTAGTTCAAAAATATGTTGTATCTGACCATGGTGTTTTTGATAGAAAAAGTATGAAGGTAAGGTAAGTTTGTGGTTGCTTATATAGGCAAGAGAATGCCAGAAGATGTAAAGAAATTTAAAGCTGATAGATAGAATTAATTCTACCTCGTCTCCCCAGACTTGGAAAAAGAAAAACATTCATTGGAAAGGGAAAACATGATTTAATGCGCACAAGAAGCAAGTAAAAGTTGACTGTTCAAGTACGAGTACCACTAACCCTAACCATAGTGACTATTAATCTTCCACTTCCACATATTCAGATTTAAACTAAGACTGTTTTCAAATTTTATCCACAAATAAGTCAAGTAAGGAATCATACATTAATATCAGAACTTAACAGTCATCAGAACATAATTTCTTAACTCGAAAAGGAAATGCCTATCTTAGTAAGTCCTCTCACAAATTCTGATTTATATTCTTCAGAACTTAATCATCAGAATATGTAATCAGAACTTGTCCTCAGAGTATGTGCAATGTGACACAATGACTGTTCATCTAAAATAACATAGATCACCACAGTGATTTTCATCATACATATGGAGTGATTAGTGTGTGCATTAAGCTAAATATCAGACAAAGAGTAAAGTCTGATTCACTTCAGTACATCTTAGGAAATAAGGCATAACTAAAACTTTGCTAAAGAGCTGTCATTATCCTGAAACCTATTGATGAATGAGTTCATGCTTGAGTCCACCTCAACTATTGTGTGCTAATTTTGTGCATCTTTTTAAATTCCTTTTTACAGTGGCTTCTCAGTGTAAGTGAGTCACCACCGCTTATCAGAATTTATGCTATTATCAGAGTATTTCTCCAGTAATCATAGAGTGTGAAAAGTCACCAAGAAAATATTTTATTTGCTTTTCTGATGCATATTACTTAATACCAGCAATGCACTTGGGTCTTCCCTTCCACATTTTTAATCTAGATCTCAAAGGAGTACCTGATTTTTAATCCTTGATTCTTTTGCTTTTTCTTTTGATAAGTGAGGTTTATCAGCACTTAGTACATTGAACAGATTTACTAGCATCAAAACTTAACAGATGAGTAGCATTATTCTAGTTTGTGACTTAGTAATAAGATAGACAAAGTAAACTCAACTAAGCTCAATTATCAGAATTTGCTTGTGTCATTAGAGGTCCACATAAATAATTACTTCTTACATGGGATCCCTTGTTTATTAAAGACTACTGGGTAAGCATCTAGCACAGTCATCCTCATAGGATTGAATAGTTACTTAAACAGACATATCACTTATCAGAGTTTAGAAACATATATCAGACAACAATCAGAACTTAAACACATTTGTCAATTAAGCACAGAATACACAAAGAGATTAAATTCTATAATAACTGATCATAAAGTCTGATATAACAGAACAAAACTAAGCAAATTTAGAGAAAGAACCTGAAACCATTCCAAGTTCATTTACCAATCTTGTAAAAGTGGCTTCACACAATGGTTTTGTGAAGATATCTGCTAGTTGTTGATCTGTTGGAACAAAGTGCAATTCCACTGTACCTTCATCCACATTTTCCCTTATGAAGTGGTACCTGATGCTGATGTGCTTTGTCATAGAGTGTTGAACTGGATTACCTGTCATAGCAATAGCACTTTGATTATCACAGTAAATAGGGATTTTGAAATATGTTAACCCATAATTCAGTAACTGATTCTTCATCCAAAGAATCTGTGCACAACAACTTCCGGCAGCAATATACTCTGCTTCTGCAGTTGATGTGGAAATTGACTTTTGTTTCTTGCTGAACCAAGAAACCAATCTGCCTCCAAGAAATTGGCAGCTTCCACTTGTGCTTTTCCTGTCAATTTTGCAACCTGCAAAATCTTGCACAAAGACAGGTAGTATACATGATATCAGGTCTACTAGCAGTTAGATAGAGTAGAGAGCCAATCATACCTCTGTAATCAATAATATCTACTGATTTACCAGTATCCTTATCCAGTTTTGTTGCAGTGGCCATGGGAGTTGATGCACTTGAACAATCTTGCTTTCCAAATTTCTTCAGCAAGTTTCTGGTGTACTTAGTTTGACAAATAAAAGTGCCTTCTTCATTCTGCTTGACTTGAAGGCCCAGAAAATAGCTAAGTTCCCCCATCATACTCATCTGATACCTTGACTGCATCAGTTTGGAAAACTTCTTGCAAAGTCTATCATTTATAGACCCAAAAATGATATCATCAACATAAATCTGGACCAGAAGTAAGTCCTTTCCATGGTTGAGGTAGAACAGTGTTTTGTCTATTGTTCCTCTGTTGAATCCACTTTCCAGAAGAAACTGAGCTAAAGTTTCATACCATGCTCTAGGAGCTTGCTTAAGTCCATAAAGTGCTTTATCAAGCCTGTAGACATAATCTGGATGTTTGGAGTCTACAAAGCCTGGAGGTTGTTCAACATATAATTCCTCCTCCAATTCTCCATTGAGAAAAGCACTTTTCACATCCATTTGAAAGACAGTAAACTTTTTGTGAGCAGCATAAGCCAAAAATATCCTTATGGCTTCTAACCTAGCAACTGGTGCAAATGTTTCATCATAATCAATTCCCTCATGTTGAGAATATCCTTTTGCATCCAGCCTTGCCTTATTCCTTGTAATTATGCCATCACTGTCAGTTTTGTTTCTGAATACCCACTTTGTACCAACTACAGATCTATTCTTTGGTCTTGGCACTAGGGTCCAGACTTTTTTTCTTTCAAATTCATTTAACTCTTCCTGCATTGCTTGCACCCAATCAGCATCTTGAAGAGCTTCTTCCACTTTCTTTGGCTCAGTCTGAGAGAGAAAAGAATTGTAAATACATTCGTTTGAAGTACCTGTTCTAGTTCTGACATCTGCATCAGGATTTCCAATTATCAAATCAGGTGTATGTGATTTAGTCCACTTCCTTGCAGATGGAAGGTTTTTTTTAGAACTGGATGCTCCCCTATGATCCATGCTGTCTTCATTTTCATTTTCTGATGCTCCCCCTGAAACTATGCTCTCTGAGTTGGATTCTTCAGAATTTAGATTTTTAGCACTATCAGAACTTGGCTTATCAGAACTTGACGAATCAGAACTTGAAGAGCAAGATGTATGTTCTTATGTTTCTTGAGATGTGGTAAGATCTTGAGTATGCTCCCTCTGCATAGGTGCATCTTCCTTTGGCGTAGTCACCACAGTTTCAATAACATCAGAGTTTAATCCATCAGAGTTTACAGTATCAGGACTTAGACTGTCAGGATTTTCAGTATCAGAATTTGAGTCTTCATTTTCAAATCTCAGCTGATCATGGTCAATAAAATCTTCAAGACCAGTAATCTTCTTGTCATCAAAATAGACATTGATAGATTCCATGACCACTTTTGTTCTCAAATTATAGACTCTGAAGGCTTTTGTGGAAAGTGGATATCCAACAAATATTCCTTCATCAGCTTTTAGATCAAACTTGGATAACTGTTCAGGATGAGTCTTGAGAACAAAACATTTGCATCCAAATACATGAAAGTACTTCAGATTTGGCTTCTTTTTCTTCACCATCTCATATGGTGTTTTTCCTTGCTTGTTAATGAGTGTTGCATTTTGAGTAAAACAAGCAGTCTGCACAGCTTCAGCCCAGAAATAGGTTGGAAGCTTTGCTTCTTCAAGCATTGTACGTGCAGCTTCAATGAGAGTTCTATTCTTCCTTTCAACAACTCCATTTTGCTGTGGAGTTCCAGGAGAAGAAAATTCATGCTTAATTCCATGGTTTTTGCAGAACTCTTCCATTATCAAATTCTTGAACTCAGTGCCATTATCACTCCTTATGGTTTTCACATAATCTTTGACCAATTTATCCAGATGTTTGACATGATCAATCAAGATAGATGCAGTTTCACTTTTTGTGTGCAAGAAATACACCCATGTGTATCTGGTGAACTCATCCACTATGACCAACGCATATTTCTTCTTTGCAATAGACAAGACATTCACTGGACCAAATAGATCAACATGTAGTAGATGATAAGGCTCAAGAATTGATGATTCAGTCTTGCTCTTGAATGAAGATTTTCTTTGCTTGGCCTTCTGACAAGAATCACAAAGGCCATCAGGAGCAAATACTGACTTTGGCAGTCCTCTCACAAGATCTTTTTTTATGAGATCATTTATATTGTTGAAATTTAAATGAGAGAGTTTCTTGTACCAATTCCAGCTTTCTTCAATTGATGCTCTACTCATCAGACAGATTGCAGAACCATCAGTACTTGTTGAAAGCTTAGCTTCATAAATGTTACCACGCCTGTATCCTTTTAGAACAACTTTGCCTTTGGATTTACTCACAACTTCACAGTGTTCTTCAAAGAAATCAACATGATAACCTCTGTCACAGATTTGACTTATACTCAGCAGATTATGTTTAAGTCCTGAGACCAGAGCTACATCTTTAATGATGACATTCCCAAGATTGATATTGCCATATCCCAATGTTTTTCCAATGTTGCCATCTCCATAAGAAACACTTGGGCCAGCTTTTTCCACAAAGTCTGATATCAGGGCTTTATTTCCAGTCATATGTCCTGAACATCCACTGTCCAGAACTAGAATATTTTTCCTGTTGCCCTGCAATCACAAAGACCACTAATGATTAGTTTTAAAGACCCAGACTTGCTTGGATCCTTTGGCCTTATCAGGTTTGTTAACATTTGCAGTGGATTTAGCATCAGAGTTTATGTTAACATTTTTCTTATCAGAACTTACACTATCAGATTTTGAATCAGAATTTACACTAGAAGGAACAATGGAAACTTTTTTCAAAGAAGGTTTTAATTGATAATAATCATAGTACAAACTATGATATTCCTTACAAGTATAAATGGAATGCCATAAACTACCACGATGAAAACAAGGATTTTGTGGTTTATATCTAACAGACTGACTCTAAACTCCTGATTTTGAAGGTAAGGAGTTTATGTTCTTATTCTTCCTGCAAAAAGAAGCCAGATGGTTAGAACTTCCACAATTATGACACACTTTCCTTTCCACACACACACTTTCTTAGGTCACACACACTTTCCTTTCCATTCCTATTTTTCCTAGGTAATTTAACCTTGTTTGCATTCTTAACATCTTTCAGCTTATGCTTAAGCTGCTTCTTGGTCATTAAGCCTATGTTTACTTCAGCTGTCTTTTCCTGTTTTAGTTTGTCAGAAGTTAATTCCAGTTTAACTTCTGATTTCTCATTTTCAGACTTTACAGTTACAAACTTAACAAGTTTTAACTTTGCCTTTTGCTTAACAACAAGCTTAATTTCTACAGTTCCTTTATCATTCTTATCCTCTCCATAACCTAAGCCCTCTTTCCAATTTTCACTACTTAGCAAATTTTGAGTTATTCTGCCAGAGTTAGTCCAAGTCCTGATTATCTCTCTTTCCTTTTCTAACTCAGTTTTTAGAGATTCATTCATTTTTAGCACTTCATCCCTAACATAAAAAGCATCATCTCTATCCTTCTGAGTTTGATGGAACATAACTAACTCTTTTTCTAAGAAATCATTTCTTTTCTTAAAAGCAAGATTTTAAGAAGTTAATCTTTCACATGTTAAAGTTTGATCTCTATAACTAACAAACATGGTTTTAAGATATCTTCTCAACTCATTAATATCATCAGTATGAAAAGCATAAGTAGTCTGAGGTACCTTTGTTTCAGCAGCTTCAGAACTGCTCTCAGCACTTTCTTTATCAGCATTTGCCATCAATGCATAGTTCTCCTCACTTTCAGAGTCTGAGGTGTCTGTCCAGCTTTTCTGCTTTGTGACAAGAGCCTTGCCTTTGTCACCCTTTACCTTCTTGCAATCAGGAGATATGTGGCCTCTCTCACCACAGTTATAGCATTTGATATTGGTATAATCTCCTCTATCAGACTATCCTCCTCTGCCTTCAGATCTTCTGAAATTCTTCTTATCAGAACTTATGCCTTTCTTGGAAAACTTCTTTCCCTTCCTGAACTTCCTGTATGCAATCTTTGTGATTCCTTTCACCATAAGAGCACACAGCTTCATCATCTCCTCATCAGCATCAGTCTCAGGCAAGCTTTCAGAATCTGAGTCATCATCACTTTCAGAACTTGATGACTCAGTATCAGACTTTGTGAAAAGAGCTTTACCCTTGTCTTTCCTTGAGGTAGCTGCCTTGGGGGATTCTTCTTCAGCCTTAAGAGCAACTGTCCTTGACTTTCCTCCTTTCCTCTTGCTTCTTTGTTCCATCTCAAGTTCATGAGTCTTGAGCATTCCATAAATTTCATCAAGAGTTGTTTCATCAAGACTGTATTTGTCTCTTATTGTTGTTGCCTTCAAATCCCAACATTCAGGAAGAGCTAACAGGAATTTAAGGTTTGAATCTTCAAGATCATACTCCTTATTAACCAGTGACAGATCATTCAAGAGTTTGACAAATCTATCATATAAATCAGTCAATGATTCATTAGCCTTTGAGTCAAAGTGTTCATACTCTTGAGTGAGTATTGTCTTCCTGTTCTTCTTAATTGTATCAGTTCCCTGACACCTTGTTTCTAGAGCATCCCATATCTCCTTAGCAGTCTTGCAGTTAATTACCCTATTTGAAATTACATTATCAATGGCACTATGCAGTAAGTGTCGTACCTTAGCATCCTTAGCAATTGATGCGATATCTTCAGCAGTATAATCACTCTTTTCCTTTGGTACGGTCTTTGCTGCTTCACCTGCAACTGCAACAGCGAGCTTGGTTGGTTTGTGAGGCCCTTCCTTGAATCTATCAAGATATTCTGGATCTATAGCTTCCAGAAACATGGTCATCCTCACCTTCCATATGGCATATTCAGATGGTCTCAGTATGGGAACTCTGATGGTTTCATACCGACTTTGAATTTGTGTCTTTGGAGGTTCTTCAGGTTCGGTAGGCTTAGTTGGAGTTTCTGTGTCAGACATGATTGTGTTTGGATCTTTAACTGTATGTGTGTTAACAGATAGGCTCTGATACCACTTGTTAGGTCACACACACTGTAGAGGGGGTGAATACAGTGTAAAATACAATCAAATCGAACTTTTAATATTTTAAGTAACAGAAAACAAACTTTATTGAAACAATAAACTCTATTACAGTATGGAACTGTTACCTCTCAGTGATGAACAAATATCACGAGAGCTGCTAGGGTTACAATAAATAATCTTCTCGAATATGATAACACTTCTAGTGTAAACCCTGTGTCTATGTTTATATACTACACAGTTACAAGATAATCGCTAATTGATATGAAATATAATTCTGCTTCCTAAAATATATCAATTAGATATCTTTACTTCCAAGTATTCTATTCTTCATAGAATTCCTTCTTCATGCATATCTCTTCTTATATTTATCTCGATCTTCTTTCCTTTAATCAGCTATTGTCCTTATCTGAAAGTCCTTCAGCACTTAAGTTCTGATATCCATCTTCTGATGATTATCTCCTGATAATATAAGTACTGATATCCTTAAGTCCTGACTTCCAGTATAAGTACTGATTCCCAGTTAAGTACTGATTTGTCCTGTTAAGTAAGATCTGAAAACTAAACATAAATCATATTAGCCATGACATTATCAAATATATCTAACATTGCATAATACCTATGCTAGAGATAAGTAGTAGTTGCGTATACCCTTAGTATAGGGGACCCAAAGGTGAACATTTTCTAAACCGGGAGGCGATGTTCCCGAGTATATTATATATATATATATAGTTTTCAAAACTATTAATCGAATAATGTTTATTCGATAACTTTATTTTATTAAATGAATATTATTTTGAATATTCATTTGAGGACTTATGACTCCGCTTAATGTATTAAATGAATATTATTTTGAATATTCATTCGAGGACTTATGACACCGCTTATTGTATTAAATGAATATTATTTTGAATATTCATCTGAGGACTTATGACTCCGCTTATTGTATTAAATGAATATTATTTTTAATATTCATTCGAGGACTTATGACTCCGCTTATTGTATTAAATGAATATTATTTTGAATATTCATTCGAGGACTTATGACTCCGCTTATTGTATTAAATGAATATTATTTTGAATATTCATTCGTGGACGTATGACTCCACTTCTTTTATTAATTAATATTCTTTATTTTATTAAAGAATAATGTTTCGATAATCAAACTTATTTTCTATTATTCAAATAAAGATCGTACTTTCGTATAAGTATATCTTTGGTTAATTAAATATTCATTTCATGTATGAGTTTTAAAACTTCTATTTCAAGTATATCTTTGGTTAATTAAATATTCAGATATTTTCTAATATATTAGGACTGATTATTTTATTAAATCAACATTACTCCAAACATTCTTAAAAATGTTTTCGAGTCTTCAAAATGATTTTTAAAAGTTAGGGCGGATCCCAAAACTCAATTTTTTTATATTTAAGAACCTCCTTTAGAAGGGGATTTAAATACTCGCTCAAAACCTGAGGGATCCGGCTCTGTGGTGTATTTTATATTCGCAACAAGGTTGTTGTTTTGATAAATGAATTGATTACTTACCCAACGTTCGGGAAGTAAGTCCATCTAATTGAGTCGGCATAAGCGACAGGCCGGGGTACGGTCTATCAAAGTGTAAGTGGATGGGTGGCAGCCCATCAATGCGTAAGAGGCCGGGTGGCGGTCCAGCACAAGGTCCTAATCAGGCCAGGGTGATGACCGGTGGGGGATTCATCCATCTACTAGTAGAAAAGGTTACTTATTGGTATCTTTGCCTGATCAGCAAGATATCAGGTTTATGCCAAGGTTTTCTCTTTTCCAAATTCATTGGATATTGCAACTCTGTTTATAATTTTCATAACAGAGGTTTTCAAGGAGTGTATGAAATGTATATATATATAGGTGTATATATATATCGGGACTTAATGAAGTATCTCGTAACTTCATTTCTTTCAAATGATATTTCAAAGATTGAATCTATTCAAGTCTTATCTTGCAGTCTCATCAGTGTGACGAACTTTTGAAACTAATTATAACTTGAACGGTGGTAGTTCAAGTAGTATTCGGAAAATATATAAGTATATTGGAGTATCTTGTAACTTCATCTTTTAAACGTATATCTAGTAAATGATTATCTTATGCATGTCAAAGATTTTCAGAAAAACATTGAGACAAGGTTAGATATATGAGATCACCTTGCAACGATATTTTATACAGTTATAAACTGGAACTCTGTGTATATTATACATGTCAGAGGATTTCAAAGATTTGAGAAGTATATATGTATATTTACTGAATATTTTGCGACTTCATCGCGTTAAGATATTATACTTGGTTCATTTCTTCTTGACCAAGACTTTCATGAGTACTATGAGAATGCTCATATATTGTTAATTATTATACATATTATTTCGGTGGGCTTGTTGCTCACCCTTGCTTTGTTCTTCATCACACAACAACAGATAGACATGATGAACATGACCAAGCTCCCAATTCGTGAGCGGATAGGAAACGTTCCGCAGTTTCCTATAGGCGTTGATGTCGTTGTAGCTGAGGTAGGAACTACCAATAGGCTAGGCTTTCAACTTTTGTTGTACCAGACTTATGTACATTTATGAATTGTAATAATGGAAAATAATGTGTAAATTTATTCAGAAACCCTTTTAAGGTGTAATGACTTATAATTGTGGAATAAAATGACTTGTGTTATTTTTGGTATTCATCTCTGAGACTATAACTTGTGCTGTGTGTGTGTATATTGCGGGGTCACAGTACGCAGTAGATGATTGTTTATTAAGAATTAGGTGTTATTAAGGGAAATGGAACTCGTGACAATCCGAATCCCCGACCCCGGATTTGGGGGTGTTACAGAAATGGTATCAGAGCTAAGCGTTATAAACCTCAGAGATGAAGTGACGTTAAAATAATAAGTTCACTAAGATAAATAAGAACTCTTGCCAAGTTCATAGTCGGACTACCTAACGTAGTACTGACAGTTAAAACCCTTAGGGGAACCCTTATAAATATCGTGATAGAGGCGTAGTTCGTTATAACCCTGAGGTTGAGGAGCAACAACACGATGATATTTTATTAGGTATTGGAGATCATATTGTGGATTCGATAGAGCGTCCTAACACGGGATCAGATGATGTTCATATTGAGGATGTAGCGGTTGAAGATGTTATCCTAGAAGGGATTATTGCTGAGAAGGATCCCGTGAAGGATCCTGACAAGAATGAATAAAGGACCACTGAGGAACTGATGACCATGGTTAGGGCGACTACCAGAGGTAGGATTGGTCGGTCACTACCGGAGGTTCGTTCAAGTTTGTAAAGATAGTAGCCCCTTTAATGCGGCTTACTCGTAAGACTGAGAAGTTCGAATGGACAGATAAATGCGAGAACAGCTCTTAAGAACTGAAGCAAAGGTTGGTGACGGCCCCTATGTTGGCATTGCCGGATGGAAAAGGAGATATTTTTTTGATTTGTAGTGACGCTTCGCATAAGGAATTAGGGTGCTTCTTATACAACACAGCAAGGTAATCGCGTACGCGTCAAGACAACTAAGGGAATATAAAATTCGATATCCGCACCCATGAGCTTGGGCTCGTGGAAATAGTTTTGCCCTAAAGGTTGGAGGCACTACTTGTATGGAGAAAAGTGCAAGATTTACATAAACCATAAGTTCTCTAGTACATTTTCACGCAGAAAGAGCTCAACATGCACCAGAGGATGTGGTTAGAGCTAATCGAGGATTACGATTAAGAGATTCTTAATCATCCAGGGAAAGCCAAAATGGTGGCTAATGCCCTTAGTATAAAAGAGAGACTCAAGATGAAAATATCTTTGGGAGAGTTGACAAGAGATTTTGAGAAAATGGAAATAGAAGTGAAGGTAACCGGAGCCGGTACCGAAAAGCTGTTTGAGATTGTAATACAGCCCGAATTATTGAAGAAGATCATATTGTGCCAAGAAAAAAGTGATGAATAGAGGCAGAGAACCAATGACCGGAGAAGAGATTAATACCTAGAAAGATGATGAGGGAATAATGAGGTATCCATACAGAATTTGGGTTCCAAATGTTCAAGAGCTTAAGGATTGGATCTTAGATGAAAGTCATAGTTCGAGGAATAAGATTTAGGGCAAACCCTGAATGTGATAGTCAGGGAGGACGCCATCAAGATAGAAGGAACCCATAACATAATGAAGTGGAAAATGAGGATTTAAAACATGTAGGATGACCCCAATTATGGGGAAGATGAGAAAACATTTCATACTGAGAAAACAGAAGTCGAGCAAGATAGGGAGAACCAGGACGGTACTCCTATACAGAAATTCATGGACTTGTCTAAACAGAACTTATACTCTTATTCCCAACCACCACCTTGAGGAAACAATGCGGTAGGAAATCCTTTCATGACCTTTAAGTCACTAAGCTCTCAGAGTTTCAAGGAACAGGTTGACCCAGTCGAGGCAATAGCTTGGCTAAAGGAAATATAGGAATCATTTGAGATTCTAAATGACTGACGAAGCGCAAAAGACTCTTTTTTGTCACTTAACTTCCTAAGAGAGAGGCCACCTGTTGGTGAAAGGCCAAGAAAGGCACGGAGCCAGAGGTTATAATAAACTGATTAAAGTTCAGACAATTATTTTCGGGAAAGTAATTCCCAAGATTATGGAGATAGTGTAAAAGCTTTAGGGCCGAAACAAAGGCGGACGAGTATGATAAATTATGAATATAAGATTGTAAAAGTTGTCAAGATTCGTTCTGATGACAAGAATCCCAGAACAACGTGATGTTTGAAGTCAATGATTAGTGGGTTCGTGAAATGATTGTAAGAGAGAGGTAAATAAAAAGATACTGAAGTGGAAAGGAATATAAAGGCAACAGAGTTTGAGGAATGATAAGGGAGTTGGGTATGAGGAAACCCTAAAGACTCATAGCAATAGAAATAGAAAAGTATGTAATCGTCAGGATGAGGGTGATTCACCATGAGTTAAGTTGATGATTGAAGGAATAATAGATACATATATTTTATCCCCTTTAAGTTGGGAGGATTCGAGGAAACCTTGAGATAGTTCAAAGGATAAATAATGAGACGCGGATAGACGGAAGAGACAAGAAAGTAAGAAATTAGGAAATTGGATGAAGGAAGTAACCTTCACAAATGGAAATTGTATGTAACACCTGTGACTTGATACCCAAAAGGGAGACACCAAGTATAAAAGATATCCCAACATTGAGATGACTGTTGAGATAAACAACAAAAGTAAATAAGGATTTATTAAGAAGAAGTTCATGTTGAACACGACCAATATCTTCCAGAACATCCATGTGATCATTACCAAATTAGGAAAGAAAAGTAGATAACCATTGTTATCTTTTGGAGGTCATATTGATTGACCTCATTTTGAATACAGATTTTATTGTGAAATTAGGCATATACTATCGAGATGGGAATGATTGAATAAGACACCCTTATCAGGGATACATGACTTGATTTATCTATGGAAGAATGCAAGTACCTTTTTAAAAAAGGTGGAATTAAGGATGGAACCTCGATAACTTGAGATGAACCATAGAGGAATGCATAAAGGTTGGCATTTCACCCTTAATAGGGACATTATGAGTTGGGTAGTATGGAACGAAGGACTAAGGTAACAACAACCTTTAAAGATCAGTAGAGAAATTTTTCAGAAGTAGTTAAACAATGGTTCTAGTATTAGTAAATGGTATCTTGATATGCCCTGTACCTAGGGAGTACCGGATGAAGAATTTAAGGATAACCTTAGAGGTTTTACAAGGAAAAAGGTAATATTCAAAGTTCTCAAGAATAGAAATTTTGATAAAGAAAATATGACATAATTATAATAATTTCAGGTGGGCACGTGTTGAACCATAAGAAAGTATAGATCGACCCAATGAAGGTCGAGATTGGTGAAAATGAGAAGGACCCAAGATAAGAGACGTCCTAAGTATGATCGAGAGTCAGTCGTGACAATGTTCACATCTAAAGACTAAGGCAATGACTTATGGAAAAATGGTGATTTTTTTTTTCTCACTAGGATTTAAGAAAAGCATTTTCACATAAGCAGTGATTGAAATGAGGTAGAAAATTTAGTTGGAGGTGGTTAAAATGACATTGATTGTAAGGAAATTTTACTATCAGGAAAGGTCAAAGAGGTGGCCGACACTTTAAATATAAGAGGATAATTATAGGCGCTCGTGCCAGAGGAATACAGTGATGATGGTTGAAGCCGTGAAGGTTGTATTATGGTTTGGAAGATTGACATTCCTTTTGATGACTGTGCAATACTCAACCGTGACAGTGGTTTGGTAAAGATTTAATTTATATAATCGCCGTGAGCGGGCAATCTATCTTATAAGGACATATTTTGAGATAAGCCAGGACCATGTTACGAAAGGACTAAATGAACCTTTGAGCTTCATGTCTCCTGATAAATACATATGATTAAGAATTGTATTAACCTGCTATCGCTGCTTTTATTGAAACTCTTCTGCAATTTTATCTGCCTTATGTCATGAAAGTTCAGGATCTGGAGTGTTCTTCATGAATTATGAATGGTGATTATGTTAACTCCTTAGAAGAATTTGATACGACAGGTATGGACTCCGTATGGTTATCTATTAATATTCCAAGGAAAACGAATGACGACAGTAGGTCAGTGGTGGACCCTAGTAATGCAGCAACGATTCTTTGAATAATGAGCCGATTACAACTGTGAGAGTTGTAGTGTAATGGATGTTGAGATTGGGTACCACTAATTGGGTTGTGGTGATGTATAAGTTATCATTAATAGACTAATTAAGTCGATTATTTACCTATTGAATACTTATTCCTTCTTATCAATAGAGAGTCGTATTACTATACGAGGAAGGTTGCGGTGCCAGCATAGAATTCTAGTAACGATGATGTCTAGAATGAGATCCCAGATTTGATTTTCGATGTCGAGGGAGTTTCAAAGGTGATTGTGTATAAGCTCGAGCAAGAGCATGGGTCCATAGAATGATGGACAGAATATCAAAAATATTTAGGCATGTGAAATACGATGCTATAATACCTGATATTGATATATATACGTATATGTTTTATTCTCCTCTAACAAACCTCTATAGTTCAGAGGTAGATTCCAAGCCAGATATTTTGTGGCAGTATATTTTATATATATACAATTCTCTTCAATTCATTCTTTTCTCTCCTTTTCATTTTGTATAAGCTGAGAAGAACAACCCTTCCAGAAGGGGAGGTATTGCCGAATGACTATCTATCTGTGTGATAGAAGCCTAGTAGGATACCACATGTTGTTTAATTGCTTGTCAAGTACTAAAGGCTGACCACCTTCTATAGTAACTATGCAATAGAACAAGTGTTCATGATCATAGTGATCTCTCAATAAAATCTTTTACTTCTATATGATAGATCAAGCTTTCGAAGATGAAAGCAGTAAAAGGAAGTAGTATCAGTGCGGTGGTATTCCGAATCTAACGCGTTCGTGATACTAAGGTTGACGTTGTTATTAAAAGGTTATAGAACGCTAACGAGCAAAAGTATAACCAGTATAATATTATGAACGGGAAAAGAGTGGGTATTGAGAAGCAAAAGCTATAATGCTAGAAGCTATGATGAGGGTCTGTGCAATAGACTTGAAAGAATTTGGAATGATCACTTAACGCGGATTGAGTTTTCTTACGATAATAGATCGTATGTCAGTATCGAGATATCGCCTTATGAGATCCTTGAGGGAAGACAATGTCGATCTCCCTTATGTTAGGATGAAGTTGTAGAGCGCAAGATGCTCGGACCCGCAGTAGTCCAAAGGACCAAGGATATAATAGATCTAATCAGAGGACGGCTGGTAGTAGCCCAAGATGGACATAAGAAGTATGTTGATTTGACACGAAAGGACAAAGAATAGGAAGTAGGGGACCTAGTGCTGTTATAGGTATTCCCTTGAAAGGGATTAATGAGGTTCGGAAAGAAAGGGAAACTAAGCCCAAGATACATTGGACCTTTTGAGATACTAAGACGGATTGGGAAGTTGGCTTACGAGCTAGCCTTACCCCCGAACCTACAACAAGTTCATAATGTATTCCATGTGTCAATGCTAAGAAAGTATCATCGGGATGCCAGACACATAGTGGAGTATGAGCAGGTGGATATGCAACCAGATCTGACTTATGTGGACAAACGAGTAAAGATTATGGATAAGGAGCAGGTGCTTCGGAACAAAGTGATCAAGCTAGTCAGAGTGCCATGGCAGAATCATAATGTGGAAGAATCAACTTGGGAGCTAGAGAGCGCAATGCTAGAAAAGTACCCCCATTTGTTTTTTATTTGATTCCGGGACGGAATCCTTTTAAGGAAGGGAGACTGTAATAACCCCAAAATTTTGAACTTTTTGTAACCCTTATGTATAGTGATTTTGTTTATTATGCTGAATAAGAAAACTTTTCATACCACACTTTGTAGGGGTTCTTTTATTGTTATTCTGAGATCTTATTAGTACTCTATATGGTATATAAGTGTATGTAAAGATCGTCAGAATCCAAATTCGAACACTTTGATTTTTCTCGAAAATCCACCAGATACCGAAAGAATTGAGTATAAGGTAACATGATAAAAAGGATTTAAATTCAAGGATTATAAGAGAGGATCATAAAAGGAATATAATGTATTGAGAAAGGTTAAGAGAACCCAAGTAATAAGATCCCGGGTATGATCCCTCAAACGATAAACGAAAACGAAAGTTAAGCGAACCGTATAACAGATCAGTGATCATTAGCCAAGTAATTAGGAGTTAATCAAAGAGGTTAGTGATGATGATGTCATCACACCAACAAGAAGAAGACAAGTGTGGGAAGATGACATAAGAGGATGACATAAACATGACACAATGGGAAGGAATTGTTGGTTGATTATAAGCCACACAAATTTTACCATGGTAAAAGGTTAATTAACAACAAAAACAAAGCAATAGAGCAAACACATTCATTTCTCTTCCCCCCATCTCCTTGCTCACGGTTTTTTGAAGAAAAACAAGAAGAAAAATTTCGAAACCCAAGCTCCACTCAATCATAATTCAAGAGGTTTGTTTCTTTGGATCCTATATTTCATAACTAAGAAGAGCAAGTAGTTTGAGTGCTTGAATTAAAGGTTTTCTATCTCAAACAAATCATTTTAGTTTAGGGTGAATAGTAACTTTAAAGAAAAAAATTTTGATTCTTGATTTTATTTGTAAGGTCAAGGTAGCTTAAGCATAGATAAAGGCTTCCATGGGCATTCCAAGGATCTTTCATGGATTAAAAGCTTCAAGGAAGGTATAAAACTTCAAACCCTAGTTTTACTTTGAATATTTAGGAGTGGTTTTGATTAATATAGTTCATGAGAAGCATGATTCTTGTGTGTTTAAAGTTTGGTTGGGTTTGTAGCCATTTGGATGATTGAATCTTGTTTATAGTTAATGAAACTTAAGTATAAGCTTTTAGTTCATGATTGAGATAGTATAAATTGGAAATCTTGAGATGTTGGGGCTGTTTCAGTAGATTATGGATGGAGTTTGGTTGTAGTAATGATTGTGGGATTGATTGTGGATTGATTTGGAGTTGTACAAATTTGGTAATCGCGTAAACATAGCCGTCGTAATACCCGATTTACCTTAGACTGCTTTTGTTCTTAACATCAGGACCCGTGAACTCACTGTTAGGTTTTGACCATTGCCATGATTAGATAGTTCATGTTACGAGCTTCGTTTTGATATGTGGTTCGCTTAAATCCGATGTACGGTTTAGGAGAAACGACCGTTTTAAGTAATGACATTTCGCGACCGAACCATTACCCCTCGCCTTAGTTAAGGCCCTTAAATGACTAATTGGAATATGAAACAATTATGTAAAGTGAATTAGGCAGTTGGTAGGGTACTCACGAAATAATCGCCTTAAAATTCATAATGGTTAATTTATTAAAAATGGTGTAGCCGAGGGTACTCGAGCGACTTAAGTGAATCGTTAAGCGCGAAAGCGAACGTTAGAGTCTAATTGGTTAAAGTATAGATTCTTAAGCGACTTTGGTTTAATTCCAACTTATATGTTGTTTATAGGTTACCAGACTCATCCCATGACTTTTACCACCCCTAGTCGCTCAGACAAGTTTTCTACCCGTTATACTGTTGTTTGATGTAAATATATGTATACGCATTATCTTGTGATAAGTGCATGATTGTTAATAGCAAATCTTGCGATATATTGGAGCATGCTGATATGGTATATATGCATGTCTATTTCATAATCTTGATATCTCTTTGTTGATTCAAATGCTTATAAGTTGCATAATACATATGCTAGAGATAAGCAGTAGTTGCGTATACCCTTAGTATAGGGGACCCAAAGGTGAACATTTTCTAAACCTGGAGGCGATGTTCCTGAGTATATTATATATATATAGTTTTCAAAACTATTAATCGAATAAGGTTTATTCGATAACTTTATTTTATTAAATGAATATTATTTTGAATATTCTTTCGAGGACTTATGACTCCGCTTATTGTATTAAATGAATATTATTTTGAATATTCATTCGAGGACTTATGACACCGCTTATTGTATTAAATGAATATTATTTTGAATATTCATCCGAGGACTTATGACTCCGCTTATTGTATTAAATGAATATTATTTTGAATATTAATTCGAGGACTTATGACTCCGCTTATTGTATTAAATGAATATTATTTTGAATATTCATTCGAGGACTTATGACTCCGCTTATTGTATTAAATGAATATTATTTTGAATATTCATTCGAGGACTTATGACTCCGCTTATTGTATTAAATGAATATTATTTTGAATATTCATTTGAGGACGTATGACTCCGCTTCTTTTATTAATTAATATTCTTTATTTTATTAGAGAATAATATTTCGATAATCAAACTTATTTTCTATTATTCAAATAAAGATCGTACTTTCGTATAAGTATATCTTTGGTTATTTAATATTCATTTCAAGTATGAGTTTTAAAACTTCTACTTCAATTATTTTTATAAAGAGTATTCTTTATGGAAATATTATTTAAATAATAATATTAAGATATTTCTAATATATTGGAACTGATTATTTTATTAAATTAACATTACTCCAAAACATTTTTAAAAATTGTTTTGGAGTCTTCAAAATGATTTTTAAAAGTTAGGGCGGACCCCAAAACTCATTTTTTTATATTTAAGATCCTCCTTTCGAAGGGGATTTAAATACTCGCTCAAAACCTGAGGGATCCGGCTCTGTGGTGTATTTTATATTCGCAACAAGGTTGTTGTTTTGATAAATGAATTGATTACTTACCCAACGTTCGGGAAGTAAGTCCATCTAATTGAGTCGGCATAAGCGACAGGTCGGGGTACGGTCTATCAAAGTGTAAGTGGTTGGGTGGCAGCCCATCAACGCGTAAGAGGCCGGGTGGCGGTCCAGAACAAGGTCCTAATGAGGCCAGGGTGATGACCGGTGGGGGATTCATCCATCTACTAGTAGAAAATGTTACTTATTGGTATCTTTGCCTGATCAGCAAGATATCAGGTTTATGCCAAGGTTTTCTCCTTTCCAAATTCATTGGATATTGCAACTCTGTTTACAATTTTTATAACAGAGGTTTTCAAGGAGTGTATAAAATGTATATATATATGTGTATATCTATATATCGGGACTTAATGAAGTATCTCGTAACTTCATTTCTTTCAAATGATATTTCAAAGATTGAATCTATTTAAGTCTTATCTTGTAGTCTCATCAGTGTGATGAACTTTTGAAACTAATTATAACTTGAACGGTGGTAGTTCACATAGTATTCGGAAAAGATATAAGTATATTGGAGTATCTTGTAACTTCATCTTTTAAACGTATATCTAGTAAATGATTATCTTATGAATGTCAAAGATTTTCAAAAAAATATTGAGACAAGGTTAGATATATGAGATCACCTTGCAACGATATTTTATACAGTTATAAACTGGAACTCTGTGTATATTATACATGTCAGAGGATTTCAAAGATTTGAGAAGTATATATGTATATATATACTGAATATTTTGCGACTTCGTCGCGTTACGATATCATACTTGGTTTATTTCTTCTTGACCAAGACTTTTTATGAGCACTAGGAGAATGCTCATATATTGTTAATTATTATACATATTATTTCGGTGGGCTTGTTGCTCACCCTTGCTTTCTTCTTCATCACACAACAACAGATAGACATGATGAACAGGACCAAGCTCCCAATTCGTGAGCGGATAGGAAACGTTCCGCAGTTTCCTGTAGGCGTTGATGCCGCTGTAGCTGAGGTAGGAACTACCAATAGGCTAGGCTTTCAACTTTTGTTGTACCAGACTTATGTACATTTATGAATTTTAATAATGGCAAATAATTTGTAAATTTATTCAGAAACCTTTTGAGGTGTAATGACTTATAATTGTGGAATAAAATGACTTGTGTTATTTTTGGTATTCATCTCTGAGACTATAACTTGTGGTGTGTGTGTGTATTGTGGGGTCACAGTACGCAGTAGATGATTATTTATTAAGAATTAGGTGTTATTAAGAGAAATGGAACTCGTGACAATCCGGATCCCCCACCCCGAATTTGGGGGTGTTACAATATACGAGTACCACTAACCCAAATTATATTGACTGTTTATATCTCACCCAAACATATTCTGATTTTAAATATGACTGTTTCATATTTTAACCACAAATAAGTCAAGTAAAGAATTAGGATTTAATATCAGAACTTAGACTTATATCGGAACTTAACAGTCATCAGAACATGACTCCTTAACTCGAAAAGAGAATGACTACTTCTGTAATTCTTCACACAAATTCTGATTTCGTTTCTTCAGAACTTAATCATCAGAACTTTCATCATAACATGTCCTCAGAATTTATGCAACTGACATTTAAACTGTTCCTCTAAAAGAACATGGATCACCACAGTAATTTTTATCATTCATATGGAGTGTATGTATGTGCAGTAAGTTAAATATCAGATAAAGATTAAAGTCTGATTCACTTTAGTACATCTTAGAAATAAGGCATAACTAAGAACTTTGCTCAAAATCTGTCATGATTCTGAAGTCTACTTTAGAATGAGTTCATGCATGAGTCCACCTCAACTGTTTTGTGCTCATTTTTTGTTTTTCTGATGCATATAACTTAATACCAGCAATGCACCTGGGTCTTCCCTTCCACATTTTTACTTTAGATCTCAAAGGAGTACCTGATTTTTATTCCCTTTTCTTTTCCTTTTTCTCTTGATAAGTGAGGTTTATCAGCACTTAGTACATCCATCAGATTTACTAACATTAGAACTTAACAGATAAGAAACACTATTCTAGGTTATGACTTAGAACTGGATGCTCCCCCATGATCCATGCTATCTTCATCAACATTTTCTGATGCTCCCCCTGAAATTATGCTCTCTGAGTTGGATCCTTCAGAATTTGAGTTTCAAGACTTATCAGAACTTGGCTCATCAGAACTTGATGAATTAGAAGTTGAAGAGCCAGTTGTAGGTTCTGATGCTTCTTGAGATGTGGTTGTATCTTCAGTATGCTCCCCCTGCACAGGTGCATCTTCCTTTGGCATAGTCACCACAGTTTCAATAACATCAGAGCTTAAACCATCAGAGTTTGCAGTATCAGGATTTAGACTGTCAGGATTTACAGTATCAGAAATTAAATCTTCATTTTCAAATCTTAGCTGATCATGATCATTGAAATCTTCAAGTCCAGTATTCTTCTTATCATCAAAGGAGACATTGATAGATTCCATGACAACCCTTGTTCTTAAATTATAGACTCTGAAGGCTTTTGTGGAAAGTGGATATCCAACAAAAATTCCTTCATCAGCTTTTAAATCAAATTTGGATAGCTGTTCAGGATGAGTCTTAAGAACAAAACACTTGCATCCAAATACATGAAAATGCTTCAGATTTGGCTTCTTTTTCTTCACCATCTCATATGGTGTCTTTCCATGCTTGTTAATGAGTGTTGCATTCTGAGTGAAACAAGCAGTCTGCACAGCTTCTGCCCCAAAATAGTTTGGTAGCTTTGCTTCATCAAGCATAGTTCGTGCAGCTTCAACAAGAGTTATGTTCTTTCTTTCAACAACTCCATTTTGTTGTGGAGTTCCAGGAGCAGAGAATTCCTGCTTTATTCCAAGGTCTTTGCAGAATTCTTCCATGATCAAATTCTTGAACTCAGTGCCATTATCACTATAACGACCCGTGTATTTTTGAATTATTTAAATATGTAATTGTGGAAGTGTTAAATAAATAAAGTATGTGTATAGTTTTTTCAGCTCGATGTTTTATTATTATTTATGTGTGATTTATGGTGTACAAGGTGGTTCGTGTAGTTAATTATTGAGTATATTGAATTATTTGCACTTTTAAAAGTGAATTCAGTGCAAATTTATTTGCATAAATATTTGGAATGTCTCTAACATTGTTTTTATAATTTTATAATTACAATAATTATTTTTAGGACTTTATAAAATTCAAAAATCAATATTTTATTAATTATTTATCTTTAAATGATTTTCTGAATGCTTTTATTTGTAAAATCCATATTTAATTCTATAATTCTTCAAAAATTATGAAACTCATATTTATTTAAGTTTGGAATATTCCGAGAATTTTGAAATTATTTTGGTAATTTTTGGGATTAATTTTACGCGCTCGTTGTTTCGCTTTATTGATAAAAGCGGATATAAAGTGCATTTTAAAAATCATTTTAAAATTTCAAAATTCAAGTTTTTATTAACTTTAGGATATTTATAATATTTCAATACTATTTTCATGATTTTTTGAATCTGTTTTAAGTACACCTCAGTTCGTTAAATGTGAAATACAGGTATATACTGCATTTCAGAAATTATTTTTAAATTACGAAACTTATGTTTTTATAAACTCCGGGATAGTTATGATATTTTAAAACTATTTTCGTAATTTTCGGGGGCTGTTTTATTCGCACCTTGATTCATTAATTTTAAAATTTTCGAGGCAAAGCGTTGCAGTAGGACACGTGTTGGTTTCTCGTTAATTCGATTGATACGTGGAAGTAGCAGCATTATTCAGAAAAAAATAATAGTAATAAACAGGGGATGTAACCCCTATTCTTCACCCCGTCTTTTTCTCTCTACAATCTATTGTCTCTTTCTCTAAAATCTCTCAATCTCTCGCTCTTTCCTCTCTGTAATTATCGAGCCATCCCTCTCTTTTTCTTGCCGAGTTTTCCCTGCGATTCCCCTGTGTCTTCCGACTTCTTCCTATTCCTGCCGCCGATTAGTTTTCCGGCCGCCGCCCTCTTTCCTTCTGTTCCGTTCTCCGATGAATACTTCAGTTGTTTCTGTGCTTACATATATATATATATGTATATATATATGTATGTCTGTGCATTGTGTATGTGGATTCGGGTGTGTTACACACCCTGTTGTTCCCGATACCATCCTGCTTGCTGTTGTTGCCGGATTTTTTTTCTGACTTTACGGCTGTTGTTGTGTTCTTTTCTGGTTGCATGCGCGTGGGCGCGTGTTACTGTGTGATTCAGGGCTGTTAGTAATATTTTACTAATATTTTATTAATTTTGCTACAGGAAACAATTTGAATAATATTCGTGAAATTAAATAATTGTTTTGTGGACGAAATTATTGATTAATCGGTAGAATTTATTTGGAAACCCGACGAGTATCGGGCACCAATAAATTTTACCGCCGTCGGCGATGAGCCTCGGCGAGCCGACGGTGGACGATGATGATATATATCTGAGTCCTAATATTTTAAAAGAAATAAATGTAAAAACGTGAATAATATTAAATAGTTGGTTTAAATCAGTGGTTGGGATTTATGGAATTGGAATGTTATTGGATAATTGTTACGATTATTGTCATTGGGATTTGACGTCGATTGATGTTTCGACGGGTAGTCCGATAAACAAAGGGGACGCTGTCCGATTTTCGGAAAATCGAACTACGGAAATACGGGAGCGTATCCGAGGATTATCGGGACGTCGAGCAAGTATAAGTATATACATAAACGTAAGTTTTATACAAAACCTGAATTGTACATCGTAGTGGAACGTTTTGCCAAAACCAATAACCCTAATTTCGTATGATAACAAGTATACGTACTTTCGGAAAACAAACACCGAATCGATTTTCGAGAACGTGTGTGGCTCCCTCCAAACCCGGGTCAGAAGTTTGGGGTCCACACACACACACATCTTATTTATAACCTGCTTATAACAATAATAAAGATAACAATAATATGCAGTGATCCTATTTTACCAACTACCACGGATCGCAATAGGTTAAAGTATGCACACAAGCCACACATCTACTTATATTACATATCGTTCAAATCCCAACCATTCAAACTCAAACTGAGTATTAAACTTTATTACAGACTTTTACAGACTTAAATTATTCCAAAAGAAGCCTACTAGCTCAGCTTACTCAACCTGAACCCATAGCTCTCGCGCTGGACTGGGGATCCTCGTTACCAACTGGTTCCTTTTTAGCTGGAAAGAATATAAACAACATCGCACAAATGAGCTACTTAGCTCAGCAAGTCACAATGACAAAACTGAGAATAATGATCATTAGGTGAACATGATTATGATATCAAGTGAATAATGGATTATGATTTAGAATTGGATATTATACTTTTAATTTAAAAACCAAGGTTAGGTTGCTGATCAGTCACGCACTAACCCCGAGCAAGGCACACATCATTGCTCTAACTACTGGATCCAAGGCACACATTGGCCTAACTTGACCATTATATGGTCTGACCACGAATCTGGTCCACAATTTTATAAAAACAATCCAATTCTAACATAATAACAGAATAAGCAATAATAAACAATAATCAGAATCATTAACAACAATGAGTGTTTAACAATGAAAGGGTTTCAATCCTTGTAAGGATCAATAAGATAATTTAAAAGCTTGGATGCTGGTATTGAAAGAATTGGATAACAAAGGAATCAACATTTCAGGGTTTCAAAGATTTGGGCTTTCAAAGCATAAGATACAATGTTTGAGTATATAACTAATTCAGTTTAGTGTTTGGAATTTTGTTTACATGTATTTGTGGAGTAGTATCGTATACTTGAGGTTCGTGTTTGGGTATACAACAATCAATGGTCTAGAAAGAATAAGGTTCATGGCTCAAGATCAATAACTGGAATCAGGGTTTAGGTTTCTGTGCTTCAAAGCACTTGCAATATCACAGGATTATCAAGTACTACAATATCTCGAGAAAGTTCAGAACACTTGCCTGGTACTAGCTTATTATTCTGCACTCACTTCCAATCACAATCGTCTTACTCCTCAACTACCTGTTTCCCTTTCCTACGCCTTGCCTCTTCTGCTCACATATCATAAACATCTATCAATAATCGACTCATAGAGTTCTATTCAACACATACTTCTGTCTACCCTTCGTTTTACCCAAATCCGATTAACAGATTGAAAGTTATGCAATAATCAAGTAAACACCGAATATATAGACTGATAGTCAATCAACAAGTCACATATAGCACATAATACATCACGTAATCAATGATATATTATTTATAAAGAAGTCTCGGGTCATAAATAGGCTTTCTGATATTTAAAATGATTTTTAAAACATTTTTCGGAATTAAAACGGGTCGTTGGATCAATTTCGGAATAATAAACAGGGTTCGGTTGGCCAATTCTGGCTCCGAAACAATTTTATACTAATTATCGAGCCTTGGAAATAATATAGAATAATATTTTAAAGCTCGAAACTATTTTTCGGAATTTTTAAATCATTTTTAAGTAATTATATTTAATTAAATAATTAATTAAAATTAATTAATAATTAATTAAATCAATTAATCAATTAATTTCCAAATTAATTGACCAATTAATCGATTAAAAATTAACTGAAATTTATTAACTAATTAATTCAGATTTATTTTGAATTAAAAATAATTTTCGGAATTAAAATAATAATTTTCAGAATTTTCAGAAATTAAAAATGAATTTTTATAATAAAAATAAATAGGAAATATGATTTTTAAACATTTTATAAACATGAAATCCTATTTTTAAAAACTTTGCAAACTACAGGGACTAAACTTCACCATTTTCAAAAATACAGGGACTAAACTGCAATTTTGCAGTTTCAGTCGCCGGAAAATCGGGGGTGGCCGGAGAAGACGATCCCGACGTCCTCACCCCACCAACACCTCAGATCAACACTACACAACACCAGGAACTTGTTCATGCATTCAAAACATTCTAATCATCCCTGTTCTGGCCGGAAATTGGCCAAGAACATCGCCGGTTTCCGGCGAACATCGTAAATCTTTAAAACACAACTCCCTTCGATTCAAGCATCCTCTGTTAACGAGCTATATATCAATCGATTGCAAATTTTATAAGGAACACAACCCACTATAAATCAACAGCTAATAACCCCTGAATCAAAACCCCCAAATTTCATTTGAAAACATTCATACGGGATATAAACCCTAATTTTAAAATTCGAAAATTAAACCCACTTTTGAGCATGTTATTGAACTCCAAATCAGACGTATGACATATGAAAATCATCAGGAAAACAAGCTCTACAACATGCAATCATCAAATCATACAAAAAATCATTCGAACAAAAATTCATATTTTTAATAAAATAAATTCAAAAATAAATAAATTTTCAGAAAATAAACCTTTGATTCTGCAGTGAAACAAAGCTCAGAATCTGATAGAACACTTCAAATCCTTCATTTTGGTTACTCAAGCTTTGAAAACAGAGATTGGTAACGCCTTCGTTTTGCTGTTTGATTCTTAGAACAGTTTATGTAATTAGGGTTTTTCTCTGAAAATTATAAAATTAACTATCTGCAAATGATTTTGATACAAAATAAAATACGGAAAATGCTATTTATAATTACGGAAAATTAGTATCCCGTTGGATCATTCCGGATATAAAACGGTACGTTTATTTATAAAAACTGATCCAAACGGTATCAGTTTTCGGGATAATTATCCAAATCAGTACAATTTGTACTGCGGTCTTGGTCTCAGTGCATGGTCACACGTACTACGAAGTGATAATTGGGATAGTTTAATAAAAAGCTCCCGTTTATCGAAAATACGGGTTTTATTGATTTACCGAAGCGAATATTGTATCGAAAATATTGCGCCGGGACCCGCGCAGAATAAACCGTATGCCGGATCGAAAAAGTCGAAACATGGAATATGCTCGGAATATTACAATTAGGTTAGGAAGGAGTTCTCGGAAGAGTTTCGGGTTCCAAAAACGTAACAACGGTTGACGTCAGTTGGTTCCCGTTTTTATAAAATAGATTTTAAATACTCGGAAAAAGATTTTATAAATTTCATATGATCCTTATAAATCCATAAATCAACATAAACATAATTAGGAAAATATGACAATTATCTATTTTTTATTTTGGACATATAAAAATTAAAATACTCAATTAATATTATTTTTGAATATCCAAGTACATATAATATTTAACAATTAACTCACAGAATAGATACTGAACACACATAATAATTATTTAAGAGCAAAATAATTACACGATATATCCCGGATATTACATCCTTCCCCCCTTAAAAGGATTCTGTACTCAGAATCTCCTAAGAAAACAAATGAGGGTACTTTTCTCTCATATCACTTTCTAATTCCCAGGTTGACTCTTTAACCTTTGGGTTTCTCCATAATACTCTTATTAACTTTACCACTTTATTTCTCAATACTTTCTCTCTCTCCTCTAAAATCTCTATCGGACACTCTACATAAGACAAATCTGCCTGAAGCTCTATTGGCTCATATTCTATTACATGCCTGGAGTCTGGATTATATTTCTTGAGCATCGATACGTGAAAAATATTGTGAATGTGCTCCATGTGCGGTGGTAATGCCAACTCGTAAGCTACTTTGCCAACACGCTTTAGGATCTCAAAAGGTCCGACATATCTTGGACTCAGCTTTCCTTTCTTTCCAAACCTCGTTAGTCCTTTCCACGGTGATACTTTCAGTAATACCAATCTTCCTTCTTCAAATTTCATGTCTTTCCTTGACTGATCTGCATATTTCCTCTGACGATCTTGTGCGACTATCAATCTCTTTTGGATAATTTCAACAATTTCCTTTGTCTACTGCACCAATTCAGGTTCGAGTATTTTGTGTTCTCCTACTTCATCCCAATATACTGGAGATCTACATTTGCGTCCATAAAGGGCTTCATAGGGTGGCATCCCAATGCTGGTGTGATAGCTGTTGTTATAAGCAAACTCTACCAGGGGTAAATGCTCGTCCCAACTTTCTTTGAAATCAATAGCACAAACACGTAACATATCCTCGATTGTCTGGATCGTTCTTTCACTTTGGTCGTCTGTCTGCGGGTGATAGGCTGTACTCATATTCAATTTTGTTCCTAAACATTCTTGAAAACTCTTCCAAAATCTTGAATTAAATCTTGGATCTCGATCAGATACAATAGACACTGGAACTCCATGACGAACTACAATTTCCTTTAGGTACATATGGACTAACTTGTCGAGCGAAAATCTTTCATTTATAGGCAGAAAATGAGCTGACTTGGTAAGTCTATCCACGATAACCCAAATGGCATCATGATTAGCCCTTGTCCTTGGTAATCCAACTATAAAATCCATGACAATTTGTTCCCATTTCCATTCTGGAATCTTCAATGGCTGTAGCAATCCACTTGGTCTCTGATGCTCTGCTTTAACTCTCTGACAGGTATAACATTTGCTAATCCATTCCGCAATTTCCCTCTTCATGTCTGGCCACCAATAATTCTTCTTTAAATCTATATACATCTTGGTACTTCCTGGTTGGATGGAATACTTTGAATTATGTGCCTCCTGTAGAATTTCATTCTTTAACTTTGTCACCGGTGGAATCCAAATTCTAGATGAAAACCTCAGAATACCTTGGTTATCTTTCTGCGTGCATAACTCTTCCCCTACCAAACGATTTATATCTTGATCCATTACATCTTCCTGACATTTCTTTATTTTCTCTAATAATTCCGGTTGGAAAATCATACTGTACACTTTTACTTCCTCAGGCTTGCAAACTCTAATCTCCAATTCCAATTTCTGAAATTCCTTATAGATGTCTTCAGGTACTGATAACACATTCAACCTTTCTTTCCGACTCAATGCGTCTGCTACCACGTTCACTTTACCGGGATGATAATTAATCGAGCAATCATAATCCTTGATCAACTCTAACCATCTCCTTTGCCTCATATTAAGTTCCTTCTGGGTAAATATATATTTTAAGCTTTTGTGATCCGTGAAAATCTCGCATTTTTCTCCATACAAATAATGTCTCCAAATCTTCAAAGTGAAAACTATGGCTGCTAGCTCCAAATCATGAGTAGGATACTTCTGTTCATGTGGTTTCAATTGCCTTGACGCATACGCAATTACCTTTTCGTACTGTATTAGAACACATCCTAATCCTTTGTGAGAAGCATCACTATAAATTACGAAATTCCCTTGATCGTCTGGAAGTGACAAAACAGGTGTCGTGATCAATCATCGCTTCAACTCCTGAAAACTTTCCTCGCATTTGTCGTTCCATATAAACTTCTCATTCTTTCGTGTAAGCTTTGTTAATGGTGTGGCAATCCTCGAGAAATTTTG
This sequence comes from Apium graveolens, assembly GCF_009905375.1. Classification (NCBI taxonomy): domain Eukaryota; kingdom Viridiplantae; phylum Streptophyta; class Magnoliopsida; order Apiales; family Apiaceae; genus Apium; species Apium graveolens. Next base: position 154,847,852 of record NC_133655.1, on the reverse strand, counting down.
AACAAATCGACGATAATATCCCGCCAATCCTAAGAAACTTCTTACCTCGGCGGGTGTTTTCGGTCTCTCCCAATTCGTAATTACCTCGATCTTTGCCGGGTCCACTTTGATCTCTTTATTACTAACTATGTGCCCTAATTACTGAACTTCCTGTAGCTAAAACTCACACTTCGAGAATTTAGCATATAACTTCTTTTTCCTTAAAATCTCCAAAGTCGTTCTCACATGTTCCGCATGATCTTCTTCCGTCTTTGAATAGATTAAATATCATCTATAAACACAATAACAAACTTATCCAAATACTCCTTGAAAATTCTGTTCATCAGGTCCATAAACGCTGCCGGGGCATTGGTCAATCCAAAAGACATCACTAAAAACTCGTAATGTCCATACCTTGTTCTGAAAGCTGTCTTTGGTATATATTCTGGCTTGATCTTTAGTTGATGATATCCTGATCTTAAATCAATTTTGGAGAAATACTTGGCTCCCTTCAACTGGTCGAACAGATCGTCAATTCTGGGTAACGGATACTTGTTCTTGATCGTAAGCTTGTTGAGCTCCCTGTAGTCAATACACAGTCTCATGCTTCCATCTTTCTTCTTAACAAATAATACCGGGGCTCCCCACGGGGATACACTGGGTCTGATTACTCCTTTTTAACAGCTCTTACAATTACTTCGCTAGCTCTTTCATCTCAACAGGAGCCATTCTGTACGGGGCCTTGGATACTGGTTCTGTTCCGGGTGCTAAGTCGATCGTAAATTCAATTTCTCTATCTAGAGGAAGTCCTGGTAACTCGTCAGGAAATACGTCTGGAAATTCATTCACAACTGGAATATCTTCAAGTTTTGTTGGTTCTTGACTTCTGTCAATCACATATGCCATGAAATGCTCACATCCTTGTCCTAGTAACTTCTTGGCTTGAATCATCATTAAGAACTTCTTTACTTATTTTTTACCCTTGAACGCTACTATCCTTTTGTCTGGCGTTTTCACCATTACCTTCTTATTTCGACAATCTATCTGGGCATCGTGCCTAGATAACCAATCCATCCCTAATATAACATCAAATTCTCCTAACTTAAATAGTATCAAATCTACACAAAACTTACTACCAGAAATCTCAACCTCACAATTCCCACAAACTTGATTCATAGTTACACGCTCTTGGTTTGCTAATTCCACAGTCATTATTTCATTTAAATACTCTACTGGACAAGTTAACTTGCTAACAAAATCTTGTGAAACAAACGATCGAGTTGCTCCCGAATCTATTAACACTTTGGCACATAAAGAATTCACATTGAGCGTACCTGCCACAATATTTGTATCCTGGATAGCATCCTTCACTGACATGTCGAAAACTCTAGCCCTTGGAGTCTCATTCACTCTTGGGGTAGACCCCATAATCCTCAATGTATTACTGACTGGGGCTGGTGTGTTGCAATCCCTGGCCATATGTCCTGGCTTTCCACATTTGAAGCACGTAAATCCAATGGCTGGAACCTTCACTGCTGGATTCCGGATAGGTTGATCCTTATTTGCTGGCTCTCTTGCTGGCTGATTTCGGCACTCCCTCGAATAGTGCCCTTTCTGATTACATTTGAAACATACCACGTTCAACTTGTTACAAACTCCCCCATGCTTCTTTCCACAAACTTGACAATCTGGAAAAGTTAATCTCAACTGATTCGGCTGATTCACATTAGCTGGACGGTTGCCCTGGCCTCCGTCTCCTGCATTTTGTCTCTTGAAATTAAAATTTCTCCCTGGCTGAAACTTGCCCTTCTTAAAATTTAGAAACTTCCCTGGTTGTGACTGACCCTCACTTCCCTCAACTTTCCTTTTCTTGCTTTCCTTTTCCTTTTGGAACATCTCACTCTCCGTCTCTGTGATCATAGCCTTCTGTACTACTCCTGCATAGGTATCCAATTCAAAAATGGCTACCTTCCCTCTGATCCATGGTTTCAAACCTTGCTGAAATCTTTTAGCTTTCTTCCTGTCAGTATCCACATACGACGGTACATACCTTGACAATTCCTCAAACTTACCCTCATAATCTGTTACAGACATGTTCCCTTGCTTTAATTCTAAAAACTTCAGCTCCATTTGATCCTGAACAAACTGAGGAAAATATTTTTCTAAAAACAATTCCTTAAACCTTTCCCAAGTAATAACATCTGTGCCTTCCAATGTCTTCACCATTTCCCACCAATAGGTGGCTTCATTCTTCAGATAGTAACTTGCAAACTCAACCTTTTGTTCCTCCTTTACTTTCACTAAGGCAAATGCCTTCTCTATTTCCTTTAACCACACATTTGCTTCAATTGGATCTAAGGAACCCTTGAATTCTGGTGGGTTTACTGCCTGAAAAGTTTTAAAAGTTACATGGGGGTTGGTCTGTCTTTGTTGTTGTTGTGCCAGGTGAACTGTTTGTTGGGCCAAGATTTGAAGAATCTGGGCTATTGCTGGGTCTATGGGTCCTGGGTTCACATTTGGGTTCGTATCATCTTGGTTGTTATTGTTGTTGGTTTCTTCATTCTGGGTGTTGGTGCAGGTATTTCTTCTGGGAGACATTTTCTGTAAAGAATCAAACAACTTATTCAGCTTTTGAATCAAATCTTTGTATAAAAGAAAAGTTTTGTAAAACAGAGGTATCTCTTTTTGAAAACAGTTGTAACTAAGTAAATTGCATGCTTCTTTACATAATATAAACAGTCATGGAAAATAGGGTACATGGTATCACAGGGTATAACTGGTGCAATAAATAAGGTAAAGTAAAACAGGTGTGATAAAGTAAATGACAGTGCTGGAAAGGAAAAAGATACTGATATATATAGATCAAAAGTTTTAGGTAGTACAAGCGTAAAGATGCTTCAGAAGTAAAAGCAAAAAAGGGTACAACAACCTACTCACTAGTCATCATAGCTAGTCTATAAATATAATTCAAAAGTCTACTGATACACACTACACACTACTGTACATACTACATAAGCATAACAACACTGCTCAGCATCTCCATCTCTAAATCTCTGTCTCATGGCAATCTGGACCTTCAATCTCTTCAAGCTTTCCTAGAACCCACTTAGCCCACTCCACTAAGAAATCAGGAGTGATGTCCTCATGTGTAGCCTCAACAATCCTCACAGCAGCTGCTCTACGAAATGCCTGGAGCCTCTCCCTAAGTCGCCTCTCACCACTCCCCATCTCTCTGGTACGCATGATATGCAATAACTCCTGGATCTGACCTTGTAGAAATCGCTGCTCCATAAGGCAAGCCTCAAACTGATGATATGGGACAGGATAGGAAGAGAACTGGAAAGGTACTCCTGTGACTGAATGACTAGTAAAGCCTGAATCAGCAGGTGGGGGTCCTCGGACAGGTGGCCTCATGCCTGGAGGTGGAATAGCCTGCAATGGTATGGGCTGCAACACAGGTGGAGGTAGTATAGCCAGCACTGGTGGAACAACAGGACGTGGATCCAAAAATGGCACTCCAACTGAAGGCTCTGAATGATCAGCTGATACAGGAATAAAAGAGTCGGCCATCGCTGCTATCTGAAATTATATCGCAATATAAGAGTCTCGAACCACGACGCGAATTATACTACTACTGGTTATACCGTAACACTCAACCTCTCAACGTTCTATCATTCTATTCCTTACTTCTAATCCTAACCCTCTACCCATTCCCGTTAACCTAGGCTTGTGTCAGTGACTTATAACCTGTAGCTCTGATACCAAACCTGTGGCACCCTCCAAACCCGGGTCAGAAGTTTGGGGTCCACACACACACACACATCTTATTTATAACCTGCTTATAACAATAATAAAGATAACAATAATATGCAGTGACCCTATTTACCAACTACCACGGATCGCAACAGGTTAAAGTATGCACACAAGCCATACATCTACTTATATTACATATCGTTCAAATCCCAACCATTCAAACTCAAACTGAGTATTAAACTTTATTACAAACTTTTATAGACTTAAATTATTCCAAAAGAAGCCTACTAGCTCAGCTTTCTCAACCTGAACCCTTAGCTCTCGTGCTGGACTGGGGATCCTCATTACCAACTGGTTCCTTTTTAGCTGGAAAGAATATAAACAACATCGCACAAATGAGCTAACTAGCTCAGCAAGTCACAATGACAAAACTGAGAATAATGATCATCAGGTGAACATGATTATGATATCAAGTGAACAATGGATTATGATTTAGAATTGGATATTATACTTTTAATTTAAAAACCAAGGTTAGGCTGCTGATCAGTCATGCACTAACCCCGAGCAAAGCACACATCATTGCTCTAACTACTGGATCCAAGGCACACATTGGCCTAACTTGACCATTATATGGTCTGACCACGAATCTGGTCCATAATTTTATAAAAACAATCCAATTCTAACATAATAACAGAATAAGCAATAATAAACAATAATCAGAATCATTAACAACAATGAGTGTTTAACAATGAAAGGGTTTCAATCCTTGTAAGGATCAATAAGATAATTTAAAAGCTTGGATGCTGGTATTGAAAGAATTGGATAACAAAGGAATCAACATTTCAGGGTTTCAAAGATTTGGGCTTTCAAAGCATAGGATACAATGTTTGAGTATATAATTAATTCAGTTTAGTGTTTGGAATTTTGTTTACAAGTATTTGTAGAGTAGTATCGTATACTTGAGGTTCGTGTTTGGGTATACAATAATCAATGGTTTAGAAAGAATAAGGTTCATGGCTCAAGATCAATAACTGGAATCAGGGTTTAGGTTTCTGTGCTTCAAAACACTTGCAATATCACAGGATTATCAAGTACTACAATATCTCGAGAAAGTTCAGAACACTTGCCTGGTACTATCTTACTATTCTGCACTCACTTCCAATCACAATCGTCTTACTCCTCAACTACCTGTTTCCCTTTCCTATGCCTTGCCTCTTCTGCTCACATATCATAAACATCTATCAATAATCGACTCATAGAGTTTTATTCAACACACACTTCTGTCTACCCTTCGTTTTACTCAAATCCGATTAACAGATTGAAAGTTATGCAATAATCAAGTAAACACCGAATATATAGACTGATAGTCAATCAACAAGTCACATATAGCACATAATACATCACGTAATCAATGATATATTATTTATAAAGAAGTCTCGGGTCATAAATAGGCTTTCTGATATTTGAAATGATTTTTAAAACATTTTTCGGAATTAAAACGGGTCATTGGATCAATTTCGGAATAATAAACAGGGTTCGGTTGGCCAATTCTGGCTCCGAAATAATTTTATACTAATTATCGAGCCTTGGAAATAATTTAGAATAATATTTTAAAGCTCGAAACTATTTTTGGGAATTTTTAAATCATTTTTAAGTAATTATATCTAATTAAATAATTAATTAAAATCAATTAATAATTAATTAAATCAATTAATTAATTAATTTCCAAATTAATTGACCAATTAATTGATTAAAAATTAACTGAAATTAATTAACTAATTAATTCAGATTTATTTTTGAATTAAAAATTATTTTCGGAATTAAAATAATAATTTTCAGAATTTTCAGAAATTAAAAATGAATTTTTATTATAAAAATAAATAGAAAATATGATTTTTAAACATTTTATAAACAGGAATCCTATTTTTGAAAACTTTGCAAACTACAGGGACTAAACTTCACCATCTTCAAAAATACAGGGACTAAACTGCAATTTTGTAGTTTCAGTCGCCGAAAAATCGGGGGTGGCCGGAGAAGACGATCCCGGCGTCCTCACCCCACCAACACCTCCAGATCAACACTGCACAACACCAGGAACTTGTTCATGCATTCAAAACATTCTAATCATCCCTGTTCTGGCCGGAAATTGGCCAAGAACATCGCCGGTTTCCGGCGAACATCGTAAATTTTTAAAACACAACTCCCTTCGATTCAAGCATCCTCTGTTAACGAGCTATATATCAATCGATTGCAAATTTTATAAGGAACACAACCCACTATAAATCAACAGCTAAAAACCCCTGAATAAAAAACCCCCAAATTTCAATTGAAAACATTCATACGGGTTATAAACCCTAATTTTGAAATTCGAAAATTAAACCCACTTTTGAGCATGTTATTGAACTCCAAATCAGACGTATGACATATGAAAATCATCAGGAAAACAAGCTCTACAACATGCAATCATCAAATCATACAAACAATCATCCGAACAAAAATTCATATTTTTAATAAAATAAATTCGAAAATAAATAAATTTTCAGAAAATAAACCTTTGATTCTGCAGTGAAACAAAGCTCAGAATCTGATAGAACACTTCAAATCCTTTGTTTTGGTTACTCAAGCTTTGAAAACAAAGATTGGTAACGCCTTCATTTTGCTGTTTGATTCTTAGAACAGTTTTTGTAATTAGGGTTTTTCTCTGAAAATTATAAAATTAACTATCTGCAAATGATTTTGATACGAAATAAAATACGGAAAAAGGCTATGTATAATTACGGAAAATTAGTATCCCGTTGGATCATTCCGGATATAAAATGGTACGTTTATTTATAAAAACTGATCCAAACGGTATCGGTTTTAGGGATAATTATCCAAATCAGTACAATTTGTACTGCGGTCTTGGTCTCAGCGCCTGGTTACACGTACTACGAAGTGATAATTTGGATAGTTTAATAAAAAGCTCCCGTTTATCGAAAATACGGGTTTTATTGATTTACCGAAACGAATATTATATCAAAAATATTGCGCCGGGACCCGCGCAGAATAAACCGTACGCCGGATCGAAAAAGTCGAAATATGGAATATGCTCGGAATATTACAATTAGGTTAGGAAGGAGTTCTCGGAAGAGTTTTGGGTTCCAAAAACGTAACAACGGTTGACGTCAGTTGGTTCCCGTTTTTATAAAATAGATTTTAAATACTCGGAAAAAGATTTTATAAATTTCATATGATCCTTATAAATCCATAAAACAACATAAAAATAATTAGGAAAATATGACAATTATCTATGTTTTATTTTGGACATATAAAAATTAAAATACTCAATTAATATTATTTTTGAATATCCAAGTACAGATAACATTTAACAATTAACTCACAGAATAGATACTGAACACACATAATAATTATTTAATAGCAAAATAATTACACGATATATCTCGGATATTACAAGATTGTTCAAGTGCATCCACTCCTATGGCCACTGCAACAAAATTGGATAAGGATACTGGTATATCAGTAGATATTTCTAATTACAGAGGTATGATTGGCTCATTACTCTATCTAACTGCAAGTAGACCTGATATCATGTATGCTACCTGTCTTTGTGCAAGATTTCAAGCAGATCCAAGATAACCTCACTTAACAGTTGTGAAAAGAATTATCAAGTATCTTAAGGGTACAGCTGATATGGGATTGTGGTATCCTAGAGAATCAGACTTTAAGCTAATAGGTTACTCAGATGCAGATTTTGCAGGATGCAAAATTGACAGGAAAAGCACAAGTGGAAGTTGCCAATTTCTTGGAGGCAGATTGGTTTCTTGGTTTAGCAAGAAACAGAAATCAATTTCCACATCAACTGCAGAAGCATAATACATTGCTGCAAGAAGCTGTTGTGCACAGATTCTTTGAATGAAGAATCAGTTACTGGATTATGGGTTAGAATTTTCTAAAATCCCTATTTACTATGATAATCAAAGTGCTATTGCTATGACAGGTAATCCAGTTCAACACTCAATGATAAAGCACATCAGCATTAGGTACCACTTCATAAGGGAACATGTGGATGAAGGTACAATGGAATTGCATTTTGTTCCAACAGATCAACAACTAGCAGATATCCTCACAAAACCACTGTGTGAAGCTACTTTTACAAGATTGGTAAATGAACTTGGAATGGTTTCAGGTTCTTTTTCTAAATCTGCCTAGTTTATGTTCTGATACATCAGACTTTATGATCAGTATTTACAGATATTACTATCTTTGTGTATTCTGTGCTTAAATTGAAATATGCTTAAGTGCTGATTGTTGTCTGATGTGAATTTCTAAACTCTGATAGTGATATGAACGTTTCTGTGACTATTCAATCCAATGAGGATAACTGTGCTAGATGCTGACCTAGTAGTCATTAACATACCGATGATCCCATATTTGAAGTAATTGTTTATGTGGAAATCTTTTTACACAAGCAAATTCTGATACTGAGCTTCGTTGAAGTTTACTTTATTTATCTTATTACTAAGTCAAAAACTAGAATAGTGCTTCTTATCTGTTATGTTCTGATGTTAGTAAATCTGGTGGATGTACTAAGTGCTGATAAGCCTCACTTATCAAAATAAAAAGAAAAGAAATAAAAATCAGGTACTCCTTTGAGATCTAGAGTAAAAATGTGGAAGGGAAGACCCAAGGGCATTGCTGGTATTAAGTAATATGCATTAGAAAAACATAATAAAATTTTCTTGGTGACTTTTCACATTCTCTGATTACTGGAGAAATACTCTGATAACAGCATAAATTCTGATAAGCAGTTGTGACTCACTTACACTGAGAAGCCACTGTAAAAAGAAATTTCAAAAGATGCATAAAATGAGCACAAAACAGTTGAGGTGGACTCATGCATGAACTCATTCTATAGTAGACTTTAGAATAATGACAGATTTTGAGCAAGGTTCATAGTTATGCCTTATTTTTAAGATGTACTGAAGTGAATCGGACTTTACTCTTTGTCTGATATTTAGCTTATTGCACACACATACACTCCATATGAATGATAAAAATTACTGTGGTGATAAATATTGTTTTAGATGAACAGTTTAAGTGTCAGTTGCATAAATTCTGAGGACAAGTTCTGATGGAAGTTCTGATGATTAAGTTCTAATGTACCCATATCAGTATTTATGTGAAGAATTACAGGAATAAACATTCACTTTTTGAATAAAGGAGCCATATTCTGATGACTTTTAAATCCTGATAATAATCAAGTTCTAATACTGACGTGACATTATTTATCTACTTGGTTTATTTTTGGTCATTACTTCAACGGTCATATTTTTTTTGAATATTGGTTTATGTGAGATAAAGCAGTAATGATCATTTGTTTAGTGGGAATAGTTTTTTTAAAACTGAACGTGCAAAGTAATAATTTCTTATTTACCGTGCCCATTAACTTTTACCTTAACTGCTACATGCTTGACAGGTGTAAAGGTCTGTTCCACTTCTCATTAACTGCTGTAACATGGGTTGTCTAAGTAAAAGAGATAAAAGATTTTCAAATCTTTTATTCATATTTTTATTCTATTCACTCTCTCTCTTTTCTTATTCTCTCACATTTTCTGACAGTTCACTATATAGACATTTCATCAAACACCTTTTAGGCAAACAAGATTCTCACTTATTTCTGATGGCGCCCAAGGATTTAATTGTTGATGGAGCCAAGTTTGTACCAAATAACTATGCTGCAATCTTGAAAAAGGCTGAGGCTCCATCAGATTTGCACTGTGTGCAAGATTTCTTAGCAAATAGTGAGATTGGGTATGCTTTGACCCAACCTCAAACTATTTCAAACCAACAAGTACTGACGTTTTGGCGGACTGGACTTTTTGGTGATGGTGGTGCTACTGGTACTCCAAGCATCATATTTGAAGTAAATGATGTTGAGCATGTGGTTACTCCTGGAGCAGTTCGTAAAGCTCTCCACTTACCAGAAGGCTGTACATTCTCAACAGTGGAGGACCTGTTCTACAACAACTTATGGCCAGTCTGGGCTATGAGAAAAGTTTGGGAAAGCTTGGACAACTGAAAAGATCCAATATCAGGAAGGAATGGAGCTTTTTCTTTGATTGTATCACTAAGGCATTCGCCAATAAGTGCTCCAACTTTGATGCTATTCCCATCATTAGTCAGCAAATCGGGTATGCTCTTATTCATCAAACTCACTTTGATTTTACAAGTGCTGTGCTAGGTTTCATAGGGGATAGGATGACAAAGGATAGGAATGTAGTATACTATGCTAGATTCTGTCAGCTTATATATACTTTTTATTGTGTTGATGAACCCCAACCTACCACTGATTTAATTCCACCTTTTAAGCTTGCAAAAAGGGCTTTTAATGATTTGTTAAATGCTGACAATAAGAAACAAGTGGTTAGACCCTTACAGATACCTCAGTCTGTAAAACAAGTCTTGGTAAATGCTAATCCACATACATACACATCTGTCTATCTTGATGTCCAACCCATCAACTCATCACAACCAACCCAAACTCCATCAGTACCTACTACAACTACACCAACATCTCAAACTTCTCAACCTCAACCATCTCAACCCTCCATCAGGACATTTTTCAAACCAACACAGTCAACTCAACCTCAACCTTCAGCACCTACAGTGAAGCCTTCATCTTCCAAACCAAAGAGGACAAAGACTGTGCCTCAGTCTCAATAGAGGAAAAGGAGAATTATTCTGAGAGATGAATCAGATACTGAGGAACAGGTTCCCATATTAGAACCTGTTGTTGTAAAAGCAAAGAAGGTTTCTTCTTAGAAAGATACTGTGACTGGGAGTTCTAGGCCTCTCAAAAGGCTTAGAAAGCTAAATCCTGATGATAAAGCTCCTACAGTGTCTCCACCCTTGAAGAAAATGAAAAAGCAAAGAGCTCACAGGGACACAGTTGAGTCAGATTCAGAGGATGAGGAAGCAGCTAAGGAAGGGGGTCAGGAATCTCTGATCCCAACAAAACCAATTGTTATTGAATCACTTCCTTCTGCACAACCAGAAACTGCTCAAGACAGAGTGTCTGCACCTCCCGTGTCACCCATAATTGAACAAGTACACACTACAGATCCAGGTACAAGTGATGAAATTGACATTCACAACTTGAATGTGCCTGAGATTCTATACTTGGAATCTCCACCAAATCAACTCACTCCACCAACAACACCAATTTTGGGTGCTGATTTCAATGCCAATATTCCATCAACACCAATTCTGGATCTAGATGCTGAAGACCAGATTTTAGATGAGCATCAAAATGTGGATGTTGATCAGAACTTAGCTGCAGATCAGAATTTAGAGGATGATGTTGAAGTCTCTATAGCCTCACATACTATTATTTTATCAGAGGATCCTGATACTGCAGGATCTACAAGTTCTGATGCTGCCAATGAGAATATTACTGGTGAAGCTGCTGCCAATTTAGATGCTGATGCAGCTGGTCCATCAGGACATGCACCTCAACAAACAGTTAATAAAGCTGATCTAATCAAGAAGTTTGTTAAAGAGGAAGCACCAGTACCTTGGAGTGAAACTCCTAGAGGAAAGGAGTGGACTAAGGAATGGAACACAGTTAATTTTGTTCCTACTTAAAAGATTCTTGCTGAGCATCTGGCAAAAATTGATGAAATGCTGATAAATGATAATTTCAAGGCACAGCTGAGAGTTACTACATTGAGTACTAGGCACCTTCAAGGTCAACACTCAACAACTCATGCCAAGGTGAATAAAATTCAAGAAACCTTGATCCAGCAAGATATGAATGTGAAGCATGAAAATGACAGATTTTTCAAGCCTGCCTTTAACAGAATTGCCTACATTGAGAAAACTCAGGAGAAACAACAAACTCAAATTGATGAAATTCTAAAGAATCAAGCTTCTCAGCAAACTCAACTCAATGAGATTCAATCCTCAGTGGAATTGCTTGTCTCTCTTCTTTTACCTGCTGATGCTAAAAAGGGGGAGAAAGTGATTAAGTCCAAATACAAATCTATTCAGACACTAAAGGGAAAGGATGATGGAAATGATGACCAGGGAAACTTTGATAAGGGTAGGGGTCAAGGTCAAGGCAAAGGATTTTCATTAAGTAAAGCTAGAATTACAAGTCAAGGAACAAGTTCTAATACTGGGAGAAGAATAAGTTCTGATACTGGTAAAAGGATAAGTTCTGGTGAACATCTGGAACTTGATGAAGAAATTTCAAAGAAATTATTTCTTAAAGAAAATCCAGGAATGGACTTTGAGAGTCTAAAGGAAGAAGAAGCTAGAATCAAAGCAGAAAGTGTCAAGATAAAATCTAAAGCTTCTGTTGTTGAAAAGAAACTTCCAAAGCTTAAGGGTATTGTGATAAAGGAAAGAACAAATTCTAAGGCAACCAAAGCTAAATCACAAGTGGAAGTAGATCAAAGTTCCAAGGGCAAAGAAAAAGTTGATGAACCTGTAAGGGTTTATATGCCAGTCATGGATGAAGAAATAACTGATGAAGAAGATGCTAGTCTTACTCTGATGAAAAAGAAGATTTCTCAAACAACCTCTGACATGGCTCATGTTATTCAGAGTCAAGATATAGTAAGTTCTGATATGACATTGAAGCAAGTAACCTCTGACATAGCTCAAGTTGACTTGATATCAGAAGTTAAGGAAAAGGAAACCTCTGACATTGCTCATGTTAAACCTTCAAAGATACTCTTACCAGGATTCACCAAAGCTAAACAGACTCAACCTTTGAAGACTGCAACAAGTGGTTTTGAAGCAAGAGTTGTTAGAGGAAAGGAAGCAAGAGATAAATCTGGATTGGGTAGTTCTGATGAAAGAAGAGTACACAACACTACCAATGATCCAACTTCCTTAAGTGAACCAGGAGTAGGAGCAACTCCTGAGAGATTGAATCAACTTGAATCTGTATAAATGGTTTACCATTCTGTTTTGAAAGAGCACATCATATTATATTTTATGACAAATGGTAGGGTATTCCAGATCAGGAAGAATGCTATTCCACTGAAGTATTTTGAAGAACTGGAACATGTTCTATTTTTACTTCAAGTGAAAAATAGATCTACAAATGGTGCTGTAGATTATTTAAAATCAAATATTCAAAGACAGAAGAAGCTTTACTCTGTAAAATCTGACAGCCCATACTTTCCCAAGTACAGAGATCACAAAGGTGATATTGTTGAAATGAAGCCTAACACTGCTAAGATCATAACTACTTTTCTGGGTTATAAGGCTGTGGAATTCAATCTAGAGTCTGACAAAGCATATCTGATCAGACTTGATCAGAAAATAAGGAAAGCTAAAATAAATGATCTCAAGGCTGCTATTTTTCAAACCGGTGAAGATACAACTGAATTGAAAAATGCTAAAAGGAGGATGGTTAATGAACTTGAATATGCTGAGAGATGTCTTTTGAAGAATTACCTAAGAACAACTCCTGACATCATAGAGATCATAAATGGAAGCCAAGTTAAAGATCTACAAATGCTTAAATTCTGAAGTGTATACAGACTGAAGCAGATATCAGACTTTAAGGATGGTAAAGCTGCAAGGACTGTAAGTTGTAGTTATCTAGTCAAATTCTCATGCATTTGTACTTAATGTTTTTGACATGATCAAATATCTGTTGAACTTGTATATTATGCTATTTTACAAGTTGGGGGAGATTGTTAGATATATTTGTGATGTCATGTCTAATGATGATTTGTGTTTAGTTTTCAGATCTTACTTAAAAGGAGAAATCGGTACTTAACTGGAAATCAGTACTTATACTGAAGTCAGGATTTAAGATATCAGAACTTAAGTTATCAGAACTTAAGTTATCAGGAGATATTTATCAGGAGATAATATCAGGACTTAAGGAGACTTTCAGATAAGGAAGACGGCTGATTGAAAGGAAAGAAGATCAAGACAAATGCAAGAAGAGATATGCATGAAGAAGGAATTCTATGAAGAATAGAATACTTGGAAGGAAAGTGTAACACCCCCAAATCCGGGGTCGGGGATCCGGGTTGTCACGAGTTCCATTTCCCTTAATAATACCCAATCTTAATAAACAATCAACTACTCTGTACTGTGACCCCATAATAAACATACACACCACAAGTTATAGTCTCAGAGATGAATATCCAAAAATAACACGAGTCATTTTATTCCAAAATTATATGCCATTACACCTTAAAAGGGTTTCTGAATAAATTTACATTTCTTTGCCATTATTACAATTGATAAAGATACATAAATCTGGTACATCAAAAGTTGAAACCTAGCCTATTGGTAGTTCCTACCTCAGCTACAACGACATCAACGCCTATAGGAAACTGCGGAACGTTTCCTATCCACTCGCGAATTGGGAGCTTGTCCTGTTCATCTTGTCTATCTGATGTTGTGTGATGAAAGAAGAAAGCAAGGGTGAGCAGCAAGCCCACCGAAATAATATGTATAATAATTAACAATATATGAGCATTCTCATAGTACTCATGAAAGTCTTAGTCAAGAAGAAATGAACCAAGCTGATATCTTAACGTGACCAAGTCACAAAATATTCAGTATATATATACATATATACTTTTCACAATCTTTGAAATCCCCTGACATGTATTATATACACAGAGTTCCAGTTTATAACTGTATAAAAATATCGTTGCAAGGTGATCTCATATATCTAACCTTGTCTCAACGTTTTTCTGAAAATCTTTGACATGCACAAGATAATCATTTACTAGATATAAGTTTAAAAGATGAAGTTACAAGATACTCCAATATACTTATATCTTTTCTGAATACTACTTGAACTACCACCGTTCAATGTATAAATAGTTCATCCCATAGATTAAGCTACAAGACAAAACTTGTATAGAATCAATCTTTAAAATATCATCAAAATAAAATGAAGTTACGAGATACTTCATTTGATGCAAACATCATTTTGAAAACTCGACCCTGCCAACACTCAACAATCGCCCAACCGTAGCCTTTCTATCGAAGTGCTCTGAGTAGTGTTGCAGAAATATCCAATTGGATGATGAACTCATTACGGGAGTTTGCCGCACCAGGAAGACCACTTACGATGATCAGTCGTAGTAGTACAATCCCACCATTTTCTACATGTAGAGGAGAACCTGTCAGATTTACTTGTCAACCGAACACTGGACTCCTAAGGAATGGACCGTCTTAGCGGAACTTCCAGACCATTTGGGCCAATATAATTAGGCTGGGCCGGCGCCACTCGACCACTTACGCCACTCCTAGTTCAGATGAAATCCATGACCCTGAAACGTAAAGCTCGTCCCCACTTTCCCCAAGTAGAAACTTGTTGATACGGCTCCACCAAGAAGTCGTATCAAGTTGGAAAGGAAAACTCACCGATATTTCCCAGGCGATGCCTGTTATTGGATTAACTTGTTCCAAGAATTTTACTTCCTGAGTATTGGGTAAGTAATCAAAAACTCTTATATCAAAATAGCAACCTTGTTGCGAATATAAAACACACCACAGAGCCGGATCCCTCAGGTTTTGAGCGAATATTTAAATCCCCTTTGAAAGGAAGATCTTAAATATATAAAAAAATTAGTTTTGGGATCCGCTCTAACTTTTAAAATCATTTTGAAGACTCGCAAACATTTTTAAGAATGTTTGGAGTAATGCTGATTTAATGAAATAAATCAGTCCCACTTTATTAGAAAATATCCGAATATTATTATTTAAATAATATTCTCATAAAGAATAATCTTTATAAAAATAATTGAAGTAGAAGTTTTAAAACTTATACTTGCAATGTATATTAAATAACCAAAGATATACTTATACGAAAGTACTATCTTTATTTGAATAATCAAAAGTTAGTTTGATTATCAACACATTATTCTTTAATAAAATTAAGAATAATAATTAGTAAATAATCGGAGTCATAAGTTCTCGAATGAATATTCAAATAATAATATTCATTAATAAAATAAACGGGGTCATAAGCCCTCGAATGAATATTCAAAATAATATTCAATAATAAAATAAACGGGGTCATAAGCCCTCGAATGAATATTCAAAATAATATTCAATAATAAAATAAACGGGGTCATAAGCCCTCAAATGAATATTCAAAATAACATTCAATAATAAAATAAACGGGGTCATAAGCCCTCAAATGAATATTCAAAATAATATTCATTAATAAAATAAAGTTATCGAATAAACCTTATTTGATTCATAGTTTTAAAAACTATTCATATATATATATATAAATATATATTATATTCGGGAGCATCGACTCCCGGTTTTAGAAAATGTTCACCTCTGGGTCCCCTATACTAAGGGTATATGCAATTTACCGCTTATCTCTAGCATATGTATTATCAACTGAATCAACAGATATATGTATCAAGATTACGAAACAGGCATGCATATATACCATATCACATGCTACAATATATCGCAAGAATTTGCTAAATAACCATTATGCATCTATCACAAGATAATGCATGTACAAATGTATACATCACAACAACAATATAACGGGTAGAAAACTTGCCTGAGTGCTCCCGGATAGACTTAAGCTTAGAGTGGGTCCGATAACCTATGAACAACAACATAAGTCATAATTAAACCACGGTCGCTTAAGAAACTAGACTTTAACCATTTAGAGTCCTAACGTTCGCTTTCGCGCATAAAGATTCACTTAAGTCGCTCGAGTACCCTCGGCTCCACCATTTTTAATAAATTAGCCATTAAGGGTTTTAAGGCGATTCTTTCGCAAGTCCCCTACCAACTGCCTAACCCACTTTACATAATTTTTTTATACTCCAATTAGTCATTTAAGGGTCTTAACCAAGGTTTTAAAGTAAGACGAGGGGTGATGGTTCGTTCGCGAAACGCTGTTACTTAAAACGGTCGTTTCTCCTAAACCGTACATCGGATTCAAGCGAACCACATATCACAACGAAGCTCGTAACATGAACTATCTAAACATTGCAAAGGTTAGAATCTTTCAGTGAGTTCACGGGTCCTAAAGTTAAGAACAGAACAGTTAAGGAAAATCGGGCATTATGACGTTTATGTTTACGTGATTTCCAATTTTTAAACCACTCCAAACAACCACCATTCAACTCACAACCAACAATACAACCAACTCTCATCCAAACCTTACTACATCAGTCCCCAAACCTCAAGATTTTCCAATTTATGCAACCCCACACATGAACTACTAGCTATACTTAAGTTTCATTAACTATAAACAAGATTTCAACATCCAAAGCACTACAAATCCAATCCAAACTCTAAACACACAAGCATCATGCTTCTCATTTACTATAACCATCAAAACCATCATAATACTCAAAGTAAAGTTAGGGTTTGGAGGTGTTATACCTTCCTTGGAGTGATTAGAGTAGCTAGGAAGTCTTAGGGAGCCTCCTACAAGCTTGATCTTTCCAAAGAAATCAAGAATACAAAGTTAGGTTTTGAAGTTTCTAAAAGTCATATTTAAAGAACTGTCAAAATGAGGGTCTTACCATGCTTATTTGGACCATACTTGTGAACAAGAGTTGTAGGCCATCTCAATACCTTTCCAAAGAGCTATAGAACATACTATTTGAGTGAGTATTGAAGGAGATATGATAGTTTGAAGTTGCTGCTCTGGTTTTGGCCGAGAGCTTTTTGAAGGAAATAAAACTGAACTTGTATTTTGTGTTTTTGATTTGTTTTGGCTTGGTTTCTTTGTTTTGTTTTGTTAATTATCCTTTTACCATGGTAAAAAATGAATGGCTTAAAATCAACCAACCAATCCCTCCATTTGTCATGCTTATGTCACCATGCCTATGTCATCCATTTGCCACATGTCTCTTCCTTGTGGTTTGATGATGTCACAATCCTTGGCTTCTTGTACAAGCTTGTCTCTTGGTCGCTTATTTGTTTTACGGTTCGCTTAACTTTCGTTCTCGTTTATCGTTTGAGAGATCATACCCGGGATCTTATTACTTGGGTTCCCCTAAACCCTTCTTAATAATTTATATTCCTTTTATGATCCTCTCTTATAATCCTTGAATTTAAATCCTTTTAATCATGTTACCATTCATCCAGCAAAAGTTACCATTCATCCAAGTAACATTCATCCAAGTAAATTTCCTTTTAATTGAAAATTTCCTTAATCAGCATCACCAGCAAAAGTTACTATTCATCCAAGTAAATTTTCCCACATTGTGGTTCTACCACCAAACTCTGTCTAGTTTGATAACCCTTCTCCAAAGCACTTGTTCCTTTTTGATCTATAACCCTTTCTGGTTGCTCCATATAGGTTACGTCTGGTTGCATGCCTATGCGCTCATATGCCCGTATTTGTCTGGCATCCGAATTATACTTCCTTAACATTGATACGTGGAACACGTTATGAACTTGCTACATGTTCGGGGTAGGGATAGCTCATATGCTAACTTCCCAATACATCTTAATATATCCAAGGCTCCAATAATTCGTGGGCTTAGCTTTCCTTTCTTTCCGAACCTCATCCATCCTTTCCAAGGGAATGCCTATAATAGCACTAGGCCCCCTACTTCCTATTCTTTATCCTTTCATGTCAAATCAACATACTTCTTATGTCCATCTTGGGCTACTACCAGCCATCCTCTGATTAGATCTATTATATCCTTGATCCTTTGGACTACTGCGGGTCCGAGCATCTTGCGCTCTACAATCTTCATCCTAACATAAGGGAGATCGACATTGTCTTCCCTCAAAGATCTCATAAGGCGACATCTCGATAATGACATATGATCTATTGTCGTAAGAAAACTCAATCTGTGATAAATGATCATTCCAAATTCTTTCAAATCTATTGCACAGACTCTCATTATAGCTTCTAGCACTATAGCTTTCGCTTCTCGATACTCATTCTTTTCTAGTTCATAAGCATTACTATCTTCCGTACATAATACTATTTTGGCTATACTTTTGCTCGTTAGCGTTCTATAACCTTTTAATAACCGCGTCAACCTTAGCATCACGAACGCATTAGATTCGGAATACCACTGCACTGATACTACTCCTTTCTAGCTGCTTCTATCTTTGAAAGCTTAGTCCTTCATATAGAAGTAAAATAATTTATTGAGAGATCACTATGATCATGAACACTTGTTATATCGCATAGTTAGTACAGAAGGTGGCCAGCCTTTAGTACTTGACAAGCAATTAAACAACATGTGGTATCCTACTAGGCTTCTATCACACAGATAGATAGTCATTCGGCAATACCTCCCCTTCTGGAAGGGTTGTTCTTCTCAGCTTACATGAAATGAAAATGAGAGAAAAGAACGAATTGAAGAGAATTATATATATAAAAAAAATATACTGCCACAAAATATCTGGCTTGGAATCTACCTCTGAACTATAGAGGTTTATCATAGGAGAACAAAACATATCTTTGAACTATAGAGGTTTATCATAGGAGAACAAAACATATATGTATATATATCAACATCTAATATTATAGCATCGCATTTCACGTGCTTAAATATTTTTGCTATTCCGTCCATCATTCTATGGACCCATGCTCTTCCTCGAGCTTATACACAATCACCTTTGAAACTCCCTCGACATCGAAAATCGAATCTGGGATCTCATTCTAGACATCATCGTTACTAGAATTCTATGCTTGCACCGCAACCTTCCTCGTATAGTAATACGACTCTCTATTGATAAGAAGGAATAAGTATTCAATGGGTAGATAATCTACTTAATTAGTCTATCAATGATAACTTATACACCACCACGACCCGATTAGTGGTACTCAATCTCAACATCCATTCCAATACAACTCTCACGGTTGTAAGTAATCGGCTCATTACTCGTAGAATCATTCCTGCATTACTATGGTCCACCGTTGTCCTACTGTAGTCATTCGTTTTCCATGAAGCCTTAATAGCTAACCATACGGATTCCATACCTGCCGTATCGGATTCTTCTGAGGAGGTAACATAATTACCATTCATGATTCATGAAGAACACTCTAGATCCTGATGTACATACATGACATGAAGCAGATAAAATTGCAGAAGAGTTTCAATCAAAGCAACGATAGCAGGCTAATACCATTATTAACCATATTTCTTTACTGGGAGACATGAATCTCAAAGGTTCATTTAGTCATTTTGTAACATGGTCCTGGCTTATCTCAAGATAGTACCTTCTAAGATAGATAGCCCGCTCATGGCGATTACACGAATTAAACCTTTACCAAACTACTATTACAGTTGGGTATTGCACAGTCATCAGAAGGAATGTCAATCTTTCACACCATAATACAACCTTCACGGAATTAACCATTATCACTGTATTCCTCTGGCACGAGCGTCGATAATTGTCCTCTTATACTTAAAGTGTTGGCCACCTCCTTGGCCTTTCTTGATAGTAAAATTTCCTTACAATCAATGTCGTTTGAACGATCTCCAACTAAATTTTCTACCTCATTTCCAATCACTGCTTGTGTGAAGATCTTTTCCTTAAAATCTGATGAGTAAAAAAAATACCACCATTTTTACATAAGTTATTGCCTCAGTCTTTAGAGGTTAATCATTGTCACGACTGACTCTCGATCATACTTAGGACGTCTCTTATCTTGGGTCCTTCTTGTTTTCACCATTCTTGACCTTCGTTGGGTTCAATCTATACTTTCTCATGGTTTAACATGTGCCCCACTTGGCATTATTATAATTACGTCACATTTCCTTTATCAAAATTTCTATTCTTGAGAATTTTGAATATTACCTTTTTCCTTGTAAAACCTCTAAGGTTATCCTTAAATTCTTCATCCGGTACTCTCTAGGTACATGGCATATCAAGATACCATTTACTAATACTAGAACCATTGTTTAAGTACTTCTGAAAAATTTCTCTACTAATCTTTAAAGGTTGTTGTTACCTTAATCCTTTCCAATTCATACTGTCAAAACTCATACTGTCCCTATTAAGGGTGAAATGCCAACCTTTATGCATTCCCCTAGGGTTCATCTTAAGTTATCGAAGTTATATCCTTAATTCCACCTTTAAAAAGGTACTTGCATCCTTCCATGGATAAATCAAGTCATATATCTTTGATAGATTATCTTATTCAATCATTCCCACCTCGATAGTTTATACCAATTTCACAATAGCATCCTTATTCAAACTGAGGTCAACCCTTATGGCCTTCAAAAGATAACAAAGGTTACCCGCTTTTCTTTCCTAATTTGGTAATGACAACATGGATGTTCTGGAAGATATTGGTCATGTTCAACGTGAACTTCTTCTTAATAATTCCTCATTTACTTTTGTTGTTTATCTCAACAGTCATCTCAATATTGGGATATCTTTCATACCTGGTGTCTCCCTTTCTGGGTATCATGCCCCCGGTCTTACACTTCACATACTTGAAGGTCACTTCCTTCATTCAATTTTACTAATTTCTTACTTTCTTGTCTCCTCAGTCTATCTGCGTCTCATTATTTATCCTTCAAACTATCTCAAGGTTTCCTCGAATCCTCCCAACTTATAGGGGATAAACTATATGTATCTCTTATGCCTTCAACCATCAACTTTAACTCATGGTGAATTACCCTCATCCTGACGATTACATACTTTTCTATTTCTATTGCTACGAGTCTTTAGGGTTTCCTCATGCCCAACTCCCTTATCATTTTTCAAACTCTATTGCCTTTATATTCCTTTCCACTTCAGTTTCTTTTTATTTTCCTTTCTCTTATCATTATTTCATGAACCAACACAACATAAGCATTGATTTCAAACATCCCGTCATTCTGGATTCGTGTCCTCAGAAAGAATCTTGACAACTTTTACAACTTAGATTCATAATTCATCATACTCGTCTGCCTTTGTTCTGGCTCTAAAGCTTTTACACTATCTCCATAACCTTGGGAAGTACTTTCCTGAAAACAATTGACTGAACTTAAATCAGTTTATTATAATCTCTTGCTCCGTGTCTTCCTTGGCCTTTCACCAGCGGGTGGCCTCTCTCTTAGGAGGGTAAGTGACAAAAACAGTCTTTTGTGATTCGTCAATCATTTAGAATCTCAAATGATTCCTATATTTCCTTTAGCCAGGCTCTTGCCTCGACTGGGTCAGCTTGTTCCTTGGAACTCTGAGAGCATAGCGACTTAAAGGTCCTGAAAGAATTTCTCACCGCATTGTTTCCTCAGGGTGGTGGTTGGGGATAATAGTCTAAGTTCTGTCTAAAAAGGTCCATTAATTATCGTATAGGAGTACCGTCTCGGGTCTCCTTTCCTTACTCGACTTCTGTTTCCTTAGTCTGAACATTCCCTCCTCCTGCCCATAATCGGGGTCATCCTATATGTTTTAAATCCTCATTTTCCACTTCATTATGTTATGGGTTCCTTCTATCTTGATGGCGACCTCCCTGACTATCACGTTCAGGGTTTGCTCTAAATCTTATTCCTCAAACTAGCTTTCATCTAAGATCCCATCTTTAAGCTCTTGAACATTTGGAACCCAAATTCTGTAGGAATACCTCATTATTCCCTTATCATCTTTCTCGGTATTAATCTCTTATCTATTTGTTGGCTCTCTGCCTTCATTCATCACTTTTTCTGGCACAATCTATTTTTTTCCAATAATTCAGGCTGTATTGCAATCTCAAACAGCTTTACGGTACCGGCTCCGATTACCTTCACTTCTATTTCCATTTTCTCAAAACCTCTTATAAACTCTCTCAAAGACATTATCATCTTGAGTCTCTCCTTTTTACTAAGGGCATCAGCCACCACATTGGCTTTCCCCGAATGATAAAGAATCTCATAATTGTAATCCTTGATTAGCTCTAACCACCTCATTTGGCACATGTTGAGCTCTTTCTGCGTGAAAATCTACTAGAGCACTTATGGCTTAGGTAAATCTCGCACTTCTCTCCATACAAGTAGTGCCTCCAATCTTTAGGGCAAAACTATTGCCACAAGCCCAAGCTCATGGGTGGAGATATCGAATTTTATATTCCCTTAATTGTCTTGACGCGTACACGATTACCTTGATGTGCTGTATAATAAGCACCTTAATTCCTTATGCGAAGCGTCACTACAGATCACAAAATCTCCTTTTCCATCCGGCAATGCCATCATAGGGGCCGTCACCAATCATTGCTTCAGTTCTTAAAAGCTGTTCTCGCATTTCTCTGTCCATTCGAACTTCTCAGTCTTATGAGTAAGCCGCGTTAAAGGGGCTACTATCTTTACAAACTTGAACGAACCTCTAGTAGTGACCGGCCAATCCTACCTCTGGTAGTCGCCCTAACCATGGTCATCAATTCCTCAGTGGTCCTTTATTCATTCTTGTCAGGATCCTTCACGGGATCCTTCTCAGCAATAATCCCTTCTAGGACAATATCCTCAACCGCTACATCCTCAATATGAACATCATCCGGTCCTGCGTTAGGACGCTCTATTGGATCCATAATCTGATCTCCAATAACTAATAAAACATCATCGCGTTGTTGCTCCTCAACCTCAGGGTTCGGAGTCCCGCTACCATCTACGATAACGAACTACGCTTCTATCACGATATTTATAAGGGTTCCCATAAGGGTTTTAACTGTCAGTGCTACGTTAGGTAGCCCGACTATGAACTTGGCAATAGTTCTTATTATCTTAATGAACTTAATATCTTAACGTCACATCATCTCTGAGGTTTATAACGCTTAGCTCTGATACCATTTCTGCAACACCCCCAAATTCGGGGTCGGGGATCCGGGTTGTCACGAGTTCCATTTCCCTTAATAACACCCAATCTTAATAAACAATCAACTACTCTGTACTGTGACCCCATAATAAACACACACACCACAAGTTATAGTCTCAGAGATGAATATCCAAAAATAAAATGAGTCATTTTATTCCAAAATTATATGTCATTACACCTTAAAAGGGTTTCTGAATAAATTTACATTTCTTTGCCATTATTACAATTGATAAAGATACATAAGTCTGGTACATCAAAAGTTGAAAGCCTAGCCTATTGGTAGTTCCTACCTCAGCTACAGCGACATCAACGCTTATAGGAAACTGCAGAACGTTTCCTATCCGCTCGTGAATTGGGAGCTTGGTCCTGTTCATTTTTTCTATCTGATGTTGTGTGATGAAAGAAGAAAGCAAGGGTGAGCAACAAGCCCACCGAAATAATATGTATAATAATTAACAATATATGAGCATTCTCATAGTACTCATGAAAGCCTTGGTCAAGAAGAAATGAACCAAGCTGATATCTTAACGCGACCAAGTCACAAAATATTCAGTATATATATACATATATACTTTTCACAATCTTTGAAATCCTCTGACATATATTATATACACAGAGTTCCAGTTTGTAACTGTATAAAAATATCGTTGTAAGGTGATCTCATATATCTAACCTTGTCTCAACGTTTTTCTGAAAATCTTTGACATGCACAAGATAATCATTTACTAGATATAAGTTTAAAAGATGAAGTTACAAGATACTCCAATATACTTATATCTTTTCCGAATACTACTTGAACTACCACCGTTCAATGTATAAATAGTTCATCCCATATATTAAGCTACAAGACAAAACTTGTATAGAATCAATCTTTAAAATATCATCAAAATAAAATGAAGTTACGAGATACTTCATTTGATGCAAACATCATTTTGAAAACTCGACCCTGCCAACACTCAGCAATCGCCCAACCGTAGCCTTTCTATCGAAGTGCTCTGGGTAGTGTTGCAGAAATATCCAATTGGATGATGAACTCATTATGGGAGTTTGCCGCGCTAGGAAGACCACTTACGATGATCAGTCGTAGTAGTACAATCCCACCATTTTCTACATGTAGAGGAGAACCTGTCAGATTTACTTGTCAACCGAACACTGGACTCCTAAGGAATGGACCGTCTTAGCGGAACTTCCAGGCCATTTGGGCCAATAAAATTAGGCTGGGCCGGCGCCACTCGACCACTTACGCCACTCCTAGTTCAGATGAAATCCATGACTCTGAAATGTAAAGCTCGTCCCCACTTTCCCCAAGTAGAAACTTGTTGATACGGCTCCACCAAGAAGTCGTATCTAGTTGGAAAGGAAAACTCACCGATATTTCCCAGGCGATGCCAGTTAATGGATTAACTTGTTCCAAGAATTTTATTTCCCGAGTATTGGGTAAGTAATCAAAAACTCTTTTATCAAAATAGCAACCTTGTTGCGAGTATAAAATACACCACAGAGCCGGATCCCTCAGGTTTTGAGCGAATATTTAAATCCCCTTTGAAAGGAAGATCTTAAATATATAAAAAAATGAGTTTTGGGATCCGCTCTAACTTTTAAAATCATTTTGAAGACTCGCAAACATTTTTAAGAATGTTTGGAGTAATGCTGATTTAATGAAATAAATCAGTCCCAATTTATTAGAAAATATCCGAATATTATTATTTAAATAATATTCTCATAAAGAATAATCTTTATAAAAATAATTGAAGTAGAAGTTTTAAAACTTATACTTGCAATGTATATTAAATAACCAAAGATATACTTATACGAAAGTACTATCTTTATTTGAATAATCAAAAGTGAGTTTGATTATCGACACATTATTCTTTAATAAAAGTAAGAATAATAATTAGTAAATAATCGGAGTCATAAGTCCTCGAATGAATATTCAAATAATAATATTCATTAATAAAATAAACGGGGTCATAAGCCCTCGAATGAATATTCAAAATAATATTCAATAATAAAATAAACGGGGTCATAAGCCCTCGAATGAATATTCAAAATAATATTCAATAATAAAATAAACGGGGTCATAAGCCCTCGAATGAATATTCAAAATAATATTCAATAATAAAATAAACGGGGTCATAAGCCCTCGAATGAATATTCAAAATAATATTCATTAATAAAATGAAGTTATCGAATAAACCTTATTTGATTCATAGTTTTAAAAACTATTCATATATATATATAAATATATATTATACTCGGGAGCATCGACTCCCGGTTTTAGAAAATGTTCATCTGGGTCCCCTATACTAAGGGTATATGCAATTTACCGCTTATCTCTAGCATAGGTATTATCAACTGAATCAACAGATATATGTATCAAGATTACGAAACAGGCATGCATATATACCATATCACATGCTACAATATATCGCAAGAATTTGCTAAATAACCATTATGCATCTATCACAAGATAATGCATGTACAAATATATACATCACAACAACAGTATAACGGGTAGAAAACTTGCCTGAGTGCTCACGGATAGACTTAAGCTTAGAGTGGGTCCGATAACCTATGAACAACTACATAAGTCGGAATTAAACCCCGGTCGCTTAAGAAACTAGACTTTAACCATTTAGAGTCCTAACGTTCGTTTTCGCGCTTAACGATTCACTTTAGTCGCTCGAGTACCCTCGGCTTCACCATTTTTAATAAATTAGCCATTAAAGGTTTTAAGGCGATTCTTTCGCGAGTCCCCTACCAACTGCCTAACCCACTTTACATAATTGTTTTATACTCCAATTAGTCATTTAAGGGCCTTAACCAAAGTTTTAAAGTAAGGCGAGGGGTAATGGTTCGTTCGCGAAATGTTGTTACTTAAAACGGTCGTTTCTCCTAAACCGTACATCAGATTCAAGCGAACCACATATCACCACGAAGCTCGTAACATGAACTATCTAAACATTGCAAAGGTTAGAATCATTCCGTGAGTTCACGGGTCCTAAAGTTAAGAACAGAACAGTTAAGGAAAATCGGGCATTATGACGTTTATGTTTACTTGATTTCCAATTTTTAAACCACTCCAAACAACCACCATTCAACTCACAACCAACAATACAACCAACCCTCATCCAAACCTTACTATATCAGTCCCCAAACCTCAAGATTTTCCAATTTATACAACCCCACACATGAACTACTAGCTATACTTAAGTTTCATTAACTATAAACAAGATTTCAACATCCAAAGCACTACAAATCCAATCCAAACTCTAAACACACAAGCATCATGCTTCTCATTTACTATAACCATCAAAACCATCATAATACTCAAAGTAAAGTTAGGGTTTGGAGGTGTTATACCTTCCTTGGAGTGATTAGAGTAGCTAGGAAGTCTTAGGGAGCCTCCTACAAGCTTGATCTTTCCAAAGAAATCAAGAACACAAAGTTAGGTTTTGAAGTTTCTAAAAGTCAGATTTAAAGAACTGTCAAAATGAGGGTCTTACCATGTTTATTTGGACGAGACTTGTGAACTAGAGTTGTAGGCCATCTCAATACCTTTCCAAAGAGCTATAGAACATACTATTTGAGTGAGTATTGAAGGAGATTTGATAGTTTGAAGTTGCTGCTCTGGTTTTGGCCGAGAGCTTTTTGAAGGAAATGAAAGTCAACTTGTATTTTGTGTTTTTGATTTGTTTTGGCTTGGTTGCTTTGTTTTGTTTTGTTAATTATCCTTTTACCATGGTAAAAAATGAATGGCTTAAAATCAACCAACCAATCCCTCCATTTGTCATGCTTATGTCACCATGCCTATGTCATCCATTTGCCACATGTCTCTTCCTTGTGGTTTGATGATGTCACAATCCTTGGCTTCTTGTACAAGCTTGTCTCTTGGTCGCTTATTTGTTTTACGGTTCGCTTAACTTTCGTTCTCGTTTATCGTTTGAGAGATCATACCCGGGATCTTATTACTTGGGTTCCCCTAAACCCTTCTTAATAATTTATATTCCTTTTATGATCCTCTCTTATAATCCTTGAATTTAAATCCTTTTAATCATGTTACCTTATACCCAATTCTTTCGGTATCTGGTGGATTTTTGGGAAAAATCAAAGTGTTCGAATTTGGATTCTGACGATCTTTACATATATTTATTTACTTTATGGAGTACTAATACGATCTTAGAATTTCCATGACAATACTCCTATATAGCGTGTTCTGATAATTTTCCTTAATCAGCATCACCAGCAAAAGTTACTATTCATCCATGTTCAAATTATTTTTTTTTCCAAAAATTGGGTTATTACAGAAAGATAACTGATTGATATATTTTAGGAAGCAGAATTATATTCAATATCAATTAGAAGATTATCTTGTAACTGTGTAGTATATAAACACAGATATAGGGTTTACACTATATATGTTATCAAAATCGAGATTATTATTAATTGTAACCCTATCAGCTCTCATGATAATTTATTCATCAATGAGAGAGGACAGTTTCATATTGTAACAGAGTTTATTGTGTTGAATAAAATCTGTGTTATGTTACTTTTGTTCTTTAATTCGATTTGATTGTAGTAAACACTGTATTCAACCCCCTTCTACAGTGTGTGTGACCTAACATATACCATTTCTGTGGCACCCCAAAATCCGGGGTCAAGGATCTAGGAGTCCACGCCATCTTGAATACTATATAACACTTATCTCGTATCACAATATAAAAATACTCACACTTTTACAACCCCACACTTATCACACACACACTCACATACTTATAGGTTATTGTCTTGGAAACGAACCATTCATTACTAGAGTAAATCAATCCACAAAGTGATAATTATTATAACCCAAACGTAATTAAGTCTTACCGGGGAAATAACCTTTAAGTAAGGTTAGTCCGTCGGCCAAATATTCATTTCTTATTCATTATCTTACATAAGTCATATTTGTAAATAAGCCGTACTAAAAACAACTGAAGACCAATCCAGCTTATTCGATCTACCTGAGGTACAACACCAAACATCCTACGGAACAGCTGGCCATTTCCTACCCATTTCCTGGCTGTGAGTTTCATGATAGGCATCTTGATTCACTATTGTGTTGTGTCAATTTAAGAAAACAAGTGTGAGCTATAATGCCCGGCATAATAATGTACAGTATGAAATGACTGTATGATAAACTCAAGTATAATGCCATATATGATAATTGCATTTTATTAAAAATAGTTTTCCTTGGTGATACACACCTTATTTTAAAAATAAATCTTTAGTGGATTTATTATCCTGCGAATCCCATAATGGTAAACCCAACACCTAGGCTTGGGTTACGATATTATATCATAATTCCAATTGGAAGAATTTTAGGACATTCACTGGAGCCACCGCATACGATGAACAGTCGTACTACGGAAATAGTAACCTATTCTACATGTAGAGGGGTGACTTCCTTACTCCCGGTTGTCACCCTAGCCGCATTCGGGCTTTATATGCTTCCCCATTCCACCCAGGTATGTTTTGTATACTTCGTATGTCCCTCAGTACACAGGGTACCTTTTCATACGGAAAACTAATATGGGAGTCTCCCCAGTACACGAAGTACTGGATCTCTATCCCTCCTTTGTCCTTTTAAGAATCCTATCATATACTTGGAATCATCGAACTATGTCGAAGTTCCCCAAGCGTTTTGCTTGTTGATAGGCACAGCTCATCTCATATATATATATGTACTTTCGAAAGTTTTTGAAGGAAGTACTAAAGATGTGAGTTGACCATTGTCAACAGATAAATAAATAAGGGGGAGTTTCTTTTGAAACTATATTCAAAATATTTAAAATAAGTCGAGATAATATTCTCCGACGATCTGAAATTATTGGAATGATTTTCTGAAAATCAGAAAGTATTTTAAATCAGGTTTTATGATTTTTAAATCATAATAAATCATTTAATAAATAATTAATAACTAAATAATAATCATTAAATAATAATAGTTAATAATAGTAATCTTAAAAATAATAGTTATTCTAATGATTAATAATTAATCATATTCATTATTCATTTTAAATATTCATTATTGCGATTCATACTCATATGCTACTTATTATTCATTTTCTCACTTATTTTACCCTTATTAATTCTTTAAGTACTTATTCATGTCACAGTCGCTTCCTTTTCGAAGTACCTTATGTCCGTTTATATTTTCATCGTCGGCCCCGCTTATGAATTCTAACGGCTTTCAAATCGCGCGGTCTTGGTTCGATATTTTTATTAAATTGAAAAATCATTATTTTTACTTGAAATTTTTATAGCAGTTAAGCTACTCTATTTAATACTCTCTATAAAAATTTCATGATTTATGATTTTTTTAAGTCGATCTTTCTATTTCCAAAATTTGTAATTCGTAGCAGTTTTTGTCGCATAAATCACTTTTAGTAAAACGGTCATAACTATTGATCCGTAAATCGGAATCAAGCGATTCAAGCGCCTAAACGATCCTTAAAACATTTTATATCATAATCAAGTGTTATTTTTCAAGAAACTACAGTTTATATCTTCGGGAATTTCTGCAGAAACTTAATGTTATGTTTTATTCGTTTTAGCGAGATTACGATTACGATCCGAGTTTCGTTTACGCCTTAAATCTCTATAATACCACCAACTATCATCAAATCATCATCACCACACTAAATCCTATCAGGAATATCATGTTATTGAGGCAACAGTCATCAACCTTAAATCTACTTAACTAAATATCAAGATTACAACAAATCATTCACCAAAACTATGTTTACAACTATGTTCCAAAAGATTCTTGAACTTAAACCTTAAATAAAGATGGGTCAAATATTTATACTTTGTTGAAAGCTTGATATGTGTTATTGATGATGGTGAAGTCTTGGGAGTTCTTGGTAGGGTTTTTGGAACCTAAATCAAACATTAAAATCAAGAAACCAGAGAAAAGTTACTATTCATACTATTCATTCTCATCTTTCTTGAATTTATTTCACCCATCAAATCTTGATAAAATGAGCTTAAAATTTATCTTACCTTATTTTAGGATGTATGATGCTTAGGAATTAATGTGGGATTTTTTCCATGACTAGAAGAGAGGTTTTTGAATTTGATTTCCTTCCTTTTTGGAGCTTGGCCGAATGGAAGAAGAAAATGGGGAGTGAGAGAGTTTTGTGTTGTGTTTTTTTAATGCTTCTTGCATAAGATTGTATTTGATTTGTATATCTTCTAGCATATGTCCTAGAACTAGTGTATGTTGGCATATCTTTGAACAAATCATGCTAGCTTCTTAGGCTACAAGCTAATCTACTTGGTTTTAGGATTTAGCTTACTATTTCTAGCTTTAGGTTATCATTCCTATATAACTAGGTTACTATTTGATGATTTAACCATGGTTAGTTTCTTACCATGGTTAATTAGTTTAGTTAGTTTGGTTCGATACATTTATTTATTCGTTTACACGTTTGTTCGGTCGCTTAATCGTTTTTGTAATAATTTCTCGTAAACGGTTCGTGGTATAAATCCTTTCGTATTCATTCTTTATGTTTTGAAGTATCATTCTTGGATATAAATCCGTAGGGTTTTAAGTTCGTAATTACATTGTGATTCCCGTAATCCTCGATGGTTCATAAATACGGTCATTTTTCAAATTCATTTTCTTCGAAAACTAATAGCGTTTATATACACTCATTTGGTACGTATAATCATGTTATCAAATCCGAAACTCAATTTCTCATGCACAACATAGTGTGGGCTAAAAAAATTTCCCCGTCTGTCAGGGTTACTATTCACTAAGCGTTTTTACAAAGTCTTAAAAATTTGAGTTATTACAATTCACCCCAATGCACCATGTACAGAGTCTGCACTGCCTGCACCTGAAGCAATTCAAGTGTATGGTAGGAGAAATAAGGATGGCACACACATTGAGAGCACATATCTTGAAGCTCCCTCATTTATTCAGGGGGAGCTTCCAACACTCACATCTGAGCAACAAACTCTCATATCTCAAATTTCTTCTCTACCAACAACACTTGAATTCAATTCTCAAGTGCAAGCTCACTCAAGTGACTTGGTTCAAGAAACCTTGCTCACCACCCAAATACTTCAATTAGATGGTGAGAGACTACTAGCTGGGGTACACCTTGATAACACCATTAAAACCATGGGGGATTCATCAGTTTTTACTGAAGACCCCATGGAGATACTAAATGCACCTTCATGTGCAAATCAGTCTTCACAGACTGTAAGGTTTGAGGGTAGTACTCCTGAGGGGGAGCTATCCAAATCCTCTCCAATTCAATTGGAGGTTCCTCATGTAGGAACAACTCCCCTTAAAACCCTAGCAGAAATTGCCTTGGCAGTAGATGCTAGGAGTACAATTGCCAATGATCCTGTTATAGGGGAGGCAAGTATAGCACATTCAAGTGACAGTGTGGTGCAAGACACATAAGGGTTTGAGACTGGTGCACATGACAGTAACCCGGTCAAATCCCCCCAATTCAATTGGAGGTTCCCACAACTAGTGTGGAACAACTGGTCATAAACACAGAGCAATCTGTGAGTAAAACTGTGACTTCAGTCACAGGTGTTTCTGAACCCTCCACTTCACAACGTCAATAATCACACATTTTATCTCACTGGCTACAAGAATCTAGCTCTCAACCCACATATGTAGATGATCTACTAGTTGAGCAGATTTCTGGACTGGAAAATGTTTCACAACATCTATTGACTTCAAACATGAGCAATCAAGATTATCAAGCTATCATGCTAACATACAATGAAGAATTTGAGAAGCAAAAAGAGAAAATTGTAAATGATGCAGAACAAGATGGAAATATGGATGCATGGCTCTCTCAGGTGTTTGTATTAGAGATGGATCAAGTCTTGGCCATATTTAGGGAAGAATACATCACTATTCTGGGAAGCAATGCAAAGACCTTGACTCCAAAAGATGTATATGATGCAGTTACAGAAGTGTATAAAACTCATCTCAAAGTATTTCATCTTTTTGGTAAAGCTCTTGAAGTCAAGCTAACTAGTCATGAAGATAAAATCAGGAAGCTGGTGAAGGAGAAAATGGATGAGATTATACCATTTCAAGTACAGATCACTTCCAAATTCAAGCATTTTGCTGATCAAATGTCAAGGATGGATCTCACTACCATTGAAAATGAAGTCAAAAATCTCAAACAATCCTTCATCTCTCTTCATACAGTTGTCCAGCAGCAAATCACTCATTCCAATGACACAAAGGTCAAGCTGGACCAACTTCACCAAAGAAGATATGAGCCCTCAGCTTTACTTAAGGAAGACATCAAACAGGTTGTAGAAGAGCATTTTGGAACCTCAACATCTACAAGCTCTTATCAGCCTAGCTCCACTTCCATAAATCTGCAAATCCAATCTCTTCAAACTCAACTGTCAGAATTGCAGAACTCAAATGCTTCTCTAAGTGCACAAGTCAAAGCCTTGACTACTCTAGTCAAGAGTTAACAAACTGATATCCAGATCCTGGTGGACTCTCAAAAGCATCTTCAAATGCAGAACTTTATTACTTTGGGCGCCATCATGGGGAAGCTCAATATTTCACTGCCTGCCTTACCTGAACAAATTAGGCCAAAAATTCCAACTCGCTTGCTCATGCCTGTTTCCAAGACTAATGGGGAGATTGAGGCTAGGATTGCACAATCTAGGGATGCCAAGACACAATCTAAAGAGTCTGTTCAGGTAGGACAAAACTCAAGTGCTCAAGTTGATGTTGGGAAAGAAAGACTACTAAGGGCTGCAGAAGGACCTAATCAAGATCAGGAATTCAATGACCTTCTTGCAGCATTGAGAGTGTCTCTTCAACACAATTATATGGGTTGCAAGAAAGCTTTAGGCAAGAACATTGTTAGGAAATGAATAACACGCAGAGGGGGGGGGGTGAATGTGTTTTACTGTTTTTGAGCTTTTCTTGATCTTTTATGATTGAACAAAGTAAATTAAATCTTGTAGTAAAAATGTGTTCATGCAAAAATTAAGCTTGCAGAAAATAAAGAACACAAATCTTCAAAACTCACTTAATTTTATATTAAAATTAAGAATGTTTTGCTATAAAATTTCTAGGCTCTTTGTTGATAAAGAGCTTAGCTTCTTCTTGAGAGAGTTACAAGATTTTCCTTTTCCTCAATTGTTACCATTGATTAAAGGACCAATGTTAACTTTATAATTCAGTTAACTGCTGGTTTACACAGTGTACAATAAGACATGCTATTAGCTTTTGTAAACAGTCACTTGTCATTTCTATTTATAGAAAAGTATATCTTCTATTTCTGGCTTAGCATATCTTTAGCATCCTGTGATCATCTTGATTTTCCTTTGTCAGTTAATCTTCACCATTGATCTTGCACATTCTTCAAGCTGCTTTTTATAGACTTGTCAATCCAGCTGTTGGATTGTTTGTTGATTGTTGATCTTGGATATTGAACTGATCTGCAATTCTGTACTTTGAGATTTTATCTCGAGATCTCCATTTGGTCTATAGAGGACTTGACTTCTCGATAAGTATATTGAGTTATCGAGATCTCTAATGCTCCATAGTAAATTTGACTTGTAGAGGTCTCTAAGTTCTCTATAAGAGAATTTGTCTTGTAGAGATCTCGAGTCTTCATATCTTCACTTTGACTTGTCGATATCTCTAAGTTCTCTAATGGTTTATTGACTTATCGATAACTCAGAGTTCTCTAGTCAAATTTGACTTGTCGACAACTCAGAGTTCTCTAGTGAATTTTAGCTTATCGATATCTATGAGTTTTCTAGTGGAATTTGGCTTATCAATAACTCAGTGTTCTCTAATGAATGTTGACTTGTCGATAACTCTGAGTTCTCTAGTGAAGAAATGACTTGTCGACATCTCCAATCTCCATGTATTCACTTTGGCTTGTCGATATCTCTGTGAGTTCTCTAGTGCCTTTTCTGACTTCTCGATAAGTCATTTTGAGTTCTCGAATGACTTCTCTATAACACTAAATCTGTGATTTGTAGAGATCTTGACTTAGAATATTTTTCCTAAAACAGATTTATTCAACTCCAAGCTTTTTTATAATTATTTTGAGGCATGATCTTCTTGATCTTCTTCTAGATAGAATTCTTAGGCTTGACACTATTTTATAGAAAAAGACTCTAGTCCCCTCCTTTGACATTTTTACACACTTTAAGTGTTACAAGTACAAGATGCAGATTTAGATAACAATACAACTTACTTAGGATTGATAAATTGTCTTAGTCTTGTTAAAGTACAGGCATGTCTTGTACAACAATCTCCCCCAATTTGTTAAAAGATTGCTTAACACAAATTCATGCTTGTTAACAAGAATAACCCCAAGTTTAAAAAGATGAAAAATTAAATTCATACACAAAGCTTGATCAAATTACAACTATTTGTACATTAGGAAATTTACCGAGTTTAAAGGCTACAAGTGTCAGGTAAAGATAGTTTTTACCTCATCTTGTTCTCTTTGTAGGTCCTTTAAGTAATCAAGAATTTCAAGTTCTTCTACAATAGGTATCCCACTTAGAGCTTCTATGAGTTCCTGTCTTGATGCTTTTGAGTAACCTTTGTCCAGTAAATCAATCCTGAATCTTGAAAATTGACCAGCTTTAATGTTGAGAAATTGTAACACCCTCCAAATCCGGGGTATAGATTTGGGGCATTACTAATATTAACTACTCACTAATCTTGCACAAGCGAAATATAAATAAAATAATTACCCCGAACTACTACTACTCAAGATCTTTTAAGGTTAAGATTTGAAAACAAGAATGACACACTAACTTTATTACAAACCAGTTTAAAACGATCTGTCTCAAGAACTCTCTTTGTTACAAAACTTTATTCTATTTACATTTCATACTAAACAACTTTTATTCAACTCATCACTATTACTTATCCTGTTACACCTGATCTGGCAGCTCAAAACTCTCTTCTGGGATAGGGATGATGTAATATCCGGGATATATCATTTAATTGTTTTTGCTATTAAATAATTATTATATGTGTTCCGTATCTATTCTGTGAATTATTTGTTAAGTGTTAAATGTGTTTGGATGTTTAAAAATATTATTAATTTAGTATTTTAATTTTTATATGTCCAAAATAAAATATAGATAATTATCATATCTTCCTAATTATTTTTATGTTGATTTATGAATTTATAGGAATCATATGGATTTTATAAAATCTTTTTCCGGGTATTTAAAATCTATTTTATAAAAACGGGAACCAACCGACGTCATCCGTTTTTACGTTTTTAGAACCCGAAACTCATTCGAGAACTCCTTCCTAACCTAATTGTAATATTCCGAGCATTTTCCATATTTCGACTTTTTCGATCCGGCGTACGGTTTGTCCTGCGCGGGTCCCGGCGGTAACATTTTCGATACAATATTCGTTTCGGTAAATCAATAAAACTCGTATTTTTGAGAAACGGGAGCTTTTTATTAAACTATCACAATTATCACCTCGTAATACGTGTAACCAGGCGCTGAGATCAAGATCGCAGTACAAATTGTACTGATTTGGATAATTATCCCGAAAACAGATACCGTTTGGACAGTTTTTATAAATAAACGTACCGTTTTATATCCGGAATGATCCAATGGGATACTAATTTTCCGTAATTATAAATAGCCTTTTAACGTATTTTATTTCGTATCAAAATCATTTGCAGTCAGTTAATTATATAGTTTTCCAGAGAAAAACCCTAAATTCATAAACCTTTCTGAGAATCAAACTACAATTTCAAGGTGTTATTGAAATCAGTTGGAAAAGTTGGAGTAACCAAATCGAAGGTCTCAAGGAGTACTATCAGATTCTGTGTTCCATATCACTGCAGAAATCAAGGTTTATTTTCTGAAAATTTATTTATTTTCGAATTATTTTTATTAAAAATATGAATTTTTGTTCGGATGATTGTTTGAATGATTTGATGATTGCATGTTGTAGAGCTTGTTTTCCTGATGATTTTCATATGTTATACGTCTGATTTGGAGTTCAATAACATGCTCAAAAGTGAGTTTAATTCTCGAATTTCAAAATTAGGGTTTATAACCCGTATGAATGTTTCCAATAGAAATTTGGGGCTTTTGATTTAAGGGTTATTAGCTGTTGATTTATAGTGGATAATGTTCCTTATGAAATTTGCAATCGATTGGTATATAGCTCGTTAACAGAGGATGCTTGAATCGTAGGGAGTTGTCTTTTTAAGTTTTCGATGTTTTGCCGGAAACCGGCGATGTTCTTGGCCAATTTCCGGCCAAGTCTGGGGTTATTGATATATTTTGATTGCATGAATCAATTCCTGGTTGTCTGTAAATGTGATCTGGAGCTTGTGGTGGGGTGAGGATGCCGGGAACGTGTTCTCCGGCCACCCCCGATGTTTTCCCGGCGACCCCTGTCAAAATTGCAGTTTAGTACCTGATCTTTTGAAAACGATGAAGTGTAGTCCCTGAACTTTCCAGAGTTTTCAAAAGTAGGATTCCTGTTTTAAAAATATTATAAAATCATATTCCCTATTTATTTTTATTATAAAAATTTGATTTTAATTTCTTAAAATTCCAAAAATTATTATTTTAATTCCAAAAATTATTTTTAATTTAAAAATAAATCTGAATTAATTAGTTAATTAATTTCAGTTAATTTTAATTGATTAATTGGTCAATTAATTTGGAAATTAATTGATTAATTGATTTAATTAATTATTAATTGATTTTAATTAATTATTTAATTAGATTTAATTATGTAAAAATGATTTAAAAATTCCGAAAAATAGTTTCGAGTTTTAAAATATTATTTTAAATTGTTTTCAAGGCTCGATAATTATTATAAAATTGTTTTGAAGCCAGAATTGGCCAGCCGAACCCTGTTTATTACCCCGAAATTGATCCACCGACCCGTTTTAATTCCGAAAAATGTTTTAAAAATCATTTTAAATATTTGAAAATCTGTTTATGACCCGAGACATCGTTTTAAACGTTATATCATTGATTATGTGATGTGTTATGTGTTATATATGACTTGTTGGTTGACTGTCGGTCTGTATATTCGATGTTTACTTGTTTAATTGCGTAACTTTCAATCCGTTAATCGGATTTGGGTGAAACGAAGGGTAGATAGAAGTATGTGTCGAATAGAATCGTATAAGTTGAATATTGATAGATGCTTATGATATGTGAGCAGAAGAGGCAAGGACTAGGAAAGGAAAACAGGTAGTCGAGGAGTAAGACAGAGGTGATTGAAAGCGAGTGCAGTATAATAAGCTAGTACCAGGCAAGTGTTCTGAACTTTCTCGAGATATTATAGTGATTGATAGTTCTGTTTTATATTGCAAGTGCTTTGGAGCACTGAATCCTAAACCCTGATTCTAATTATTGATCTTGAGCCGTAAACCTGATTCTTTCTAGACCATTGATTATTGTATACCCAAATACGAACCTCAAATATACGATACAACTCCACAAATACATACAAACTAAATATCAAACACTGAACCAGATTGCTTACACATTTAACCCATTGTATCTTATGCTTTGAAAGACCAAGTTTTTGAATCCCTGAAACATTGATTCCTTTGTATCCAATTCTTTCATTACCTAACAACCAAGCTTTGGAAATGCCATATTGATCTTTATACAAATTGAAACCATTTTGATTATTGAACGTCCAATGTTGTTAATGATCCTGTTTATTGTTTATTACTGCTTATTCTGTTATTATGTTAGAATTGGATTGTTTTTATAAAATTGTGGACCAGATTCATGGTCAGACCATATAATTGTTAAGTTAGGCCAATATGTGCCTTGGATCTAGTAGTTAGAGTAGTGTTATGTGCTTTGCTCAGGGTTAGTGCGTGACTGATCAGCAGCCTAACCTTGGTTTTTAAAATGAAAATATAATATCCAATTCTAAATCATAATCTATTGTTCACTTGATACCGTAACCATTTTACCTGACGATCATTATTCTCAGTTTTGTCATTGTGACTTGCTGGGCTGGTCAGCTCATTTGTGCGATGTTGTTTATTTTCTTTTCCAGTTAAAAAGGAACCAGTTGGTAGCGAGGATCCCCAGTCCAGCGTGAGAGCTAGGGGTTCAGGTTGATCGAGTTGAGCTAGTAGGCTTCTTTTGGAATAATCTAAGTTTGTAAAAGTTTGTAATAATGTTTATTACTCAGTTCTGAGTTTGAATAGTTGGGATTTGAATGTTGTAAAATAAGTAAGTGTGTTTGGCTTGTGTGCATACTTTAACCTGTTGCGGTCCGTGGTGGTTGGTAAGTATGGTCACTGCATATTATTATTATTATCTTTATTATTGTTATAAGCAGGTTATAAATAGTGTGTGTGTGTGTGGACCCCAAACTTCAGACCCGGGTTTGGAAGGCACCACAGATGAACACTCTTGGTATAAGAGGGTACCGCTGCTTGACTCGCTTCTTGACTATGCGGGTTCTGATGGGTTTCATTCTCTACCTTAACTGAAAAATAATAGGAATAACAATAAAAGGGGATGAGCTAAAATTGCTCAACAAGCCTGCAAAAATATATGTATAGTATAAAGGAAAAGAATAAGTGAACCGGTAACCCGCTGGTTTGAACAACCAACTGAAAGTGCAAAGAATAATAAATTGCCATTACTGGCGAGTGCCAAATGAACGAGACTGGAAAAAAGAACCAACATATGCACTATAACCCCCTGATCAGTCATGATACGGTGCAGATCTATACCTAACTGCATAGACCCAACTAACATAAGGAGTACTCAGGCAACTATGGCCTATTAATTAAAGGTCTGGGTAATGCCCAGCCCGTATCGTAACCATCCAGTCCAAAGCTCTGCATCCGGAACAATCGGAATGCTTTTGATGTATCCCAACATCAGGATATATCAGATTATATATAACAAGGATAAAATTATTGGAATATGAATAGAGGATTCAATAAATTGGGAGAAATCAAGAATCAAAATGAAATAGAACAAGAATCAATAATTGGGTATCAGTGTATATGAACAAGAATTATCAAAGTATAACTGATATAAAAAGTGGGATATATTCACTATTCTGAACTTAGAATAGGGGAAAAACTTGCCTTGCGCGTACTTAACCTCGTATGACTCACCGCCTTCAGTCTCCTGCTTGACTTGCCTTGTCGATACTGAATCTATCATAGAAAGATAGTCGTTTAGATAACTTACTTTATACGCGTATCTCGAATTGATACCACGTAACCTTAATTATCTACCCATACGTTTCTATCTGACTCGCATATCTAAACATGTAATTATATAGCACATAATGTTCATATAGTCATGTAAAACACATAACACATAAGGCATATAATTGATTTCAACCTCATAATTATTTTTAGAATCAATATTAGACTCATATCTGTATTAACTAACCCTATTTGATTTTATTCATAATTTTTCGAGATTTATTTGACTCGATTATACCTATATTTAGGCCTATAAACAATTAACTATCATAAGACGACTATCTTTCGGAAGAAATTATGACTCACAATTATTTTTATTGAATTCGTTTCATTTTTCTGAGTCTTATGGTCTTCGTTTCACTCAAATCGGAC
The DNA here is from genome assembly GCF_009905375.1 of Apium graveolens. Classification (NCBI taxonomy): domain Eukaryota; kingdom Viridiplantae; phylum Streptophyta; class Magnoliopsida; order Apiales; family Apiaceae; genus Apium; species Apium graveolens. The sequence goes on along the minus strand of NC_133655.1, from coordinate 154,807,713 downwards.
TAACGGTTTAATTACTACGAATTAAATAAGATTTAATTAATTAATAATCAATTATAAATAAATAATCCTTAATTATATTTTTAAATAATTATTTAAAAATTATTGCATTTTAAAATAATTAATCCTTAATTATTAGGATTAATTATAATTTATTACAATTAATTACAAATTATTATCAATTATCCGATTATATCAACTATTTATAAATAAATAATCGATACGAATAATTATTACGACACTCTTCGAATAAATAAATTATCACTCGAATAATAATTCAACACATCGATCGATTACTCGTATCACTATGAGTTACTCACATTATTCGACTAATTAACGAATTATTATCATATTATTCGATTATTTTTAACCTTATTTAGTAATTAATTACTTAATTATTTAGTAATAGATAAATAAATAAATTATTAAATAAATAATTAAATGACTAAATAAATAATGATTTTCGAATTTCTAAATTAATAAAATAATTCAGAAATTATTAATAATATTTTTTAAAATTTAAAACTAATTTTTATTAGATTTTTAGAATTTATAAAACTAATTTCTGATTTTCTAAAATACAAATAAATAATAGAAATATCATAAACAACTTTCAGGAAATGTTTATCAGGGTTTTGAAGATCAAAACAGGGTTTTATTTTCAGAAAAGCGGGTCGTCCCCCAACCCAATCGGGTCGGGAAGAACAACTACCGCCATCACCAGATTCCGATGACGGTGGCGGTTCCTGGCGGCACTCCGGCGAGCTATACAGCCACGAACATCACGATTTCAGACTACTTTTCCTTCGTTTTTCACCGACAACACCACAGGAACATCCTCCTCTTTCCCTTTCGTCGATTCGAAGCCGTAAACACGAAGAACAGCCGCCGTTAGTGGCGGTTCCCCGACGAACACAAACCCGAAACCAACAAACACAAGACCGGTGCCGTTCAATCCCAAATTCAACGATTTACACGTTTCTAACAACGAAATCTTCTAACAATCAGTCAAACTAAAAACCCGAATTCAATGATTAAACCCGAAAATACAAATCAAAAATCGATTAAACTACGCATGAAATTGATAACAAAAATTGATAGAGGATCACAAGAGCTTCACAACGAATATTTACATGTTCGATTTGGTTAACAGAATCACCTTTAAAATCTGATTTGATTCCAAGAACTCCAAATCCTAATTTAAGAGAATTGGGGATTTTCTTGAATTTTCTGATTTTTTTATGATTAATTAACTAATTAATTACTAATAATCAGCTATTTATATTTATGAAAAATAATACCCCCAAATAAAATTAAGGGGCTAATTACACTCCTAATAAAAATATTTGGCCCCAATTTTTATAATTTTTGAGTATTAATTATGAATTTTTAAATATCCAATAAATACAAAATAAAGGCTAAAAATTCCCAAAAATTATGTATATTACAAAAATGCAAATAAAAATGATGTATGATAATTTCATGATCATATAAAAATAAAAATGTGATTTTTGTGGGGCTTTTGGCACTCGAAGGGGTCCGGAAAAGTCGTTTTTCGCGAAAAAGGTAAATTTATAAAACGTGTAGGGGTTCAAAATAGCGATACGGTATAGGTCGTTCTTGGTAAAATAGGGCCACTATTTTTGTTTGAAATACGGGCTTTTAAAACAATGTTTGAGCTGTACGGGCTTTGATATAAAACATGTAACTTACGATAAAACGCTCAATAAATATCCAAATCACATTCAGATCAAAACAGACAACACGTAGCACACATCAATTAGAGTTTAACGACTCAACACATTTAATCACATAATAATACACATAATATATCTTTATTATAATATAATACAAGCGTAATTTTCTCGGTCGTTACATCCTCCCCCCCTTAACAGGATTCTGTCCTCAGAATCACGCTATGAAAATAACTAAGGATACTTTTCTTATATATCACTCTCGAGCTCCCGGGTTAATTCCTCAACCACTAGGTTTATCCACAAAAATCTTACTAACGGTACAGATTTATTCCTTAATACCCTCTCTTGCCTATCTAGAATTCTTATCGGCTGCTCTACATATGACAAATCTACCTGAAGTTCTATTGGCTCATATTCTATTACATGCCTTGTATCATGGTTGTACTTCTTAATCATATATACATAAAATACATTATGAATATGCTGCATATGAGGTGGTAAAGCTAATTCGAACGCCACTTTTTCGACTCTCTTCAAAATTTTAAATGGACCAACGTAACGAGGTTTCAATCTGCCCTTATTGCCAAACCTAGTTAATCCCTTCCATGGCGATATTTTGAGCAGTACATGTTCTCCTTCTTGATAGTCCACATCCTTTCTGGATAGATCTGCATATTTACGTTGTCGATTCTGCGCTGCTTCGAGTCGCTTTCGGATAAGTTCTACTTTCTCCTTGGTCTGCTGAATTAGTTCTGGACCTAGAATCTTGCGCTCTCCAACTTCATCCCAACAGGTAGGTGATCTGCATTTTCTTCCGTATAAAGCTTCATAAGGTGGCATCCCGATACTTGCTAATAGCTGTTATTATAAGAAAATTCCACTAGCGGTAAGTGCTCGTCCCAATTACCTTCAAATCTATTGCACACACACGTAGCATATATTCAATTATCTGAATAGTCCTTTCACTTTGCCCGTCCATTTGTGGATGGTAGGCGGTGCTCATATTCAACTTGGTTCCTAGACATTCTTGGAATTATCTCCAAAATCTTGAATTAAAACGGGGATCTCGATCTGATATAATAGATACAGGTACTCTATGATGCATTACGATTTCCTTGAGATATAAGTGTACTAACTTGTCTAGTGAAAACCTTTCGTTGATCGGAAGGAAATATGCCGACTTCGTTAATCTGTCAATAATAACCCAAATTACATCATGATTTGCTTTAGTCCTTGGAAGTCCCACTACAAAATCCATAGCTAAGAGTGTTCCCATTTCCATTCTGGAATATCTAGGGGTTATAGTAATCCGCTCGGGCATTGATGTTCAGCTTTAACTCTTTGGTATGTATAACACTTACTAACCCATTCCGCTATTTCTTTCTTCATGTCTGGCCACCAAAAGTTTTTCTTCAAGTCTCCGTATATCTTGGTGCTTCTGGGATGAATTGAATATCTTGAGCTATGAGCGTCTTGAAAAATTTCCGCTTTCAATTCCGGTACATTAGGTATCCAGATTCTCGAAGTAACTCGAAATATTCCTTTGGCATCCTTCTGGCTGGTAATCTCTTCTCCTGTCAAATTGTTAATTTCCTGATCCATTACTTCTTCTTGACACCTTCTTATCTTTTCCAATAATTCTGGCTGAAAGATCATGGCGTAAATCATTTCAGTAGAGCTATCTGGAACACGAACTTCAGTCTCCAGTTTATCGAATTCCTTGATCAAGTCTTTTGAAGATGTTAACAGGTTCTATCGTTCCTTTCGACTCAGTGCATCTGCTACTACGTTAGCTTTGCCTGGATGATAATTGATTGAAACATCGTAATCCTTGATTAACTCTAGCCACCGTCGTTGTCGCATGTTGAGTTCCTTCTGTGTGAAAATATATATCAAGCTTTTATGGTCCGTGTAAATCTCACATCTTTCGCCGTATTGATAGTGTCTCCAGAGTTTCAGTGCGAATAGAATTGCTGCTAGTTCGAGATCGTGCGTCAGATATTTCTGTTCATGCGGCTTTAGCTGTCTAGAAGCGTATGCGATTATGTTGCCATGTTGCATCAAAACACATCCAAGTCCTTGATACGAAGCGTCGCTGTATATGACAAAGTCTCTTCGATCATCAGGTAAAACAAGCAAATGTGCGGTTACTAATCGATTCTTCAATTCTTTGAAACTTTCTTCGCATTTCTCGTTCCATTCTAATTTTTCATTCTTTCATGTCAACTTCGTCAATGGTGTGGCTATCTTTGCAAAATCTTTAACGAATCTTCTGTAATAACCTGCTAATCCCAAGAAACTTCTGACTTCCGTTGGAGTCTTCGATCTTTCCCAATTTAATATAGCTTCAATCTTTGCTAGATCCACTTGAATTCCTTCAATACTAATGATGTGTCCTAGAAATTGCACTTCCCTCAACCAAAATTCACATTTCGAAAATTTCACATAAAGTTGTTCCTTTCGTAACGTCTCCAATGTCGTTCTTAAGTGCGCTGTATGTTCTTCTTCTGTCTTCGAATAAATCAAGATGTCATCAATAAATACAATGATAAACTTATCCAGATTCTTCTTGAATACTCGATTCATCAAATCCATAAATGTTGCAGGTGCATTAGTCAATCCGAATGCCATCACAAGAAATTCGTAGTGTCCATATCTCGTCCTGAACGCAGTCTTTGGAATATCTTCTACCTTGATCTTTAACTGATGATAGCCTGATCGTAAGTCAATTTTCGAAACCATACTGCTCCTTTCAGTTGATCAAATAAGTCGTCGATGCGAGGTAAAGGATATTTATTCTTGATAGTTAACTTGTTCAGCTCACGATAATCAATACATAGTCGCATGCTACCGTCCTTCTTTTTCACGAACAATATTGGTGCACCCCATGGGGACACACTTGGCCTTATAATTCCTTTGTCGAGAAGTTCTTGCAATTGCTTTTCTAATTCTTTCATTTCAACAGGTGCCATTCGATATGGAGATTTTGAAATTGGTTTAGTCCCTGGTGCCAAATCAATAGTGAACTCGATTTCTCGATCCGGAGGTAGTCCTGGAAGTTCATCTGGAAAGACATCGAGAAATTCACAAACTACAGGAATATCCTCAATCTTCGGGCTTTCTTTTTCTTTGTCCAATACGTAGGCTAAATAAGCTTGACATCCTTGACGTAGCAATCGTTTCGTCTGCACTATTGTTAAGAATCTTTGCTTTTGTTTTTCACCTTTGAATATTACCGTTGTATTTTCTTCAGTCTGCAATTTTGCCTTCTTATCTGCGCAATCATCTGAGCATTATTACTAGCTAGCAAATCCATTCCTACAATAACATCAAATTCTCCTAACCTGAAAGATATCAAGTCAACTGAGAAATGACATCTCTCTATTTTTATATCACAACCTAGGCATACTCGATCTACCGTAACCTGGTCATCACTTGCTAATTTTATGACTAGCACTTCATCTAACCACTGAACCTCACAATCTATCTTAGTAATAAAACCTTCAGAAATAAAAGATCTCGTAGCTCCTAAATCAATCAATACTTGAGCATTTATGGAATTTACAGGGAGCGTACCTGCAACCACATTCGGACTCTGTATAGCTTCCTTCATTGACATGCTGAAAGTTCTTGCCCTGGGCTAATTTTGTGGTGGTAGTGGTGCCGGAGGTAATGCTAAAACCCTTGGACTCCTGAACAATAGCCGTATAAGTCGTCAACTCGAATACTGCTACCCTGCTATGAATCCATGGCTTCAATCCCTGCTGAAACCTCTTGGCTCGCTTTTCATCCGTATCCACCTGCTCAGGTACAAACCTAGCCAATTTCGTGAACTTGACTTCATAATCCGCGACCGACAAATTGTCTTGCTTCAATTCCAGGAACTTGATCTCCATCTGATTCTTCATGAAGCGAGGAAAATACTTCTCCAGGAAAAGTTCAGCGAATCTATCCCAAGTTACTACACCTTCTCCTTCCAAAGCTTTCTTTGATTCCCACCAGTAATTAGCTTCGTCCTTCAGAAAGTAGCTAGGAAAATCCGTCTTCTGTTCTTCCTCAACCTTAACCAACGCAAAAGCCTTTTCTATCTCCTTCAACCAAGCTCTCGCCTTTGTAGGATATGCGGAACCGGCAAATTCCGGAGGCTTCACCGATTGGAATTTCTTGAAAGTAACTACAGGTGCTACTGGTGGTGTTTGATGTTCTGGATGAGCGACTTGCTGTAGCATTTATTGTTGAAACTGCTGCTGTTGCTGCTGCATCTGTTGCTGCATCATCAGCATCTGCTGTTGCATGAGATGAAACATCTGATCCATATGATTATTATCGTTCTGACCCTCGTTATTTCCGTTAGACGAGTCAGGTCTTGCTTTTCTTTTAGGTGCCATAGTTCTGATAATAAAACAATTGGTTCTTTTAATAACGATTTACTAAACAAGTGTTATGGAATAGAAACAGTCTTTATAATATTAAAACAACATTAAAACAGTTGATATGGGGAAGAAAACAATTTATTAAATATCTAAAATAAGTGAGTAAAAACAATGTGATGTTTAAATAAATCATTTTGAAATAATTAAAAATTTTGAAAAATAAAGGGTATAACATGGTTGTAAATAAAAACAACATTTTTAAAATATGCGATGGTAAAACGATAAAATAAATCTAAATGCTTAAATAACTGGAAAAATAAAATAAAGAAAACGTGAAAATGTTCATCTTATATATATATAGGTAGGACACCAGTTGCAGGTGTCAATGCTTTATACAAAAGTCTATAATATGTCAGTTGTCCTGCTACTGCTATTAGTCAAAACTTGTAGCTACACTCATACAAACTAGTCATACAATACTACGCTGCATCTATCTACAGAAAATATACAAGATACAACACTCCACTGTCTGCTGAGATCAGAATCCAGGTGGTACATGGCTCAGCTCCTCCTGCAATGCCTCTAATACTGCCTCTATAAGTCTCATCGCCCTGCGATGTGCTGCCTCGATACTTATGTCCTGCTGCCTCAAGTCAGTAAGCTCCTGAGAACTAGCCCTATGGATCTGGCGTAGTCTCTCCCTCAAGATATAGTCTGGTCGAAGTGCTCGAACTGGACCGTCCTCCTGTGTCTCAAACAACCCAAGAATCTCCCTACACTGATCCTGCCATCTGACCCTCTCCTCTCTCTCTGACTGGTACCGCTGATATGGAACCGTGTGAGGCTCACGAAGATCTGTACGGGAACCTCGAGAAGGCAATGGTAATGGCTGATCCACCACTACCTCATCCATAAACTCTGGCTGCGGGAACTGGTATACTCCGGGCACAGGGGCATAGATAGCTAGCGGTACAGGAAACAAAATAGGTTGCTCCTGGGGTGCATATACAGGTGGCTCTAACTCTGGCTCCATCTGGGGAATCTCTGGAATCTCAGGCTGTGGCACAGGAACCTGTGGTTCTAAGTCCTCCCACTGTGGAATGTCAACCATATCAGGAACATCAAACATCGGAAACTCCAAAGGTGGAAAGTCAGGTATCTCCGACTCAAAATACGGAAAATAATCAATGAAATCTGGTACCTCTGGGGCAGGCAACTGATCTGGTGCCGGACCCTGTGGTAGAGGTGGAGGTAATACCTGCATCGATACTGGTGCTAGTGCTGGTGCTGCTACTGGGTCTGACTCGGTCCGCTCCGTAGATGATGTCGAAGAAGCCATCTAATATAATCATAATACAAGAACAATCAAATCATAATCCTAGAACTCATAACTCCTAATCACATAAACAAACAACCCTAACATTCTTACTTCTATCGTATATGATCTTCCTATCTTATCTTAACCCTAATGTTCTTGTTTTCAAGGGTCAAAACCTAGGCTCTAATGCCAACTGTAACACCCTCCAAATCCGGGGTATAGATTTTGGGCATTACTAATATTAACTACTCACTAATCTTGCACAAGCGGGATATAAATAAAATAATTACCCCGAATTACTACTACTCAGGATCTTTTAAGGTTAAGATTTGAAAACAAGAACGATACATTAACTTTATTACAAACCAGTTTAAAACGATCTGTCTCAAGAACTCTCTTTGTTACAAAACTTTATTCTATTTACATTTCATGCTAAACAACTTTTATTCAACTCATCACTATTACTTATCCTGTTACACCTGATCTGGCAGCTCAAAACTCTCTTCTGGGATAGGGATGAACACTCTTGGTATAAGAGGGTCCCGCTGCTTGACTCACTTCTTGACTATGCGGGTTCTGATGAGTTTCATTCTCTACCTTAACTGAAAAACAATAGGAATAACAATAAAAGGGGATGAGCCAAAATTGCTCAACAAACCTGCAACAATATATGTATAGTATAAAGGAAAAGAATAAGTGAACCGGTAACCCGTTGGTTTGAACAACCAACTGAAAGTGCACATAATAATAAATTTTCATTACTGGCGAGTGCCAAATGAACGAGACTGGAAACAAGAACCAATATATGCACTATAACCCGCTGATCAGTCAGGATACAGTGCAGATTTATACCCAAGTGCATAGACCCAACCAACATAAGGAGTACTCAGGCAACTATGGCCTATTAATTAAAGGTTTGGGTAATGCCCAGCCCGTATCGTAACCATCCAGTCCAAAGCTCAGCATCCGGAACAATCAGAATGTTTTTGATGTATCTCAATATCAGGATATATCAGAGTACATATAACAAGGATAAAATTATTGGAATATGAATAGAGGATTCAATAAATTGGGAGAAATCAAGAATCAAAATGAAATAGAACAAGAATCAATAATTGGGTATCAGTGTATATGAACAAGAATTATCAAAGTATAACTGATATGAAAAGTGGGATATATTCACTATTCTGAACATATAATAGGGGAAAATGTTGCCTTGCGAGTACTTAACCTCGTATGACTCACCGCCTTTAGTCTCTTGCTTGACTTGCCTTGTCGATACTGAATCTATCATAGAAAGATAGTCGTTTAGATAACTTACTTTATACGCGTATCTCGAATTGATACCACATAACATTAATTATCTACCCATACGTTTCTATCGGACTCGCATATCTAAACATGTAATTATATAGCACATAATGTTCATATAGTCATGTAAAACACATAGCACATAAGGCACATAATTGATTTCAACCTCATAATTATTTTTAGAATCGATACTAGACTCATACCTGTATTAACTAACCCTATTTGATTTTATTCATAATTTTTCGGGATTTATTTTACTCGATTCTACCTATATTAAGGCCTATAAACAATTAACTATCATAAGATGACTCTCTTTCGGAAGAAATTATGACTTACAATTATTTTTATTGAATTCGTTTCATTTTTCTGAGTCTAAGGGTCTTCGTTTCACTCAAATCGGACTAACGGTTTAATTACTACGAATTAAACAAGATTCAATTAATTAATAATCAATTATAAATAATTAATTATAATTAAATAATCCTTAATTATATTTTTAAATAATAATTTAATAATTATTACATTTTAAAATAATTAATCCTTAATTATTAGGATTAATTATAATTTATTATAATTAATTACAAATTATTATCAATTATCCGATTAGATCGACTATTTATAAATACATAATCGATACGAATAATTATTACGACACTTTTCGAATAAATAATTTATCACTCGAATAATAATTCAACACATCGATCGATTACTCGTATCACTACGAGTTACTCACATTATTCGACTAATTAACGAATTATTATCATATTATTCGATTATTTTTAACCTTATTTAGTAATTAATTACTTAATTATTGAATAATAGATAAATAAATAAATTATTAAATAAATAATGAAATGATTAAATAAATAATGATTTTTGAATTTCTAAATTAATAAAATAATTCAGAAATTATTAATAATATTTTTCAGAATTTAAAACTAATTTTTATTAGATTTTTAGAATTTATAAAACTAATTTCTGATTTTCTAAAATACAAGTAAATAATAGAAATATCATAAACAACTTTCTGGAAATGTTTTCAGGGTCTTGAAGATCAAAACCGGGTTTTATTTTCAGAAAAGCGGGTCGTCCCCCAGCCCAATCGGGTCGGGAAGAACAACCACCGCCATCACCAGATTCCGGTGACGGTGGTGGTTCCCGGCGACACTCCGGCGAGCTATACAGCCACGAACAACACGATTTCAGACTACTTTTCCTTCGTTTTTCACCGACAACACCACAGGAAAATCCTCCTCTTCCCCTTTCGTCGATTCGAAGCCGTAAACACGAAGAACAGCCGATGTTAGCGGCGCTTCCCCGGCGAACACAAACCGGAAACCAACAAACACAAGACCGGTGCCGTTCGATCCCAAATTCAACGATCTACACGATTCTAACAACGAAATCTTTAACAATCAGTCAAACTAAAAACCCGAATTCAAAGATTAAACCCGAAAATATAAATCAAAAATCGATTAAACTACGCTTGAAATTGATAACAGAAATTGATAGAGGATCACAAGAACTTTACAACGAATACTTAAATGTTCGATTTGGTTAACAGAATCACCTTTAAAATCTGATTTGATTCCAAGAACTCCAAATCCTAATTTCAGATAATTGGGGATTTTCTTGAATTTTTTGATTTTTTTATGATTAATTAACTAATTAATTACTAATAATCAGCTATTTATATTTATGAAAAATAATACCCCCAAATAAAATTAAGGGGCTAATTACACTCCTAATAAAAATATTTGGCCCCAATTTTTATAATTTTTGGGTATTAATTATGAATTTTTAAATATCCAATAAATATAAAATAAATGCTAAAAATTCCCAAAAATTATGAATATTACAAAAATGCAAAGAAAAATGATGTATGATAATTTCATGATCATATAAAAATAAAAATGTGATTTTATATAATTTAATAATAATTAAATTCATTTTTCACGAAAAAGGTAAATTTGTAAAACGTCTAGGGGTTCAGAATAACGATATGGTATAGGTCGTTCTTGGTAAAATAGGGCCATTATTTTTGTTTAAAATATGGGTTTTTAAAACACTGTTTGAGCTCTACGGGATTTTATATAAAACATATAACTTACGATAAAACACTCAATAAATATCCAAATCACATTCGGATCAAAACAGACAACACGTAGCACACAGCAATTAGGGTTTAACGACTCAACACATTTAATCACATAATAATACACATAATTTATCTTTATTATAATATAATACAAGCGTAATTTTCTCGGTCGTTACAGAAATTTTCCATCTTTGGAGATTCTACTCATTCCTTTTGCTTTCAACTCTTCAGATCTTTTTATGTACATCTCTATTTCTTCATCATACTTCCTCCTTCTCTCTTCAGCTTCAACCTCTTCTCATTTCTTTGTTTCCTCCCTTTCAATCAACCATTCAGCTAGAACTGATCTCCATGCCCTTGTAGTGGTATCCTTGTCCTTTACCAAGCTTATTATTCTCTTAATTTCTGTGGTTGAAAGAGAGTCCATTAACTTGCTGCCAAGAAAGGTGAAGGAACCATCTTCATAGAAAACTCTAACTTCCCTAAGAGATACAATCTAGACTTTGACTATTTCCTCAGCAAGTTGTTGAAAATGGTCTTCATCTGAGATGCACCAGTTTAGAGGTAGAAAGTCAGATTGCTTGAAACAGTTCCAGATGGCCCTTTTAGTGACTTCTTCTTTCTTTGTAGGCTTGACTTTCTTAGGTTTTCTTCCAACAGATTTGAGATTGACTTTGAGTGAAGGCTTGGTTAAGGGTAGGGTTGTGATTTTCTTGAGATGTGTCTAGCTTGTGGTGATTGAAATTTTTAGAAAAGAATTGGCTATTTGTTTGTACAGAAATTTTGGCTTTGAGATTTGAGATGATTTGATGTTTGAGATAGTTGATGTTTAAGGTTGAGCTGAGGTTTGAGCTAGTTGTGTTTGGATTTTAAGGGTTTGATGTGGTTCGGAGTCATCATGAACCTTTTTAGTTCTCCTCTCACTTCCCTTTTTCTTCTCATCATTCTTCTTCTCCTCCTGCTTCTTGTCCTTGCTGCCAATGGCCTTGGATTGACTTGGATTTGAGCCAGAAGGTTTTTGATCATCTTTCTACTCATCATCATCCTCATCTTTCCTTAGATTGTACTTAGTAGCTGGCAATATGTTGTCATAATCTCTCAGGTATCTTTCCAAGATTTTTATCATCTCAACATCTTCATCTTTCTTGTTCTTCTTGATCTTTAAGTCAGACTGTAAAGTCATGATCAACCTTAAGTTTGATCTGACACAGTGCTTGGGAATGTAGAGATGCTTGGCATGCTTGGTGGAGGGACAAACATAAACAATTCCCTTGTTTGGAGATAGATAGGCTTCTGGAAAAGCTGCTATCTGTGCCTTTTTAAGCTCATGTAATAGTTGAGTGTCTTCAGAAATTACTTGGTGGACTTTGTCAATCATGACATCCAATTCAGATGCTCTCAAAGTTTGGAGATTTTTTAAAGCAACTTGAACACATCTATCCACCCCACCATCATTTATGTTCATCACAATTCTCTTCTCTAGGAAGTTGTCAATCTTCACCACCACTGCTCTTACAAAATTGATATTCTTGCCTAAATCTTTCTTGCAACTCATGTAGTTGTGTTGAAGGGACACTCTTAGTGCTGCAAGAAGATCACTGAATTCCTGATCCTGATTAGGTACTTCTATAGCCTTCTGTAGTCTTTCTTTTCCAACATCAACTTGAGAATGTGAGCTTTGTCCCACCTGAACAGACTTTTGATATAATATCTTAGCATCCCTAGATTATGAAATCCTAGGCTCAATCTCCCCCTTAGTCTTGGAAACAGGCATGAGTAGAGGAGATGGAATTTCTGGTCTAATCTGTTCAGATAAGGCAGGCAGTGTAATGTTGAGCTTCCCCATGATAGCACCCAAGGTAACTGAGTTTTGCATTTGAAGATGCCTGTGAGAGTCCACCAGGGTCTGGATGTCAGCCTGTTGACTCTTGACTAGAGAAGTTAAGGCCTGGACTTGTGCAGTGAGAGAAGAGTTGGAGTCTTGCAATGCTGTAACTTGACCTTGTAAAGATTGAATCTATAGATTTGTTAAAGTAGATGCAGGTTGATGGGAGTTTGATGTAGAGACAACAGTAGATGACCCAAATGTAACTTGTACAAATTTATGAATCTCATCCATGACCAAAGGAGAAAGAGTGTATCTTGCAGTGTGCATCTGATCCAACTTCAACCTCGTGTCATTAGAGTTGGTGATATGATTTTGAACTTGATTGTACAAGGCAACAAATGAATCCTTAAGTTATGTCATGCTTCTATCTACACCACTGAGATCATATCTGGAAATTTTGTCTGAGAAGTGTTTGAATTGATTTTTGATCTCAGTTTGAGAGGGAATGAGTTCATCCATCTTTTCTCTCACCATCTTCCTGATTCTGTCATCATGACCAGTCAATTTGACTTCAAGAGCTTTACCAAAAAGGTGAAAAGCCTTGAGTTTAGCTTTATGCACTTCTGTGACTGCATCATATACTTCTTATGGAGTCAAGGCCTTTGCATTGCTTCCAAGGATAGTAACATACTCTTCCCTGAATCTGGCCAAGACTTGATCCACCTCCAATACAAAGTCTTGAGATAGCCATGCATCCATATTTCCATCATGCTCTTCATCATTCACAATTTTCTCCTTCTGTTTCTCCACATCTTCATTGTAGGTGAGAATGATGGCCTGATAGTCCGGATTACTCATATCAGAGGTAAGTAGATGTTGAGAGATGTTTGTCAATCAAGAAATCTGCTCCACTAAGAGATCATCTATAGATGTGGGTTGAGAGACAGATTCTTGCAGCCAGTTGGTGAGAATGTGAGGTTGTTGAGGTTGGGAAGTTGAAGGGTGTGAGGTTGATGGTTCAAAAATACCTGTGACTGAAGTCACAGTTTGACTCACAGATTGCTCAGTGGTTTTGATAGTGTGTTATCCTCCACTTGTAGTGGGAACCTCCAATTGAATTGGAGGGGATTTGACTGGGTTACTGTGATATACACCAGCCTCAAACCCTTGTGTGACTTGCAACACACTGGCACTTGAATGTGCTATGCTTGCCTCCCCTATGATAGGATCATGGGCAATTGTACTCCTAGCTTCAACCGCCAAAGCAATTTCTGCTAGGGTTGTGAGGGGAGTTGTCCCTACATGATGAACCTCCAATTAAATTGTAGAGGATTTAGATAGCTCCCCCTCATGAGTACTACCCTTAAACTTTTCAGTCTGTGAAGACTGTTTTGCACATGCAGGTGCATTAGAAGTATTCATGGGGTCTTTAGTGAAAACTGATGAATCCCCCATGTTTGTTATGGTATCATCAAGGTCTACCCCTGCATGTAGCCTCTCACCATCTAAATGGATTGTCTGGGTGGTGAGCAAAGCTTCTTGAGCTAAGTCACTTGATTTTTCTTGCACTTGAGAGTTAGATTAAAGTGCAGATTAAAGAGAAGAAATTTTAGAGATAAGAGTTTGTTGTTCAAGTGTGAGTGTTGGCAGCTCCCCCTAAATGGATGTGGGAGCTTTAAATTATGTGCCCTCACTGTGTATGCCTTCCTTATTTCTTCTACCATAAACTTGAATTTCTTCTTGTGCAGGCTGTGCAGACTCATTATTGGTTGCTTTTACAACATCCTGTTGGGAGGATGCAGAGGTGGCTAGAGTGGTCAGCTCAGTTTGCTTACTCCTTTTGGATCTTTTGACCAGAGGTGACTCCTTTTCAGTTATATCCTCACCACTCTCAGTTACAACAGTTAAGGTTGCCCCCTTTCTCTTCTTTTTACTCACCTCATCCTTTTGAAAAGATGAAGTGGTTGGTTGCCTAGCTTCTAAGGGTTTTGAAAGAATGGTTGCATCTTGGGAAGATCCCTGTGGGTGTTCCTGTGTTTGTACTTCCACAGGTTCAGGGATCATAGCTGTGCTAGATTGATTACCAATACTTCTCATGTCTGGCATAGAATAAGGATAAGTCTTAAATCTTTCAATCATGAAAGGTGTTAACTTAAGACTTACTGGAACCTTATTCTTAATAAGAAGTGATCCAAATAGAATTTTGGATACTTGCTTACAATTTCCAATTAGTGTCATGTTTACACCTTCTAGCATATGTATGTCATGTACTTTATAGTTTAAAGCTGACATAATAAATCTAGGCAAAAAGATCTCCTTACCTTTTGATTCCAATGACATTGTCAACCTGGTGCTCAGCTCCTCCAATATGTAGTGTCCTATATTTATCTGTTTGCTGTGAGCCATGGAGTAGACCAGCTTCTGGACAACACTGGATATGTTGTCAAATCCCGACTTCCTACAAGTGAATGCCCTTATTACAGAGTCAAATAGGAATGACCATTCCCTCCTCAGATATTTCTTGTTCATGCTGGCCAGATTAATCCTCTCAGAATAATTTATGAAGTCCATGAACTCATGCACTCATCCTGAGTTGGAGCCTCCATCAGATTGTCAGTAGGAATTCCCAAAGCCTTGTTGATATCATCCTCAAGAATCTCCACTTGTTGTCCCTTAATTGTGCAGTTTATTACTATAGTCAGCCTAATTTTCATGCACAACTGTTCTAGTTGTTGTTGTGTTCCAGAAATCACCTAACACATCTAGATACAACACAGGATTATCCGTTAGAGTACCTACAAAGTAGGTCTCAGAAAGAAACTTAAAAAAGCACTAAAAAACTTCAGGTGCTTGATTTGCATCCAGAAATGCAAGAAAGTTGGTTTCCTTGGGGATAAAGGGTACAAGATTGTTGGCTGCCATTAATATGAGTATGAAGTTTAGTGGGTAAAAGAGATTTGTGAGAAAGAAGGAAAAAATAGAGAGAAATCGGTTTTGGAGTGAAAGCTAGGTCACTTAAGATCTCGAAAGTTGTAAGTAAATGTATGTATCGAGAAGTCTGGGTATTTATAGTAAAAGCAAATGACTTGTCGAGAACTCAAATATAGACGTTTGGAATTTGCCTATCGAGAAGTCATTTTTAAGAATTGAAATACATATCAAGAAGTCTTTTAAAATTCCTCTTATTAGAGAACTAAAAATTGACTTATCGAGATGTCAAATAAATACCCAGTTTGTCCAAAAGTGGACTGAATTAATTCCAACTTTTATTTGAATAAATTCAAAATAAAATTATAATAAATTTTCAGAAAGTATTTTACCAAAATAATTATTATTAAATTATTTTAGTTTTGAGTTGTTGGTAAGTCAAAAATTGTACTTGTAGAGAACTCTGTGAATTAACACTACTAGAGAACTCTACAAGGACTTATCATTAAGTCATTTTTTGCCTATCGAGAAGTCACTCGAGAAGTCAGTAAATTGACTTATCGAGAACTCACTCGAGATGTCCTAAAATGACTTGTCGAGAAGTCAATTAGACTTATCGAGAACTCAGTTCTCTATATACTTTTGAATTTTGTAATTCTGCCTTTTGTTAATTTTACATATTAAGAATATAAATTAACCACTGAGCAGTTTACTTAGAATTTGAAACATTCCAAGTTAAATTTTAAATTTTTTGAAAAATAAATATGCAGAGATTTCTAAAATATTTATAATTCATATTTCAGTTAATTTCCAATTAAATCAAATTGATTTTGATTTACTGGAAATTAATCTGCTGCAACACATTAACTGAGTTCTTGCCTTAGGATGAAGAATTAAGCATTCCAATTTCACCTACAAGTCTATTGAAAGTTGCTTCATCCAAAGGTTTAGTAAAAATATCAGCTAATTGTTTTTCTGTTGGGACAAAAATGAGCTCAATGGTACCATTTGTAGCATGTTCTCTGATAAAATGGTACCTTACATCAATGTGCTTTGTTCTAGAATGATTAACTGGATTGACCACTATAGATATAACACTAGTATTGACACATGATAGGAATTTTGTGTAATACTAGTTCATAATCCATTAGCTGATTTCTAATCCAAAGCACCTGAGCACAACAACTTCCTGTAGCTATGTATTCAGCCTCAACTGTAGAAGTTGATACAGATTGTTGTTTCTTGCTATACCAGGATACAAGTCTTTGTCCAAAAAATTGTCAGCTTCCGCTAGTATTCTTCCTGGTCAACCCTGTATCCAACAAAATCTGCATCTGTGTAGCCAACAGCTTCAAAACCAGTTCCCTTAGGATACTATAATTCCAAGTTCGGAGTCCCCTTCAAATATCTGAAAATCCTCTTTACAACCATCAAATGTGATTCTTTTGGATTAGCTTGGAATCTTGCACATAGACATGTTACAAACATGATGTCTGGTCTACTTGCTATTAAATAATGCAATGATCCAATCATCCATCTATAGCTTGAGATATCTATACTTTTGCCCTTTTTATCTTCATCCAACTTTGTTGCAGTAGACATAGGTGTAGATGGGGTGAATAATCAACCATACCAAATTTTTTCAATAAATCCTTGACATACTTAGTTGGCTGATGAATATACCATCACTTCTTTGACTGACTTGAAGTCCAAGAAAGTAACTCAGTTCCCCCATCATACTCATTTCATATTCACTTTGCATAAGCTTGGAGAATCTTTGGAAAAGCTTCTCATTTGTAGAATCAAAGATAATATCATCCACATAGATTTGAACTAGGATCATATCCTCACCATATTTCTTGTAGAAGAGAGTCTTGTCTATGGTACCTCTAGTAAAACCATGCTTCAGAAGGAATTCTGACAATGTGTTATACCAAGCTTTTGGTGCCTGTTATAGTCCATATAGAGCCTTGAGTAACTTGTACACAAAATTTGGAAATTCTGGATCTCCAAAGCTAGGTGGATGTTGCACATAAACTTCTTCTTCTAGCTCACCATTCAGGAAGGCACTCTTGATATCCATTTGATATACTTTAAAATTTGAATGTGCAACAAATGCTAGAAAGATTTTTATTGCTTCAAGTCTTGCAACTGGAGCAAAAGTTTCATCATAATCAATTCCTTCCTCTCGTGAGTAGTCTTTTGCAACCAACCTTGCTTTGTTTCTAGTGAATATACCATTTTCATCCATCTTGTTCCTAAACACCCATTTTGTTCCAATTATACTTCTATTCTTTGGTGCAGGAACAAATTTCCAAATGTTGTTCCTTTCAAACTGATTCAGGTCTTCCTGCATGGTAGATATCCAATCAGGATTCAGTAAAGCTTCATCAATTTTCTTAGGCTCTACTTGAGACAGAAAACATGCATGTAGGCACTCATTAGCAGTTGCACTTCTAGTCCTCACACCAGCAGTAGGATCACCAATAATTACTTCTCTAGTATGACTTCTATCCCATTTCCTTTTATGAGTTTATTGACCTGTGCCTTCATCATTTTCATCATTGTTGGTATAACTGCTAGATCTTTCTTCTCTTCCTCCCCCTGAGTTTGTGCTATCAAATTCAGGTGTTTGAGATGAGCTTTCACTTTCATGATTTTCTTGTTTAGTAGACTCTTCATTTATCATCTGTTGTGCATCAACTTCATCTTCCCCATCAGAATCACTATCAATGTTGAGGTTTTCAAAAGCAAGGGCTTCAGCTTCATTATCATCAAGGCATTCCAAGCCTGGACACTTGTCATCATCAAAAAGTCACATATATGCTTTTCATAATCTTCTTCTGATCAATCACATAAACTTTGTAGGCTATTCTTTCCAGTGAATATCCCAGAAAATTGCTTCAAAGACTTTTGAGTTAAATTTTTTCACATATTCAGAGTTGTCTTTTAAAATGTAGCACTTGCTTCCAAACATATGAAGATGCTTTACAATAGGCTTTCTTTTAGAAATGATTGAGTAAGGTGATTTTTCATATGCTTTGTTGATGAGATATCTGTTCCGAGTGTAACATGTAGTGTTAACAACCTCTTCCCAGAAACTTGTTGGCAACTTGGCATCTTGCAGCATTGTTCTAGCAGCATTGTTCTAGCAGCTTCAACTAATGTTCAGTTCTTCCTTTCAACTGCTCCATTTTGTTGAGGTGTTCTAGCAGCTGAGAATTCTTGAACAATGCCTTTACTTTTGCAGGATTCACTCAAGGTAGCATTTCTGAGTTCTGTTCCATTATCACTTCTCAATCTTTTTACACAGTTGTAATCTTCAGCCTATTTTTCTATCTTCTTGATGTGCTCAATTATGATGTGTGAAGTTTCATATTTAGAGTGCATGAACTCTACCCAAGTGTATCTTGAGAAATCATCCACCATCACAAGTGCATATTTGTTCCTTGAACTTGATAAGACATTTACTGGTCCAAACAAGTCCATGTGAATGAGCTGCAATGGTGCACTTATAGAATTCACAGTTTTTGACTTGTGACTTGATCTCTGCATTTTTTCCTTTCTAACAAGCTTCACAAACTTCAACTTGAGCAAACTCCAGTTTGGGCATGTCTCTTACTAACTCCTTTCTGACCAAGGTGTTAATTACCTTGAAATTCAAGTGAGACAGCTTCTTATGCCATAGCTTGCTTTGTTCTTTTGATGCCTTGGTGTAGAAGCAACAAACACCATCCTTATTTGTAGAGTCAAAATCTACAACAAACAAGCTTCCATTCCTTGCTCCTTTTAGAGTAACTTCACCAGTTTTCTTGCTGATGAAAGTGCATTCTTTTTTGTTGAATAAGAATTCAAAGCCTTTGTCTGCAAATTGGCTAACACTGAGAAGATTCACTTCAAGACCATCTACCAGTGCTACATCATCAATGACAACATTTTCTGAAATAATCTTGCCATATCCCATTGTGAATCCTTTGCTGTTGTCTCCAAAGGTCACTAAAGGGCTAGCTTTCTCCTCAAACTGTGATAGCAGGGCTTTATACCCTGTTATATGCCTGGAACATCCACTATCTATGATCCAGATGACTTTCTTCACTTTACCCTGCAGACAATGAGTTTTAAGTGTGTTTAGCAACCCAAGCAGTGTTAGGTACTTTCTTCTTGTTAACTGATTTAGCAGAAGTAGAATGAGTAGTTTCAGATAAAATATAGTCCATTGACTGTTGAGCATTTTTCCTTTCTATTGTAGACCCAATTTTTGTTTCTTTGAGGTCTACTCTCAGTTTGTGACAACTTTTTATCACTTTTAAGTTACAAGGAATGCAGTCAAACTTGTCATAGAAGGAGTAGGGATCACTTGCATTTTTTTCATTGTATTTGCAGGCTCCTTCAGTTGGCTTGCTAACTGCCTTTTTACAAAGGTGAGTTAGGTGATTCACAGAGCCACAATTTTCACATTTCTTTCTTGGAACATCTTCAACATAAGAAAAATTGTTACTTTTGTTTATCCCTAATTTTCCATTTCTATTTTTCTTTTTCTTTCTTGCATCTTCAATTTTGGGTTCTTTAACAGGTGTCTTGGGACTTTATTTGTCCATGAGTTTCTCTTTAGTATTGGAAGACTGAGTTAATTCTTCAGCTTTCTTCTCTTTGTCCTCATCAGCAATTTCTTGCTTGATAATCAATTCTTCTTCACTAAAGTTGACTTCACATGCTTTAAATATAGGTGCATTAACCTCTTTCAAAAAGGTTGGAGCATTTTTAGTTTTCTTTGCTTTCCCTTTATCACCTACAGTCTTCTTTTTGTCATTCATAGCATCATAGTCAAGGCCAATAGCAATGTTTGCACATGGCTTATCTTTCTCATGGTACTGTCCAACCAGTTAGATGCATTTCTGAAAGATTTTAGTTTTACTTCATTCTTTTCCAACTTCTCCCTTAGTATTGCTTCAATTTCACTTGCACACTTAAGCTTGTTCTTTAGATATGCATTTTCTTGTTTTAAAGTTTCAAGCTCCACCAACAACAATTCAGTTTCTTGCTTCTCACTTTCAAGCTTCTCATTTATCTTTGTTAATCTTCTAACTTCTTCATTAGCAACAACCATGCTTATGTGGATGTGAAATATTTCTGTGCTCATCCTCTCTACAGATTCCTTATATTGACTCACATTTAAATTAATTGTGGTAAAAGTTGGTACCTATGATTTTGACGAGGATGATTCTCCTTGCTCCAAAGGCCATGAGTGCATAATTTCCAAATTCTTCAACTTCATCATTTTCAGAGTCATCCCAACTTTTACCCTCTGCAATATAAGCTTTGCTTTGCTGTTTCTTCAGAAGAGCTTCATACTTTGCTTCAAGTTCAAGATAAGCTTTATCCTTCTTTGCTTTCTTGGGTTTCCTGCATTCTGTAGCAAAATGGCCTAACTCATCATAGTTGAAGCACCTTATCTTAGATCTGTCAACAGATCCAGTTTGTAGCCAATTTTGCTTTTAGAAGTGTACTTTTCTTTTCCTTTCCAGCTGCTATCTTTGTTGAAAGACTGTCCTTTACCCTTGAAGTATCTTGGTTTCTTTACTCTAATTTTAAAGAATTTTCTAGCCAGATAGGCCATTGACTGATCTAGTTCATCAAGAGTGTAGAACTCATCTTCTTCCAATTCCAGAATGACTTGTTCCTGTGAATCATTTGTTCTTTGCTACTTGTTGAGGCAACTGGAGTTTGAGATCTTGGATCATCAGTAGATGTTTGGCTTTCAT
The DNA here is from genome assembly GCF_009905375.1 of Apium graveolens. Lineage (NCBI taxonomy): Eukaryota > Viridiplantae > Streptophyta > Magnoliopsida > Apiales > Apiaceae > Apium > Apium graveolens. The sequence goes on along the minus strand of NC_133655.1, from coordinate 154,786,401 downwards.
TGACAATTAAAGCACTTGAGCCATCTACCACATGTCCTTGGCCAGATCTCATTGATTTTCTCTGAATCATTTCAAGTTCATATGTTTTAAGAATTCCATACAGAACTTCCAGTGTTATCCTACTCAAGTCTCTCCCTTCCCCGATTGATGATATTTTTTGTTCCAAATAATCAGGGAGAGTAAACAGGAACTTCAGGTTCACTTCTTCAGCTTCATAGTATTTGTCATGGAGCTGCAAATCATTTATTAGCTTCTTAAACCTTTCAAACACATCTGTTATACTTTCCTTTGGCTTGACTATGAAACCCTCATACTGTGAAATCAGTATCCTTCTCTGATTTGATCTAACTTGCTCGGTTCCTTCACAGAGTATCTCAATCTTTTCCCATATTTGCTTGGCAGTGTCACAGTTGACAATGTTGTTGTACATCACATTGTCAAGTGACTCAATTAATATTAATTTAAAGCCACTATCCAGAGAAACTTTCTCTTTTTCAAGCTCAGTGTACTCAGAAGGATCTTTTGGAGCATAATGAGCTGGGATAACCATGTCTCCATCTGTAGATTCCTCAACTTTAACCATGGGAGTAAATGGCCCATTCTTGAGGATCTGAATGTAGAGTGGATTTGCCATCCTGATAAACAGCATCATTTCCTTTTTCCAAAGAGTGTAGTTAGCTTTGTCAAAGGTAGGAATTTTGATGCTACTGATTTTCTGTGTATTCATTCTTCCAAGATCTTGAATCTGTTTACTTTCAGATTTTGCTCTGATACCACTTGTTAGGAAATGAATAACACACACAGAGGGGGGGGGGTGAATGTGTTTTACTGTTTTGGAGCTTTTCTTGATCTTTTATGATTGAACAAAATAACTTGAATCTTGTAGTAAAAATATGTTCATGCAGAAATTAAGCTTGCAGAAAATAAAGAACACAAATCTTCAAAACTCACTTAATTTTATATTAAAATTAAGAATGTTTTGCTACAAAATTTCTAGGCTCTTTGTTGATAAAGAGCTTAGCTTCTTCTTGAGAGAGTTACACGATTTTCCTTTTCCTCAATTGTTACCACTGACTAAAGGACCAATGTTAACTTTATAATTCAGTTAACTGTTGGTTTACACATTGTAAAATAAGACATGCTATTAGCTTTTGTAAATAGTCACTTGCCATTTCTATTTATAGAAAAGTATATCTTCTATTTCTGGCTTAGCATATCTTTAGCATCCTGTGATCATCTTGATCTTCCTTTATCAGTTGATCTTCACCATTGATCTTGCACATTCTTCAAGCTGCTTTTTGTAGACTTGTCAATCCAGCTGTTTGGATTCTTTGTTGATTGTTGATCTTGGATATTGAACTGATCTACAATTCTGTACTTTGAGATTTTACCTCGAGATCTCAATTTGGTATATAGAGGACTTGACTTCTCGATAAGTATATTGACTTATCGAGATCTCTAATGCTCCATAGTAAATTCGACTTGTAGATGTCTCTGAGTTCTCTATAAGAGAATTTGGTTTGTAGAGATCTCTAGTCTTCATATCTTCACTTTGACTTATCGATATCTCTGAGTTCTCTAATGGTTTATTGACTTATCGATAACTAGGAGTTCTCGTCAAATTTGACTTATCGACAACTCAGAGTTCTCTAGTGAATTTTGGCTTATCGATATCTCTAAGTTCTCTAGTGGAATTTGACTTATCGATAACTCAGAGTTCTCTAATGAATGTTGGCTTGTCGATAACTCTGAGTTCTCTAGTGAAGAAATGACTTGTCGATATCTCCAATCTCCATGTATTCACTTTGGCTTGTCGATATCTCTGTAAGTTCTCTAGTGCCTTTTCTGACTTCTCGATAAGTCATTTTGAGTTCCCGAATGACTTCTCTATAACACTAAATCTGTGAATTGTAGAGATCTTGATTTAGAATATTTTTCCTAAAACAAATTTATTCAACTCTAAGCTTCTTCATAATTATTCTGAGGCATGACCTTCTTGATCTTCTTCCAGATAGAATTCTTAGGCTTGACACTGTTTATAGAAAAACACTTCAGTCTGCTTCTTTGACATTTTTACAGACTTTAAGTGTTACAAGTACAAAATGCAGATTTAGATAACAATACAACTTATTTATGATTGACAAATTGTCTTAGTCTTGTTAAAGTACAGGCATGTCTTGTAGAATAAACATCAATTTTGTAAGAGCAGTGGTGGTAAAGATTGATAACTTTCTAGAGAAAAGGATTATCATGAACATCAATGATGGTGGTGTAGGCAGGTTCATTCAGGTGACTCTCTTAAATCTCCAAACTCTAAGAGCATCTGAACCTGATGTAATGATTGATAGAGTAAATCCAGTCATTCAAGAAGACACTCAACTACTCCAAGAGCTCAAAAAGGCACAGATAACAGCTTTCCCAGAAGCCTATCTACATCCACACAAAGGAGTAGTTTATGTTTGTCCAACAACAAATCAAGCAAGGCATCTCATTGTTCCCAAACATTATGTTAGATCAAATATGAGGCTAATCATGACATTGCAATCTGACTTGAAACACAAAAAGAACAAGAAGCCTGACACCATGTTGCCAAATACTCAGTACAATCTAAGGAAAGATGAGGATCATGATTGATAAGTGGATTTTTTATCCACTTGGAACGCTTTATTACAAGCTTAAATTGGTGTTTTGGACTCAAATTGTTGGTATTTTGATGTGTTTTTGTGTTATTGCATTTCAGGTATTAGTTAAATGAAGAAATGAGCTTTTAAAGGAAATATGATAAAAAGTGATCAGATTTGGAAGCCAAGGCCATTTTCAAGTTGTAGAGAATCTCGTTAGCTTCGTGTGGGCAGTTGAATCGCCTAATTCTGACGAGTAGAACTCAAGTTATGGCCAAAACAAGATTCATCAGGTTTTTTTCCAGACAGGAGCTGAGCGCCCGCCCAGGAGAGCTGAGCGTCCGCCCAGAGAGCTGAGCGGCCGCCCAAGGCGCGGCTGGTCGCTGATTTCGCTGAAAAAGCCTTTTTTGAGTGGAATTTGACGATTTTAAGGGTCCAGGTCCACTAGGGGCGTATATATACTTAAAAAAAGGATTTTCATCATCCGGGAAGATTGGGATACGAAGGAGAAGACCTAGACGCACAGAACAACTCCGAAAAAGAAGATCTTGTTTTTAACTTGTGATTCTTTAAATTAGTTGTAACTTTGGATGCTCGTTTTCGTTCTTGTTGAACCTAGATCTCGTTTATTCATACTTTAATCATTATTCAGTTTATTAAGACCTTATTTTATACCATGCTTTCATTGGAACCCATGGTGACGATGAGTTCAATTATGGGCTAATCATTGTCATGGGATTCTAGCGGATTTACTTATGGATTTCAATAATTAATTTATTTCGATACCTTAGTGTGTGGTGATTGTATGATATCCTAGTATTGGTTGTGCTTATTCATCTTATGTGCATAGCTAACAGTGAATATAGAGGTTTAGAACTTGCCATGCTAGCATAGGTTCATGTATTTGTTATGTATGATTCTTAGGTAACTCTAAACGTTTTACTTGCCCTATGCAATCATTATGGATAACTTGTGCTTAAACCGTTATGTTGTCAAATTCTATAGACATATATGGTCTCAATATAATTGGTGCCTATTCAGCTTCTATCTCTTTTGTGGATGTCTGGTAAAATGGTACTCGTGCCACGAAAGTTGGCGTTTATCAGTTTCGTGTTATCTGATTAGTGTCATCACCATCACATGCTAAGGTTAAGAACAATAAGGCTTTTGAATGAAGTAGTAATGAAGTTAGAATCCTATGTTTGTCATATATAGTAATTCAACCTCAATTCTCTTAGTTAATGTTATTTAGTATAATCTCTTAGTTTAATAAAAACCCAATTTGTTATTTGTCTTAGCATTGAGCGATAACCATACATTGTTGCATAGGTGCATAAATTGAACTTAACCTAAACCAGTCTCTGTGGGAACGAATCTGATTTATATCTTATACTACTTGCGAACGCGTATACTTGCATGAATATTAGCGCGTGTTTTCGCCCTAACAAGTTTTTGGCGCCACTGCCGGGGACTCGGTGTTAATTTTTAGATTATGTGCTTGTCATCAGTGGTCGTTAAAGTTCACTGACTCGAATTCTTTTACTTTCACGGTTTATTTGTTTGTGTTTCAGGTACTCATTACAATGGGAGATCCAGCAGCACGAACGAAAGCCTTGATGGATTTTTCTCAACCCAAGATCAATGACATTCAATCTAGCATTGTCAGGCCAGCTATCATAGCTAATACCTTTGAGATCAAGCCTGGCATAATTCAATGGGTGCAGTATTCAATCCAGTTTGGGGGTTCTCCAACTGAAGATCCCAATATGCACATTAGGGACTTTATTGAGATCTGCGACACCTTCAAGTTCAACGGTGTTTCTGAAGATGCTGTGAAGCTGAGACTGTTCCCATTCTCTCTGAGGGACAAGGCTAAGAGCTGGTTACACTCTCTACCAGCTGGTTCGATTACTACTTCGGAAGATCTTGCTCAGAAGTTTCTTACTAAATTCTTCCCTATGGCGAAGACAGCTGCAATCATGAATGCTCTTACTCAATTTGCGCAGCAATCAGGAGAATCTTTATATGAAGCTTATGAGTGCTACAGGGAGATGCTTAGGAAGTGTCCTCATCATGGAATGCCTGATTGGATGATCATCAATTATTTTTACAATGGGTTGGGAGCACAGTCCAGACCCATGCTCGATGCAGCAGCAGGCGGAGTATTATGGGCAAAGAGCTATGAAGAAGCTTATGATCTAATTGAACTGATGGCTGCTAATGAATATCAATATCCAACCCAGAGATTTCCACAGGGCAAGGTAGCAGGAGTTCTTGAAGTGGATACAGCTATGGCTATCACTGCTCAACTGAAGGCATTGTCTATGAAGATCGATTTTCTGGCTAAGTATAGTGTTAAGTAGATAACCAGTGTTTGTGAGCTGTGTGCAGGTCCGCATGCGACAGAGCAATGCGCTATATCCAGTGACTCAGCTCAGTTTGTGAGCAACTTTCAGAGATCACAACAACCAGTTCCAGACACTTATCATCCTGACAATTAGAATCATCCTAACTTCAGCTGGAGCAATAATCAGAATGCGATGCAACAGCCATTCCAGCAGTTTAGCGCAAAACAATTCAACCCTCCTGGTTTTCAGCAACAAATTGCACCAAAACAACAACTCCAAATTCAATAACAAAATCATGATGTAGGTCTATCTTTGAATGAAAAATCTGAATTGGAGGAGTTACGGCTTATGTGCAAAAACCAGGCTCTTATATGCCAAAGCCAGGCTATTTCTATCAAGAATCTGGAGAACCAAATAGGGCAAATTGCTAATGCCTTATTGAATCGGCCACTAGGAATGCTTCTTAGTGATACAGAAGCTAATCCAGGAAAGAGGGAAGTTGAAGAACAGGTGAACGCCATCACCTTAAGGTCTGGAAAGGTTGCAAGCCCCCAAATTCAGCAAGACGAAGAGCCTGAAAAGTATCAAGTTCCAGAATCTGAAGTTTTGGATGAAGAAGATGTGCAGAAGGAAGTAGAGGTGGAACCAAGGAAGACTACTGTGGAACACACTCCTCCTGAGGGTAATACAGGGGAGAAACAGATCTATCCTCCACCTCCTTTTCCTAAGAGGTTGCAAAAGAAAAAGCCGGATAAGCTGTTTGAGAAGTTTTTAGAGGTGTTCAAGAAATTTCATATCAACATACCTTTCACTGAAGCTCTTGAACAGATGCCTAGCTATGCGAGGTTTATGAAAGGTATTCTCTCTCGGAAAGTGAAGCTCGATGACTTAGACACCGTTGCTCTAACGGAGGAATACAGTGCTGTGCTGCAACAGAAGTTGCCTTCGAAGCTTAAAGATCCTGGAAGCTTCACTATTCCTTGCACCATTAGAAACTTGTCGTTCGACAAGTGTTTATGTGATTTAGGAGCTAGCATCAATCTGATGCCCTTATCTATCTTCAAGAAGCTTGGTCTGTCTGATCCAAAACCAACATACATGTCATTGCAACTAGCTGACCGTTCCATCGCTTATCCACGAGGTATAGTGGAGGATGTCTTGGTCAAGGTGGATAAACTCATCTTCCCTGCTGATTTTGTAATTCTTGATTTTGAGGAAGATAAGAAGATTCCCATTATCTTGGAAAGACCATTCTTGGCTACAGGCCGAACTATGATCGATGTGCAAAAAGGAGAGCTTTCGATGAAGGTTTACGATCAAAAGGTCACTTTTAATGTGTTCAAGGAAATAAAGTTACCCACAGCTAAAGAGGAGTGCTTTAAAGTAGAGCAACTGCAGGTTTTGAATGCACCTCCGTTGAAGAGGAAGTTAGATATGCCATTCGATTCTCTTGGGTTAGCAGAGCTAAAATTTTCTCAAGACCGTCTCGAGCCATCTATTGAAGATGTTTCTACACTTGAGCTTGACCCACCACCAGATCACTTGAGTTATTCATTCTTAGGTGCACCCCATGATAAGGGGTTGAGATATATTTTTGATGATGTAGAGAGTGGCTGGACGGATCTTCCAGTGCTTACAGAGGGTTCTTCTCATGCGCCACAGACAGTTGATAGGTTTGGTCTTGGTGATGAGCAGTACAGGTGAGTGACTAGGCATATGGAGGCCATGCACGACATTCACCATTGTTTTACTGAAGATTTGACACACGCTTTCGGTACTGTTGTCCGAGACATTGGTGGCGAGGTTGATTGGCCACCTGATCCTCCACCCGACGAGGGTGACTCTCCCGCTAATTAGGTATGCCTGAAATCCTTATTATTACGTTCAATGAGGACATTGAAAATTTTAAGTTTGGGGGTGATAATGTAAGGATTAGTAGTGTGTGTGTCCATATAGATTCATATAGATTCATATTGCATGTTTAGTTGTAGTTCATTCATATTTTTGTATGATTTGTTCATTTAGGACATATTTGTTTGTTTCTATGTGATTTCATATAGTTGCATTTGCATGTATATTTAGCATGATCCCTTAAGATGAACTATGATATTTGATAAGTTGATGTTGATTTCAGTGTGGTGATGATGAATAGAGGGATGCTTAAGTCTTAATGAATTGATTTGCATGCTAGAAACAAATATTTTCACAAAGTCTTATAGGGTTGCTTTTGATCTAGATCATGATCATACTTGTTTGTTGTTGAGATTTAATCACTTGGTTATATTTAGAATTTGTGATATTCTCGTAATGACGTAAAAACACTGATTTTTTTTATCTGGAAAAAAACTTGGAAATCATTGCTAGTTGTTGTAAGGCTAGGTGTCAAATGGCTAGTAGCCGGCTCATATTTTTATGAGTAGTCTAGGGTTGAATGAGATGGAGCGAAACACACTCATTCAGAAATTGTTGAAAAAAAAGAAAAAAAAGAAAGAAAAAAAGTATGTGTTTATGCATAATTGATCAAGAGTGAGCTCTTTAATACTCGAGTTATTAAGTTCTAGAGAACTTTGTGCCTAGTGACCTAAGGCTTTTATAGTCTGGGATTCGCTAACCTAACGCTCGCTACATGGGTATTATTGCATAAGTCTTTTGGGACCTCATTCATTATATGGTCAAATAAGCATCTTTACTATGTGTTCAATAATAGTGTGAATCCTTGTATAACTCTAGTAGAAAGGAGGTGTTGTGAGTCATAATGCGTTTATTGTCTATTCTGTTTATAAACTTTTGATTGTTTTGATGATAGATAAGTTATGGTTATTGATCTAGTATCGAGAGTATATCTATTAAGCGTCCACACACGCACGTTTCTGGTTTGTGAGTTGGTTTGTGGAATTTATTCGAGCTCTGTTTAAAGTCATTGCATTCTTAGAGGCATTAGCTTATTCATTTGGTTATGGTTATTCCGAGGGGATCGATTGCATTATCATTTAGTTGCATTCACGTAGTTGCATTCATGCATTAGGTTTGTTTTATAGTTTTGAGTCTGTTTATGCTTGAGGACAAGCATCAATTCAAGATTGGGGGTGTGATAAGTGGATTTTATATCCACTTGGAACGCTTTATTACAAGCTTAAATTGGTGTTTTGGACTCAAGTTGTTGGTATTTTGATGTGTTTTTGTGTTATTGCATTTCAGGTATCAGTTAAATGAAGAAATGAGCTTTTAAAGGAATATGATAAAAACTGATCAGATTTGGAAGCCAAGGCTATTGTCAAGTTGTAGAGAATCTTGTTAGCTTCGCGTGGGTAGTTGAATCGCCTAATTCTGACGAGTAGAACTCAAGTTATGGCCAAAACAAGATTCATCAGGAATTTTTCCAGACAGGAGCTGAGCGCCCGCCCAGGAGAGCTGAGCGGCCGCCCAGAGAGCTGAGCGGCCGCCCAGAGAGCTGAGCGGCCGCCCAAGGCGCGGCTGGTCGCTGATTTCGCTGAAAAAGCGTTTTTTGAGTGGAATTTGACGATTTTAAGTGTCCAGGTCCACTAGGGGCGTATATATACTTAAAAAAAGGGTTTTCATCATCCAGGAAGCTTGGGATACCAAGGAGAAGACCTAGAAGCACAGAACAACTCTGAAAAAGAAGATCTTATTTTCAACTTGTGATTCTTTGAATTAGTTGTAACTTTGGATGCTCGTTTTCGTTCTTGTTGAACCTAGATCTCGTTTATTCGTACTTTAATCATTATTCAGTTTATTAAGACCTTATTTTATACCATGCTTTCATTGGAACCCATGGTGACGATGAGTTCAATTACGGGCTAATCGTTGTCATGGGATTCTAGATGATTTACTTATGGATTTCAATAATTAATTTGTTTCGATACCTTAGTGTGTGGTTATTGTATGATATCCTAGTATTGGTTATGCTTATTCATCTTATGTGCGTAGCTAACATATAAGATAGTGTATTAATCTCTATTGAAGCGACAATGAATATAGAGGTTTAGAACTTGCCATGCTAGCATAGGTTCATGTATTTGTTATGCATGATTCGTAGGTAACTCTATCCGTTTTACTTGCCCTATGTAATCATTATGGATAACTTGTGCTTAAACCGTTATGTTGTCAAATTCTATAGATATATATGGTCTCGATATAATTGGTGCCTATTCAGCTTCTATCTCTTTTATGGATGTCTGGTAGAATGGTACTCGTGCAACAAAAGTTGGCGTTTATTAGTTTCGTGTTATCTGATTAGTGTCATCACCATCACATGCTAAGGTTAAGAACAATAAGGCTATTGAATGAAGTAGTAATGAAGTTAGAATCCCATGTTTGTCATATATAGTAATTCAACCTCAATTCTCTTAGTTAATGTTATTTAGTATAATCTCTTAGTTTAATAAAAACCCAATTTGTTATTTATCTTAGCATTGAGTGATAACCATACATTGTTGCATAGGTGCATAAATTGAACTTAACCTAAACCAGTCTCTGTGGGAACGAATCTAATTTATATCTTATACTACTTGCAAACGCGTATACTTGCATGAATATTAGTGCGTATTTTCGCCCTAACAATGATGAGCGTAAGGGTGACAAGCAAAATCCTTCTGGCTCAAATCAAAGTCAAGCTTCCAAAGCAACTGGTAGTAAGGATGAGCAGAAGAAAGGAGAAGACAAAAAGGATGAGAAGAAGAAGAGAAGAAGTGAGAAGAGGGGTAAAAATAATCATGATAGTTCAGAACCACACCAAACCCTAAAAATCCAAACACAATCAGCTCAAATCTCAGCTCAACCTTCAGCATCAACTATCTCAAACATCAAACCACCTCAAACCTCAAAGCCTAAATTTCTATTCAAGCAAACAACTATCTCCTTCCTAAAAATTCCAATAACCACAAGCCAGACAAGGCTCAAGAAAATCACAACCTTACCTTTAGCCAAACCTTCACTAAAAGTCAATCTCAAATCTGTTGGGAGAAAGTCTAAGAAAGCCAAGCTTGCAGAAAAAGGAGAAGTCACTGAAAGGGTCATCTATAACTGTTTCAAGCAATCTGACTTTCTACCTTTGAATTGGTCCATCTCAGATGAAGATCATTTTAACAACTTGCCGAGGAAATAGTCAAAGTCTGGGTTGTATCTCTTAGAGAAGTTAGAATTTTCTATGAAGATGGGTCTTTCACCTTCCTTGGCAGTGATTTAATGGATTCTCTTTCTCCCACATAAATTAAGAGAATAATAAGTTTGCTAAAGGACAAGGATACTGCTACAAGGGCATGTAGATCAGTTATAGCTGAATGGTTGATTACAAGGGAGAAAACGAGAAAAAGAAATAAGGCTGAACCTAAAGAAAGAGTGAGGAAGTATGATGAGGAAATAGAGATGTTCATTAAAAGATCAGAAGAGCTCAAGGCCAAATGAATGAGCAGAATCTCTAAATATGGGAAATTTCTAAACATCAAAGCTGATGGATTCTCAAGATTTAGGATTGATTTACTAGACAATGGTTATCCAAAGGTAACAAGACAAAAACTTGTAGAAGCTCTAAGTGGGACACCTATAATAGAAGAACTTGAAATTCTTGATCACTTAAAGGATGTTCTTAGAGAAGAAGTAGATACAAAAAATGTCTTTTCCTGAGACTTGTAATCATCAAACTTTGTAAATCTCCCAATATATAAAAGTTGTAATTCTATCAAGCTTTATGTATTAAATTTCATTTTCCATTTTTTTAACTTGGGGTTAGTCTTGTTAACATGCATGAATTTGTGTTAAGCATTCTTCTTACAAATTGGGGGATATTGTTGTGCAAGACATGCCTGTACTTTAATAAGACTAAGTAAAATTGACAACCAAGTAAGTTGTATTGTAATCTTAGTTTGCATTTATACTTGTAACATCTAAAGTCTGTAAAAATGTAAAAGAGTAGACTGAAGTCTTTTTGTTTAAACAGTATCAAGCCTAAGGATTCTATTTGAAAGAAGATCAAGAAGATCATGCCTCAGAAGAATTATGAAAAAGCTTAGAGTTGAATAAATCTGTTTGGATAAAAATATTCTAATTCAAGATCTCTACAAGTCACAGATTTAGTGTTATAGAGAAGTCACTCGAGAACTCCAAATAACTTATCGAGAAGTCAAAAAAGCTTGTAGAGAACTCATAGAGAGATATCGACAAGTCAAATTGAAGATATGGAGATTGGAGATATCGAGAAGTCATTTCTTCACTAGAGAACTCAGAGTTATCGATAAGTCAATACTCATTAGAGAACTCTGAGTTATCGATAAGTCAAATTCCACTAGAGAACTCAGAGATATCGATAAGCCAAAATTGACTAGAGAACTCTGAGTTATCGATAAGTCAATAAGTCACTAGAGAACTCATAGATATCGATAGTGAAAGTGAAGATATGAAGACTAGAGATCTCGACAAGCCAAATTCTCCTATAGAGAACTCAGAGACCTCTACAAGTCAAATTTACTATAGAGTAGTAGAGATCTCGATAAGCCAATATACTTATCGAGATATCAAGTTCTCTATAGACCAAATGGAGATCTCGAGGCAAAATCTCAAAGTACAATTTACAGACCAGTTCAATATCCAAGATTTACAATCAACAAACAATCCAAACAGCTGGATTGACAAGTCTATAAAAAGCAGCTTGAAGAGAGTGCAAGATTAATGGTGAAGATTAACTGACAGAGGAAGATCAAAGTTAACACAGTGTGCAAGGATTTGCTAAGCCAGAAATGGAAGATACACTTTTCCTAAAATAGAAATGACAAGTGACAGTTTACAAAGTAAAAAGCAGTTTCTTATTATACACTGTGTAAACTAGAAGTTAACTAAATTATAAAGTTAACACTGGTCCTTTGTGAAGTTGTAACAATTTAGATAGAAAATCTTGTAACACTCTCAAGAAGAAGCTAAGCTCTTTATCAACAAAGAGCTTAGAAATTTTGTAGCAAAACAGTCTTAATTTTAATATAAAATTAAGTGAATTTTGAAAGATTTGTGTTCTTTATTATTGCATGTTTAACTTCAGCAAGTAACACATTTCACTACAAGATTTAATTTACTTTGTTCAACCATAAAAAGTTCAAGAAAAGCATAAAAATAGTAAAACACATTCACCCCCTTTGCGTGTTATTCATTTCCTAAAACTTGCAATTATCCATACTCAATATGTAACTTCATCTACTATACGGGATCATTTCACTTCCTTTTAAAACATTCAAAGAATAGACCTTACACAAGAAGGGAATTTGTGTATATGATTCTGATTGGAAATTTTTTATAAAGAATAAGAGTACAAGGAAATAATCGAAATGATCCATAAATCAATAAGTCATAATTGAAGAGGAAAGAATGAATGATGATTTAGATATGAATTAGACAACCATGACAACCATATTTATACTCAAGATGGTCAGTCTTTCATATTATATGGCATACAACACATGATTAGGTGGCGTCCCACCAGACTCTTCATTATTTCGACAAAGCGTCACATCATAACACTGCTTATCTCGATCAAAAAGAAATATTCTGAGAAGAGAAATAATTTGAAAGGGATACAGTAAATTTTCTTTTCTTCTTGTCTCATATATTTATCACTGAAAGAAACTCACACGTATTCAAGAATAAAGAAGAGTATACGCAATCGTGGAAAAGAATGACACCGTTGGTTGCCATCTACATTTCCCTTATGCATACTTTCAGGGCTCGTTCGAGTAACAAATTCTAGATCCACGTCAGATGATAGATTTAGAATATCTTCTGGAAATACTTTAAAATCTTAACAATCTGAGCATAATTGTCGGCTCATTGGATTTTCCGTCATAACTTCTTGCTTCATCCCTGCCAAGTAAGTCTTGTATTTTTAGCGTCATGATTCCATGTTTGCTACTTTAATAATTCGACCATAATCACGTTATTACAGAAAGTATAATCATAATTTCTAATTTCTTCTATGCCGCGTAGCGTAACCATTGATCATGCAACACCTCGACTCCGTTGATAAGAATATTATTCTTTTTCAATCGTCTGGAAGATTCCTCCATTTTCTTCAATCATCCTCGGGCTTCTTTTGGGTCAATGAACCCATTTTAAACTTTAATAATTTCATAAATTGGATAAATAATATTTCTGCACGTTAATTCGATTGTTGATACTATTAAACAAGGTTTGCACTCTTCTTCCGAAGAAATTTTAAATTTCTCCGTATTAGCGGGTCTTACTTGTCCCTCTGAACTAATAATACTGAGTTCGATCAAGTATTCTTTCGGGAAATCTCATACTTATAACAACAAAAACTCAAGTAATAATTTGACAACCATAATTTTAAAACTCATTTCGTGTAAAGATCTTTTAGAAATTCTGTTAAGAAAACCTTTTTCGAAAACTTGTTTTAAGATTTTGAAAATTGCACACATGGTCGTCATAACTATATAAGTTGTTTGTTATTCTCATAATCCGCTAATGAGGTACCTAGTTTAAGAAACGAACACATAAGGGTCCATTCACTTTGATATATCTTCTATTCCTCCTCAGGTTCATTTCTCATTCATTAGTCAATGAAAACTTTATTTACCGTTGCATACTATCTTATTCATGTTCCTAACTCCAATGCGGACATCTAATGCTATCTTTGATGTTTTCATCGTCGTCCCTGATGTCATATGTACAATCAATTAACGCAATTCAGCATTCTATCCGTAGATAATGTCGTATCTCCTTGCTAATCTTAGGTATACCTAATATGCTAGATATCATTCATAGCGTGGCGCCCAAAAAGTGACAAGAAACTTCTCACAATGATCGTGCCTTTGAAATTTGCAATGTTGGCTCTTCGTCAGCTTAAATCAACTCGTTACCTCCAGTTTGAACCTTGTCCAACTACATAATTCTAAGTTGGATCATACCAAAACTCATCTATCTTTCCTTATACGAAGTTCTCACGCGAATAAATCTCCTTTTTCTTTAAAACCACATAAAAAGTAGGGTAATTTACCCATTCTCCGTCAAGCTGTCGACTCTTTGCAACTATAAGATCTAGGAACTCAATATATCTATAGTGTTAATATATTCACCTTCCACTTCTCTTAACAATATCCTATCTTACTAATCCATATCCGATCTGCTAATCTTAATTCACACTCAACTCGAACTCAAAATGAGTATACATAGGGTCTTCCTTATCTTATATAACCTGTCAATCCTATCTCACTTCCACCTATTCTTATTTCAGGGCCCAATAACCTGTGGCTCTGATGCCAACTGTAACATCCCCAAATCCAGGGTCAGGATTGGGTGTCACTAAACAACTTTAAACAATATAATCATGTATATTAAAACAAATATACAGATAACCCTTCATTATTCCGGATCACTTACGGTCATGGTATGTAACAAGAATCTAACTCTCTAACATTTACAATAACCAAGTACGATTTTATTACCTTTTTACTAACTTCCTTGTATTATTCACTCTAACACCTCCAAATTCCTTCAGCTGGGATCTCTCCACTTTTGTTGTCTATTAAGAGCTATTCACTTTTGTCCTCATTTGATACTGAAAGAAATAAGAATTCACAAAGTAAGAGTGAGCCAAAAATGCCCAACAAGTATCATAATTGGTTTCCAGGTATCATATCAAAGAAACTTCTGGAAACAGTCTTTAAATGATTTCAAAATATCTTTAGTTATTTAAAATAGTTGAGCAAATAAAAACGTCGACCCTCATTGGCCTTTAATCATAAATCACATTTCTATGTAAAAGAAAAATGAACGTTTCACTAATTCAGTTCTTGAATCAAATCTTTGTTTATTTTTGTAACCATAAATTTCCAAAAAGGAATGCCGTTAATGGCGATCAACAATAAATTAGACTGGACACTAGAACCAACATATGCACTATAACCTGCTAATCAATCAGGATATAGCGCTGATCTATACCCAACTATATAGATCCACCAACATATAGGGTACCCAGGCACTATGGCCCAATAATCAAGGGTCCAGCCATCTCTGGCCCTTAGGTTCTAGCTCATTCCTGGCCCTCATCATAACCATCCAGTCCGTAGAGTATTTTGATGTCAAATCACTTTGATTTCAAAATATCCCGATTCAGGGTTCGCAAATAACCCGGAACAATAGGTATTTGCTTAAGAGATCAATCGATAATAAAGGAACAAGAACAAAAAGGTACTTGCATAATTAAGACTAATTGCAGCGAAATATAAAAATATTTAACTATTTTGAATTTAGAATAGGGAAGAAATATTTGCAGTATTTTAGAAGAAAGTTTAGGAATACTTTCCTCAATTGATAACTCTCTGATCTTTAACTATCTGCCATATCCCTCAGTCTTGATATATCTGTATTTCCCATTGACAGGCTACCTGACCTTTCTTGTCAATCACCATTTCAGGTTTATCTCTATTCTGACATAACTAGAAAAAGTAGAATAAACATCACTCTTTAGACATCGTTTGGAGTTTACACTGATGTAAAAAGTTTTTTTTGCATCAGTTTGTTTCAAATTGATGTCTTTTAGTAGATGAGACAACAGCTTTTTATTTAACTGATGTATTAGGTTCATTTTTAAAAAAACCAGCAACGCGGTTCCCCCTTGCTTTCCCCCTTAACCAAATTTTCACTTCCTTTTGAAAATCCCTCCCATGCCTTAGAATTTTTTCGAACTCTCCATCCTCTTTTTTCAACTTTACACACACACATAACATTAAAACATTAAAACATTAAAATCAAAACAAAAATAAAACCAACACTTATTATATCAAAAAGAAAAACATAAATCAAAATAAAACCCTTTCCTTGATAGCCGAAATTATTTCTTTCTCTCTCTCATCAACTCTAAGCTCTCAAATGTCTCAGCTTTCGACGGTTAAAAAGCTCAAGCTTTCTCTTATCTTGTGCTCTCTTTAATACTGTTCTCAAACTCAATTTATCTCGATTATGCCCGTTCAATTAAAAAGGTATTCAAGCTTTATTCAGTTAAGCTTCCTCAAGCTTCAAGTACGAGTTCAAAGGTTGAAAAAAAAGTCCAATTAACTGCTCAAAACTACAAGTCAGAGGATGAAAAGGTGAATTTTTTTATTGGGTGAGCTTTAAATCCTAATTTTTTAAATTGGAGCTTTCAATTTCAAACCCTAGTTTTGTAATTAGTTGAATCTTTGCTTTTTAATTAGGTTTAAATAGTTAATGTTCAATTGGATTGGAGTAATTATTCGAATTGAGCATGTTATATTAATTGGAGATTTCTTATGTGTGTTTTGATTTGATATTTGGTGGGTTTGATTTTTTTGCAGAAAGTAGTTGTCTTGGAAAAGGCTTATGCAAATATAATCTTGCTAGAGTTATGGTATCGGAGAGGAAATCCTAGCAATTCATATGATGCTGAGACTCAAAAGATGATGGATGCTAGAGTTGACTTGTATTTCAGTTTTTTTGTTGATCTTTCTTGCAGATTTCTTAGAATGTATGTGTTATTTATGTAAATTTATTCATTTTCGTTATTCAAAGTCACTCTTTTAAGAACACAAATACAATACTGCATATTTTTTTCTTGTTTTTGTGATTATATAAACTAGGTGTTTGACGAGATTGATCTGCTTGTATTTTTTGTAAATAGAACAGTCAGTGGATAGCCATGCTATCAATGATATATGCTTCCATCCATAGTGTAGTGCAGTTGCCACAATCTGACTTAAGTACATATCATTTCCACTTGTTTTTCTCTGTTGTATTCATCATTATTATGGCTTAAGGAATCATTGTTACACGAGGAAATTTTGAAGATGACCTTGTAGGAAACTGTCATCACAGTAAATTTGCTCTTAATTGCTTATATGCTAGTTGCATATCAATAACATCGAAATAGTGTTTACGTTGTTTTTCTTGTGTAACATCATATATATGTACTTTTATGGACAAACTGATCATCACTTCGATATTTGTTTGAAGTCTAAATTCTCAAAACTTTGATTAAACATAAGGTTCATTATGTAGGTTCCTGAGATCTCCAGGTTCTCCGATTTTTAAAGCATTTAGAAAGTAGCTCTCGTTTGAGATTGCAGTTGGTTTGAAACTCATTGTCACCTCCGTTGTGACCGCAAGAACACATGCTTCTGTATTTAAACAACATCTGTGATCTTTTTCTTTAATGTAAATCAGTATCGAATTACTCCATCATAGTGTGATATCCCTATACAGCCTAAAATAATATTATTAACAGCCAAAGTGCAAGTCTCATACATCTTATCACAAGTACATGTATGTGCATATATTATTCTATATGCTTGCAGTATATTTGATAGAATAATCTGTTCTGGTTATGATAAGATGTTTTAAAATTGTCATTTAATCCATTTTTCTTTTCTCCTTGTGCTGTGATAGTTTTCAGGTAAGCTGGTAAATATCAAGCTCCATACTCGGAGGTCACAATGGGTGGTGAAAGAATCCAGAAGCGATAATTTGGATTGGAACAACATCTGTAATCTTTTTCTTTAATATAAATTAGTATCGAGTTACAGATTTCTTAGAGTTGCTTCAGATTTTTTTTTGCTTTTCTTATTTACGAGGGCTTTAATTTTTAAACTTTCCCCTTTTCTCCAGAAATTAATCTACCTTAGTTTTATTAAAGGTCTCTGGGGTTTTATTAATTTGTTATTATCTTTTTCTTTTCCAGTACTCGAGGCATTTTTATATTCTCATCAATCTCAACCATTGGGCCCAGAAGACTTGGCCTGGAGAATGGTTTGTTCTCATCTTACCTGAGTTCTCTTTAATTCGTGATTTAACTCTTATTTTCCTTTCCAAAGAGTTTGGCACTTTACACATTATTTGCATCATTATACACAGACGGCTAGTTCAGTTTCATAATTTTCATTAATCATTATAGTATACTTACCTTTTAAACACATTTTAATTTACAATATTTATCTTGGCCACACAATGATGCTAGAGTAGAGTTGATTCTACTCAGGCTACTTCATTGTATTGTATCATTTTAAATTGGGCAAAGATTAATGTTTCCAAGCATGTTTTACTTATAATTCTTTGCCCAAAATGGCAAGTGGTTAGCTTTTTAGTTGTGGTCGGGGATGGAGGTAGCGAATATCTGTAATTTACTTCTGCTGCATTATTTTATATTTCATAATTACATGGTAAAAGTTTGTAATATTCAATCTATTTTTCTCTCAGAATATGAGAATACTTAGATTATTTTAATAAATTTTAAAGTTTATAATTTTTCCTCAATAATTATGAGTTATAAAATTTGGTCCATTGGTTATCAAATCCTTGCTATTTCTCTGGGTGTGGCATTTTGAGTTAAATTATTGTTTTTGTGTGAATTAAGCCATTTTAAGTTATCAAATTTTACAAATGAATACATAAAATTTGGTCCATTGGTTATCAAATCCTTGCTATTTCTCTGGGTGTAGCATTTTGAGTTAAATTATTGCTTTTGTGTGAATTAAGCCATTTTAAGTTATCAAATTTTACAAATGAATACATGAATGTCTCTTAGTCTTGTACAACATTGAAACTTTTTGTATTATGTTTTAAAATTACGTCATGACACTTGACCTTTTTACTTATTTTAATCTCCCAACTAGTGTGATATCCTATGCAACCTAAAATAATATTAGTAATAGCCAGAGTTTAAGTCTTATACATATTATAACAAGTACATGTATGTGCATATATTATTCTATAGGCTTGCAGTATATGTGATAGAACAATCCGTTCTGGTTATGATAAGATGTTTTAAAATTATCATCTAATCCAGTTTTCTTTTTTTCTCGTGTTGTGATAGTTGTCAGGTAAGCTTGTAAATATCAAGGTCCATACTCGGAGGTCACAACGGGTGGTGAAAGAATCCAGAAAAATGTGTTCTTGTAGTTAGTTTGGAAATAATCCAAATTGCATTTTTACCGATCATAGGGCAACACTTAGCCGGAATATGCGTAAACATTTTGTAGTTGATTCTGAATTTTGTGTAGTAAAATGTTCCGCCGGGAACATTTAATTTTGATTAGGTTTGTAGTTGAACATTAGTTGTACAGTGTAGTTTAAATATGATGTACATAGTTGGTCAACTAGATGGATTCAATAGTGTTGTTAGTTTATATACTTGATAAATTTAGAATTTTGTTGGTTTGCTGGAGGTTGGTAATGATAAACATATTTTGCGATTTCGATTTATTGGTCTTATATTTTATTTTATTTTTAGCATTTGGTAATTTACAGTCCATCTAATATCAATGCATAGAAATAGATGTTAAGATACATATCTTCTGAAAATTGATGTCAAAGAAGTAGCCAAACTACAGTTCTAAAACTAAAACCGATGTTAAAATTGTCAAACACATCAGCTCTAGTTAATGAATTGATGTTTAATCAGAAATCTAACATCGGTTCTCATTTACAAGCGATGTAAAAAGGTAAATTTGACATCAGTTTCATGCTTAAAAATGATGTTAATGGTTATTTATACCTTGTAAATTAAATTTTAAAGCTCATAATTAGATCATATTAAAGCTAAATAGAACATGCTATAATGCAATTTTTGTGTTAAAAAGGAGAATATACATCGGGTTTTTATTTGAAACCGATGTTAAAGTTGTTACCAGACATCAGTTCATAACTGATGTTATATGGGGGTACCTTTCTCTACACCCACATAGACATCGGTTGGAAAAACTTTTAACATCGGTTGGAAAAACTTTTAACATCGGTTACTGACCGATGTCTATTGACATTTTTCTAGTAGTTTGAATCCACTCGTTTCACTACTACACGTAATCAGACTTTACTTTTACAATCTATGTCTGGCTTTGAATGCTTTGAACTATGTGTATCTATCATAACATATACCATTTAATTAACTGACAATATATAATTGTCTAGTCTATACGTTTATCCTTATCGTCTACCCACCCGATAATAACAAATAAGGATCATCTTTAATCATATAAAGTTTAATAGTCACGTGAACTCATAATTCACATAACACATAAACACATAAGGCACGTATCACATATTTCATATAACATATAACTCAGTTTGTCAAAACATTCGACTCGGTATGTTCAAAACTGAAATCGAGTCGAAATACAATTTTATGATATTTACGTGACTCAGAAACATTTACAAAATTAAACGACCTTTCGAAACGAAAGATTTTATGTCTCCAAAGTATTTTTAATGAAAGCAAAATATTTTTCTGAGTCTAGATGCGTTCGTTTTGTATTAAACGGACGAACGGTCTATTTAATACGAAATTTTGAACATTTTTCGGAATTAAAACGAGTCTCCGAATCATTTTATAATTAAATAACAGGGTTTGAACACCCGAATCTGACTTTAAAATGATTTAATATTAATTATCGAGCTTTGAAAATAATTTTAAATAATATTTAAAAGCTCAAAACTATTTTTCAGAATTTTTAAATCCAAATAAATAATTAAATCTAAAATAATAATCAATTAAAATTAATTAATAACTAATTAAATTAATTAATCAATTAATATTTAATTTAATTGACTAATTAAATAATTAACTATCAACTTAAATTAATTAATTAAGTAATTAAAATTTAATTTTAAATAAAAAAATAATTTTCAAAAATGAAAATATTGATTTTTTTAATTTAAAATAAATAAAAACATTTTCTGAAAATGATTATAAAAGAGAATATAATTTTTGTAAATAATTAAAACATGAGTCTGATTTTTGTAAAACACAGAAACCTTGAGGAGTAAACTGCAAAAACAATATTTCAGAAATGTTTTTGCCGTAAAATGAATCAAAATCGGGTCAAACCCCGGGTCAAAATTGACCTGAATGGGTCACCCAGTTTCTGAAGAACACGGCGGCCGGAAAAATAATCTGGCGGGGCTAATTCAGGCAAATACTAAATCGTTTGATTCGGTTCTACACTCCAATCGATCCCTCAACACAGCAGCAACTCAGAGATGGTTTTAGTTTGGGTTTACAACCCCTGAACAATGTTTTCCTGCGAAAACAATTAGAAATCCGGCGAGCTCGACTAAAAATCGGCGAGCTCAATTACAGGTTATCCAGGAATCGTCTGTTGCACAAATATACATAAATCGATTCCAAATTCAACGAAGAACACAACCTATTTAACAGAATCAGCTAATAACCCCTAATCAAGAAATACCCAAAATCAGTCAAGAACATTCCTATGAATATAACCCTAATTTTATTAATTCGAGAATCAAACATCAATTAGGACATGTTATTGAACTCCAAATCAGTCATACAATATATGACCAGGAGGAAAAGATCTACAAGATTAAGCCATCAAATCATATCAACAACATCAAGAACAAAAATTCCTATTTTAATCCTTAATTAATTTAAATTAAAATAAATAAATAAGAAATTAACCTTAATTCCTGCACTGAAATTGATGATTGATTATGAAAGAAATTTTCGAGAGCTTCGATTTGATATATGGCACGCTCGAATCGGAGTTCGGTAACGCCTTCGTTTGTGCGTTTGATTATGAAGAATGCTACGTTTAATTAGGGGTTTCTCTGTATTTTACTGGATTTTTATATCAGATTATGATTATACGAATAAAATGAAATAAGAAAAGGGCTATTTATATTTATGGAATACTGGTACGCGTTGGATCGTTTTGGATCGAAAAATAAGTTGCTTAGCCACTAAGTAACTGCAAAAACGATCCGATTTGATACCCGTATTGGATAATTATCCAAACCAAGCTTTTTATAAAACACCTTATACAAAAATAATGTAATAATATCCCGTCTTTCGAGAATATGGGTTTTGTTGATCTATCGAAATGATTATAGTATCGAAAATTTTACGCCGGGACATGTACGGGTCAAAAAGTAATCCGGATCGAAAAAGTCAAAACACGGAAAATGTCCGGAATTATCAGATTAGGTTAGGAAAGAGTTTTCCGAAGAGTTTCGGGTTGTAAAAATGCAAAAACGGTTGAAGTTGGACGATTCTCGGCTTTATAAAATAGTTTTGTAATTATTTAGAAAATAATTAATAAATTCATAAATCATTATAAAATCATATAACATTCCAAAAATTACCAGAAAATACCATAATTACCTATATTTTATTTTGGACATAATAAAATTAACATACCTATACTTTATCACATCAACTTAATTTCTTGGGAAGGGCGGGTGATGTTGTTTGCTAAGCTCTCGCATTAGGCTATTAGTTGTGTTGTGCTGTTTAAACATCATTTCTGCTTGGTTCTTGGATTCCCACCCCTTGCAGTCGCCATGCCACACTTAGTTCAAGTCTTGTCACCTTGTTTGAGTTAGCATTGATTGCTGGGCTGATGTTTCATTTTCTGGACAACCTAAACTACTTAGGCTTGGTTGCTCCTTGTTAATCTTTGTTGGTTTCCATTGAAGAGTGCTCGAATGCTTAGTATATGGAAAACAACTGGACTTGGCTTGGGTCACTTTGTTCACTTGGTTTTGGTTGCGGATTGGATGGTTTTCATGGTTCCCCCCAAGATCAGTTGGCTACTCGAAATTTGGAATCTTAATAGTTTTTTATTGCGGCTGTTATTGACGTGATGCTAGCACAAATAAGCTGCACACTAGGGAGACGCCCTAGTCTTTGTCAAACTTCATGCTTTTGTGTTGAGCTCATTTTGGTTAGCTGTGATCATAGTTTGTTGGATGGTTTTCAGGGGCTCTCCCACTGTTAGGGCGAAATCACGCACTAATATTCACGCAAGTATACGCGTTCGCAAGTAATATAGAATACTTTCTAGTTCGTTCCCTCAGAGACTCAGACTAATTTATTGTCTAATTTAACTCACTCACCAATGTATGACTACTTCTCAATGTTAAGATAATAACACTTAAAATTGTTGATTAAATATTAACTATAATTAACTACTTAATTAACCACTTAACTAACACTTCAATTTATCAATAATAAAACACTCATGAGATCACAACTTCATTATTACTTCCTTCTATAACCATTGTTATTACCTTTAGCATGTGACAGTGATGATATTAATCGAATAACACGAAACTGATAAAAGCCAACTTTCATTGTACTAATACCATTCTACCAAACATCCACAATTAAGATAGAAGTTGAATAGTCATCAATTATGTTGAGTTCCTATATGTCTACAGAAATTGACAACACAACGATTTAAGCACAAGTTATCCCTTTTTGATTACATAGGGCAAATAAAACTGTTACAGTTACCCACTAATCATGCACAACGTACATGAACCTATGCTAGCATGGCAAGTTCTAAATCTCAAGATCCACCGTCGCTTCACAAGAGATTAACACCCCATCTTATATGTTCGCGACGCACATAAGACGAATACGCACAACCGATACTAGATATCATGCAATCATCACATACTAAAGTATTAAACAATTAACTAAAGAATTCCATAATAAATCCGTTGCAACCCCATGATCACGATTAGCCCATAATAGAACTTATCGCCATCATGGGTTCATATGAAATCATGATAATTAAACACAAGAAAATAATAACTAAACTGATTATATTAAAACAGAGTACGTCACAAGAGTAAATAAGTCAAAGCAAGAAAACTAGCATCCAACGTTACAACGAAACAAGAATCACAAGAATATATGCTTCCTCTTCGTTGCTGTGTGCTAAATCGGTCTTCTTCCTTATCTTCTTCGCTTCTTGCAAAACACAATCTAAAACATAATCTCCTCTTAATACTCTATGAAAACGTCTCAAATCTACTTATATAATAGTCCCATAAAACTCAGATTACATAGAAGTTGGAAGCCAAATAGAAGTAGAAGTCTAAAATAATATATCTTTTTCCCCGACCCTGCGCGGCCGCTCAGCATTTCTGCGCGGGCGCGCAAGGCTGCTGCGCGGCCGCTCAGCATTGCTGCGCGGGCGCGCAGGACCCTACTGGAAAAATTCCAGGTTTGCTCCGTTTCTTCGCCGTAATCTGCCCGTTCTTTTCCTCTCTCAATGGTGAACACATGCCAAGGCTTATTCTTGATGATTCCTCCTCCGAAATGCAACTAATACCCTGAAATATATAAACACTAGAAAAACGCGTCAAATACACAAAATACTTGATTTCAAGACATCAATTTAAGCCATTTTAAGACGTTCTAAGTGGTATAAAATGCCACTTATCACACCCCCAAACTTAAATCGATGCTTGTCCTCAAGCGTCACAGACTAAAAACAAATAAAAAAATATGCATGAATGCAATCTATATGAAAATGCAACGATCCCCCTTACTACAATTAACCAACCAAATTGTCACGTCTCAACGAATGCAGTTAGACACTAAAGATCAATAAACCCATGCAAACAGACATACAGCCAGAAACGTGGTGTGTGCAAATGCTTAACAGATATGCTTCGGAACTAGACCAATTACTATAACTAGACTATCCTCAAGGCAATCCTACGATTATACAAAGAATAAAAATTCTAGGCACAAAGTGATATACAACACTTCAAGAACTCTGGAGCTGACTACGGAATCGTGCTTTTTATTTACAACTCAAATGCTTATTTGACCGTGCAATGAGTGAGGTCCACAAAAGACTTATACAATGGTATCCATGTAACGAGCGTTAGGTTAGCGGATCCCAGACTCTAAAAGCCTTAGGTCACTAGGCACAAAGTCCCCTAAGAACTTAATAACTCGAATACCAAAGAGCCCACTCTTGATCAATTATGCAAAAAAAAATAATTTTTTTTTTAATTTTCTTTCTGAGCAAGTGCGTTTCGCTCCATCTTGCTCAACCCTAGACTACTCGCATAACATGCGAGCCGGCTACTAGCCATTTGACGCCTAGCCACAACTAGCAACAAATTCCATTTTTACTCCATTTTTTTTCTTTTTCATGCCTTTACCACTAAGAACCTATTATCAAATTCTAAGCATAATAAATAGATTATCCTCGAAAATAATCAGATCATAACAACAATCTAGTCTTTAAGCATTCTCTAAGACTTAGTGAAAATACAAGTGCTTCTAGCATGCATATCAACCTACACAACTTAATATCACTTTAATGCTATCACTACACTCGCATCAATATCACAATTCAGTCGATAAATCATTGCAAAAGGGATCATGGTATATGCATGAGCTATATGATATGACAAACAAATAAAGCTATATATAAAAAAACTATATGGCAAAAATTATGCAACTATATGAACTAACTATCATGAATATGCAGCTATATGACACACACAAAATATTCCTTAACTACCACCCCCAAACTTAAAATCTTCACTGTCCCCAGTGAAGGTAGTAGAAAGGAACACAGGGTATACCTACTCGGAGTCATCATCATCAACACCCTCAGTGGGTGGAGTATCAGGCGGCGGGTATGCAGAGTCCTCACCAAAAACTGGCCACTGGATATCAGCTCCAAGGCCTCGAAAAGCAGTCCCTAACGCAAGGGTGAGCTCCTGAGCAAACCTGCTCTGCGTCTCATACATGGCATCCATCCGCCGTGAAAGCCTCCTATACTGGGCATCACCCATCCCAGCACCCTCCTGAGCTCTCGAAGAACTAGCCTCACCACGCCCTGGCCTGGCCATAGTAGCACCTCGTGCTGGACGCCCTCCTGGAAGACGATAATCCAGCCCATGCTCCTTAGGCTCACCACCGGTCCACTCCTGCATCCCATTCAGAGTGCCAGAAACTATCGGAGCTGCTGGCAACTGCAACTGCTCATGAGCCGGCCAGTTCACTCCTACTGCTCGGCATAGCTTTGTAACCGTGGATGCATAAGGGATGTTCATATACTTTGTTCCCCTCAAAAACTTCAGAATTCCTTGGTAGATAAACTCACCAAGGTCCACATAGTATTCCTCATTCAGAATTCCCCACAACAGCTGTGCTCTCTCAACTGTGACCTCGTGTGCATGTGAAGAAGGCAAAATATTAGCACATATAAATGCATTCCATGCACGGGCATACCTGTTCATGGCGATCGCCGGAAAGTGACGATACTCATTATTGGCTAGACTGCGGTTCCAAACTGTGCCCGGTCGACAGAGAGTCGCACAAATCAAATCCAAGTCAAAGTCCTCAGCAGTCTTTTCATTCCAGTTCTCCTCCTCGGGCTTTCTCTCTCGCTGTCCAATCACACGGCGAATCGCCGCAGGATGATAATCAACCGTCAGCCCACGAACTACAGAAAACCCATTCTTTTCAGCCTTTGCGTTCGCGTAGAACTCGCGAACAACACTCATCGGTACTGCTTCGGGTGACTCACAAAAAGCTATCCACCCCTTCTCTGCAATCATGGGCAACAACTCACCATCCCTCCCTGATGGTAAAAACCCCCTCTCCTTCAGAATCGGCTTCCCCAACAGCCTAGTGTACTCCTCCTCCGCAGCTCTGTCAGTTAACCGAGGCCTTGCAGCAGTACCCCTTGATGAATCAGTAGTAAGAACTGTGCTGCTGCTGTCAATAGTGCGTGCTCTCTTGGGTGCCATTGATTTGTGAATAAAAGTGTGTAAGAACTGATTTTTGATGTTTATGAGAGGGTTTAAGTGTAGGAAGTTTGTGGGAGATATGTAGGATAGGTGTATGTATATATAGGGTGTGGAGTAGGTTAAATTAGATTAGGAGTGGGGTTGAGGGATAAAATCATGGGGTAATGGGAAAAGAATTCGTGGGTTTATGGGCTGTGATGGGTTTTCGTGTTTTTGTTTTTTTTTTTTTTTTTTCTGAACTGTAAAAAGTTTTCCGGAACTCGACCCCTGCGCGGCCGCTCAGCATCTCTGCGCGGGCGCGCAGCAAGCTGCGCGGCCGCTCAGCATAGCTGCGCGGGCGCGCAGAGGGTCTCTGGAATTTTTTTTTTCAGCCCCTGTTTTCTGATTTTTTTGTGTTTTTGGATAGGTTATTAACTTCTAAGGGTTCCTGTAACAACAATTCATGGGTTGCCTCCCACGCAGCGCTTCTTTTTCGTCATTAGCTTGACGTTCCGTACCTTTCTCACGTAGTCAACAATATGGCACTAACCACCTCTCGGTTTGCCATGTTCCCATAGTAGTGCTTCAACCGCTGACCGTTAACCTTGAATGCTTGGTCCGAATCATTCTCAAAAATTTCCACCGCTCCATGTGGAAACACAGTTTTGACAATAAAAGGTCCAGACCACCTTGATTTCAACTTCCCAGGAAAAAGTCGGAGCCGAGAGTTGAATAACAGAACTTGTTGCCCTGGCACAAATAACTTAGGATGTAGCTTCCTATCGTGCCACCTCTTCACCTTTTCCTTATACATTTTGTTATTCTCGTACGCTTGAAGTCGAAATTCATCAAGTTCATTAAGCTGAAGCATTCTTTTCTTACCAGCTGCATCTAAATCCAGGTTCAATTTCTTCAATGCCCAGTAGGCCTTATGCTCAAGCTCCGCCGGTAGATGACATCCCTTACCGTACACCAACTGAAACGGTGACATCCCAAGTGGAGTTTTGTATGCTGTTCTGTAAGCCCAAACAGCTTCATCGAGCTTTAAAGACCAATCCTTCCTTGACGGACAAACAACCTTCTCTAGAATGCGCTTTATCTCTCTGTTAGACACTTCCGCTTGACCATTTGTTTGCGGATGATAGGCAGTAGCTACTCGATGATTCACATTATAACGCTGTATCATAGAAGTGAACTTACGGTTGCAAAAATGCGATCCTTCATCACTTATGATTACCCGAGGTGTTCCAAACCTTGTGAAAATTTGCTTATGAAGAAAATTTAGCACTGCCTTTGCATCATTTGTCGGTAAAGCTTTAACTTCGACCCATTTTGAGACATAATCGACTGCCAGCAAGATGTACTGATTATTGCAAGACGAGATAAAAGGCCCCATGAAATCGATTCCCCATACATCAAAGACCTCGACTTCAAGCATCACATTTAATGGCATCTCATCCTTCCTTGACAAATTTCCCACTCTTTGGCAACGATCACACCTTAAAACAAACTGATGAGCATCCTTGAACAAGGTAGGCCAGAAAAAACCTGCTTACAGAATACGAGCTGCCGTCTTCTCACCTCCATAGTGTCCACCATAAACCGTGGAATGGCAGTCTCGTAATATCCCCTCCGTCTCACAGAACGGGATACATCTCCTGATGATCTGGTCAGCTCCCTGTCTAAACAAATATGGTTCATCCCACATATACCACTTCACCTCATGCAGAAACTTCTTCTTTTGCGCGGATGTCAATTTAGGAGGCATTATATTGCTGACAAGATAGTTTACAATATCTGCAAACCATGGTTCTTCCTCCTGAATTGCAAACAACTGCTCATCCGGAAAAGATTCATTGATTAACGTCCTATCTTGTGAAGTAGAATCGGGATTCTCCAACCTAGAGAGATGGTCAGCTACTTGATTCTCAGTACCTTTTCTATCTTTGATCTCTAACTCAAATTCTTGAAGTAAAAGCACCCAACGAATGAGTCTCGGCTTCGAATCCTTCTTAGAAACCAGATAGCGAATAGCTGCATGATCAGTGAATACTGTCACTTTCGTACCAAGCAGATAAGATCGAAATTTCTCAAAGCCAAAGACTATAGCCAAAAGCTCCTTCTCAGTAGTGGTGTAGTTCAATTGTGCCCCATTTAAAGTCTTACTCGCATAGTAGACCACATGGAAGAGATTTTTCTTGCGCTGTCCCATAACTGCACCTACCGCATAATCACTCACATCACACATCATCTCAAACGGTTCTGTCCAATCTGGTGCTGTAATAACTGGTGCCGTGATCAAACTCTCCTTGAGAGTCTCGAATGCTGCCAAACATTCATCATCAAATTTGAAAGGCACATCTTTCTCAAGTAAATTGCACAACGGCTTAGATATCTTTGAAAAGTCCTTGATGAATCGCCGATAAAAACCCGTATGACCGAGAAAACTACGGATTCCTTTCACCAAATTAGGTGGGGGAAGATTTTCAATGACTCCCACCTTGGCCTTGTCCACCTCCAGACCCTTGCTAGAGACCTTATGCCCAAGGATAATGCCTTCACGCACCATAAAATGACATTTCTCCCAATTAAGCACCAAATTAGTTTCCACGCATCTTTTGAGTACGGCGCGCAGATTATTCAAACATTCATCATATGAGTGTCCAAAGACGGAGAAGTCATCCATGAACACTTCGACGTTATTTCCAATCATGTCAGAGAATATAGCCATCATACATCTCTGAAAGGTGGCCGGGGCGCCACATAACCCAAACGAAACTCTACGAAAAGCAAATGTGCCAAATGGACAAGTGAAGGTAGTCTTTTCCTGATCCTCTGGTGCAATACAAATCTGATTATACCCGGAATAACCATCCAGAAGACAAAAATACTCATGTCCCGCCAATCTGTCAAGCATTTGATCAATGAATGGGAGAGGGAAGTGATCCTTCCTTGTGGCTTTGTTTAATTTTCTATAATCCATGCATACTCTCCATCCTGTAACTGTTCGAGTAGGGATGAGCTCATTCTTTTCATTTGCGACCACAGTGATACCTCCTTTCTTAGGTACACATTGCACGGGACTCACCCACGAGCTGTCAGAAATAGGATAAATGATGCTCGCATCTAGCCATTTCAGAATTTCTTTCTTCACCACCTCCTTCATGATCGGGTTCAGTCTTCGCTGCTGTTCCACAGTTGGCTTACTACCTTCCTCTAACAGAATTTGATGCATACAATATGAATGACTTATCCCCTTGATATCTGCTATGGTCCATCCTATAGCCGATTTGAATTCTCTCAAAATCCTTAAGAGCTTGTCTTCCTCACTACCTGAAAGGTCAGCTGAAATAATAACAGGTAACGTAGATGAATCACCTAAAAAAGCATACCTCAAGTGTTCAGGTAATGGTTTAAGCTCCAAGGTAGGTGCTTCCTCTATTGATGGTTTGAGCTTCCCTTCAGCATTCTTAAGGTCAGAAGTACCAAGAGATTCAAATGGTATGTCGAGTTTTCGCTTCCATGGAGAAGCGTTCAGATATTGTAATTGCTCGTTGCTATCTTCATCATCACTGTCAAATTCCCCCACTAAGGCCTTTTCCAATGCATCAGACATTAGCATGTGATCGAGTTCCGAAGTAACCGCATAATCAATCACATCCACTTTTAAGCACTCCTCATCTTCTGTAGGGAATTTCATTGCCTTGAATACGTTGAAGGTCACATCCTGATCTTGGACCCGCATAGTAAGTTCCCCTTTTTGCACATCTATCAAGGTACGACCCGTAGCCAAGAAAGGCCTCCCCAAGATTATGGGAATCTTCTTATCTTCCTCAAAATCCAGAATAACAAAATCTGCAGGAAAGAAGAGCTTATCCACCTTGACGAGCACATCCTCAACTATGCCCCTTGGGTAAGTAATGGAACGGTCAGCCAATTATAGCGACATGTATGTGGGTTTTGGATCAGGCAGATCCAGCTTTTTAAAAATCGACAAGGGCATCAGATTAATGCTTGCTCCCAAATCACAAAGGCACTTGTCAAAAGTTAGATTGCCAATGGTGCAAGGAATGGTGAAGCTTCCTGGATCTTTCAGTTTTGGTGGTAACTTTTGTTGCAGAACCGCGCTGCATTCTTCCGTGAGAGCAACGGTTTCAAGGTCATCCAGTTTCACCTTCCTTGAAAGAATAGTCTTCATAAACTTCGCATAACTAGGCATTTGTTCCAGAGCCTCAGGGAAAGGTATATTGATGTGAAGTTTCTTGAACACCTCCAGAAACTTCCCGAACTGTCTATCCAGCTTTTGTTGCTGCAATCTCTTAGGAAAAGGTGGTGGAGGATAGAGCTGTTTCTCCCCTGTATTAGCCTCAGGCAGAGTGTGTTCAACAGTAGTCTTCCTTGGTTCCGCCGCTTTCTCCTTTTGCTTAAATTCTTTATCTCTAACTTCAGCTTCGACTTCTTTTGCTTTTTCAGCATCAGCTACTTTTCCAGACCTTAAGGTGATAGCCTTGACTTGCTCTTTAGCTTCCTTCCTGCCTGGTACTTCCGTGTCACTGGGAAGAGTGCCAGGTTGACGATTGAGCACTGCATTGGCTAATTGTCCGATTTGATTTTCCAAGGTCTTGATAGAAACCGCCTGAGTCTTGCACAACAGCTTAAGTTCCTCAAAATCAGCACTAGTAGGTGCAGCTGCACTTCCCTGTTGAGGATATGATTGCCTTGTAGCATACTGCTGTGGTTGCTGGAATCCAGGTGGGTTAAACTGTTTACTCACTCCTTGCTGATATGGTGACTGAATAGCATTCTGATTATTCCCCCAGCTTAAATTTGGATGATTTCTGTTGTTAGGATGATAGGTCGCTGGCACAGGCTGCTGTTGTCGCTGATAATTATTCATATATTGAACAGATTCGTTGACAAGAGAACACTGATCCGTAGCATGAGAACCTACACAAAGCTCACAAACCATAGCTATTTGATTAACTCCATACGTAGCCAGAGAATTAACCTTCATTGATAGCGCTTGGAGCTGGGCTGCAATAGCGGTGGCTGCATCAACTTCCAGAATACCTGCTACCTTGCCTGATGTCATCCTCTGAGTTGGGTTCTGATGCTC
Organism: Apium graveolens; assembly: GCF_009905375.1. Lineage (NCBI taxonomy): Eukaryota > Viridiplantae > Streptophyta > Magnoliopsida > Apiales > Apiaceae > Apium > Apium graveolens. The sequence goes on along the minus strand of NC_133655.1, from coordinate 154,754,785 downwards.
ATTTACAGCCATCGTCTCGATAAGATTATACGCCTCAGTATAGCTTTTAGCCCATAAGGCGCCTCCAGCTGCTGTATCGAGCATGGGCCGAGATTGGGCCCCCAAACCATTATAAAAACCAGTAATTACCATCCAATCCGGCATTCCATGATGTGGACATTTTCTCAACATTTCCTTGTAGCGTTCCCAAGCCTCGCACATAGATTCTGTAGATTGCTGCGCAAATTGAGTAAGAGCACTCCTCATAGCAGCAGTCTTTGCCATTGGATAAAACTTCACCAGAAACTTTTGCGCAAGATCTTGCCACGTAGTGATGGACCCGGCTGGTTCAGAATGTAACCAGTCTTTAGCCTTATCCCTCAGTGAGAATGGGAAAAGCCTCAACTTGATAGCCTCATCAGTCACGCCATTATACTTAAAAGTGCTACAGATCTCGACAAAATTCCTTATGTGCATGTTGGGGTCTTCAGTTGCCGCTCCTCCAAAAGAAACAGAATTCTGCACCATCTGAATAGTGCCCGGCTTGATTTCAAAGGTGTTAGCTTGAATAGCCGGATGAAGGATGCTTGACTGAATGTCATCAATTTTAGGCCGAGAAAAATCCATAAGAGCTGGATCAACTTGAACAATACGATCTCCCATGTTTACTGGTTCTTTCTGCTCAGTTCCTGAATCCGAATCCTCAAAATCTAACTTCTCCGGAGTATCAAGAACTTCGTCTTTCTCCTCAGCTGTATCTAAGGTCCTCTTGCGAGCAAGAGAACGAGTTTGCATAAACGCTTGCTAAAGTACCTGAAACACAACCGAAAAGAGTAATTAACTACTACGTCCTAATCACTGAGTCCTAATGACCAATGATGGTAAGTACATAAACTAAACAAATACGCCGAGTCCCCGACAGCGGCGCCAAAAACTTGTTAGGGCGAAATCACGCACTAATATTCACGCAAGTATACGCGTTCGCAAGTAATATAGAATACTTTCTAGTTCGTTCCCTCAGAGACTCAGACTAATTTATTATCTAATTTAACTCACTCACCAATGTATGACTACTTCTCAATGTTAAGATAATAACACTTAAAATTGTTGATTAAATATTAACTATAATTAACTACTTAATTAACCACTTAACTAACACTTCAATTTATCAATAATAAAACACTCATGAGATCACAACTTCATTATTACTTCCTTCTATAACCATTGTTATTACCTTTAGCATGTGACAGTGATGATATTAATCGAATAACACGAAACTGATAAAAGCCAACTTTCATTGTACTAATACCATTCTACCAAACATCCACAATTAAGATAGAAGTTGAATAGTCATCAATTATGTTGAGTTCCTATATGTCTACAGAAATTGACAACACAACGATTTAAGCACAAGTTATCCCTTTTTGATTACATAGGGCAAATAAAACTGTTACAGTTACCCACTAATCATGCACAATGTACATGAACCTATGCTAGCATGGCAAGTTCTAAATCTCAAGATCCACCGTCGCTTCACAAGAGATTAACACCCTATCTTATATGTTCGCGATGCACATAAGACGAATACGCACAATCGATACTAGATATCATGCAATCATCACATACTAAAGTATTAAACAATTAACTAAAGAATTCCATAATAAATCCGTTGCAACCCCATGATCACGATTAGCCCATAATAGAACTTATCGCCATCATGGGTTCATATGAAATCATGATAATTAAACACAAGAAAATAATAACTAAACTGATTATATTAAAAAAGAGTACGTCACAAGAGTAAATAAGTCAAAGCAAGAAAACTAGCATCCAACGTTACAACGAAACAAGAATCACAAGAATATATGCTTCCTCTTCGTTGCTGTGTGCTAAATCGGTCTTCTTCCTTATCTTCTTCGCTTCTTGCAAAACACAATCTAAAACATAATCTCCTCTTAATACTCTATGAAAACGTCTCAAATCTACTTATATAATAGTCCCATAAAACTCAGATTACATAGAAGTTGGAAGCCAAACAGAAGTAGAAGTCTAAAATAATATATCTTTTTCCCCGACCCTGCGCGGCCGCTCGGCATTTCTGCGCGGGCGCGCAAGGCTGCTGCGCGGCCGCTCAGTATTGCTGCGCGGGCGCGCAGGACCCTACTGGAAAAATTCCAGGTTTGCTCCGTTTCTTCGCCGTAATCTGCCCGTTCTTTTCCTCTCTCAATGGTGAACACATGCCAAGGCTTATTCTTGATGATTCCTCCTCCGAAATGCAACTAATACCCTGAAATGCATAAACACTAGAAAAACGCGTCAATTACACAAAATACTTGATTTTAAGACACCAATTTAAGCCATTTTAAGACGTTCTAAGTGGTATAAAATGCCACTTATCACCTACCCTTAGTGATCTTGGGTTTGGCTGCATTTTAGTTGGTCCCTATTTATTCTTGCCACGGCATCTTGGGTCGCAATGAAGAGTGCTTGTATGCTTAGTAGTTGATGAATCATTGTGCTTCGGCTCGAAGGAGTATTGCCATGCTAATAATGCTTAGCTTAACTTAAATTTGGGGCTCTAGCTATATGGCATTTTATGCTCAACACCTGGTCTGCTTTGTTAGGTTTACACTCTGCATTCTTTTGGATAACTTAGTTCAAGCTTGAGCAACTTGTTTGAGTTGTAGAAAGCGTAAAGGGTTGATGCCTATACTGGACAGCCTTGTCATGAGCAATATTGGTCAGTTTGTTCTATGTTCAGCAGGTCCTCATTGAAGAATGCTAGTATGCTTAGTAGATGTTAATTTTCGGGTCTTATACGCAGACTGGTTGGTTTGGTTATTTCATGGTTGCAGATTGGTTGGCTGCTAGTTCTCTCTCTAAGGGAAGTTAGTTCTTTCTGAAGTTTAGCTCCTGCTATTGCTGGCCTTGTTGATTTGATTGTTCCCGATTCTTGTTGTGTGTAATATTTGAAGCTACTTGGATGAGCCATCATGCTAAGGAGATGCCTTAGCCTTTGTCAATCTGTTGGCTCCATGGTAACTTTGACTGTTTCCCAACACGGATGCATCTGGAACACTAGTATGCTAAGGAGATGCCTTGGCCTTGTTTAATTGCTAGTTTATATTCAAGTCAGTTGGATGGGAGGCAATACAGGGGCTGTTGGATTTTAATCACAGCGGAGGCATGGTAAAACACTTTTACTCACATAAAATCCAAATAAAAGCATATAAATCGTGGTAAAAATGTAGGGATCGATTACTAACCTTTAATATGCGATCCAAGAGCAACGATCGGAGATCCTTAGCAGCTGCTCCTCAAACGTGAAGCACTCCACCGGTATCCACCAAGAAAATGACGTTAAGGAGGAGGAGGAGGTGGAGAGAATTAGGTTTTTATAAAATTTTGGGGTTAGAATAAAAATAGGGTTTATAATAGTATATTTATAGGCAAAATTTTCAGCTGAAATTTTCCCATAAATATTATTATTATCCCATTTATTATTCTCATTAATAATTAAAACACCTTTTAATTATTAATCCTTTTTCTAAACACTTTAGAAATAATTCTCTCTCTTGATTTAATTTCCAAAAATTAAATTCTTAATTAATAATATTAAGAACTTTTCTTAATTAATTTATAATCAATTAAATCTCATTTAATCAATTATTAAATTTGTCAATTAATTATTTATTTCATAAATAAATAATTATTAGCCATTATTAATTAATTCCTCCACCATTAAATTATTCTCTTTTTATGGTGTGACCCTGTAGGTTCAATATTAAGCCGGTAGTAGAAATAAATAATAATAAAACTATTTTATCATTATTTATATAAATTCTCTAATTTATTAAATATGATTAATTAATTAATCACATTTATTCTACATCGTGAGGGATACTTCTCAGCATATCGCGACTATCCGGATAATACGAATTCACTGCTTAGAATACCAAGAACCTATTCGGTGAATAGTTATCGTACAATAAACTCCTTCTACCCTACAATATCCCGATTAAATACAAGGCATGGATCTCATGTCAAGCCTATCTAATTCAATCACTTGCTTACCATTTACTATGCGTAGTTCTATGCAAATTAGAAACTCCTTTCTATTTTCATTCACTCTGGCCAGAGATTCCTGAACTAGCATAAGTGGATCAGCCTTGAACATTCGCTTCCTTCACTGGAAGGGGTAGATCCTTTATTGATCATACACTATCTTCGTGTACAAATTCCTATACCCAGTAGAGCCCTAATAATTGTCCCTGGAGACTAAGAACTAAACCAAAGCATAGTTCAGTGTACACAAGATGACTATGATGACCTCAAATCTAAGGATACTTGTACAACTATCACTATGTGAACAACTGCTGACACGTGAGTGAACTCCATTAGTTGTTCAGCTGTGCGAGTCATGTTCAGTGAACTTATTCTATAATAAGCACCTACATACTAGCTATAGTGTCACCACACAAATGTCTATGAGAACAAACATCCTTCATAATGAAGCAAACATAGTATGTACCGATCTTTGCGGATTATTAATTACCAGTTAGTAATCCTATGATCAGGAACTATTTAAGTTTAGAGTTATCATCTTTTAGGTCTCACTATTATGATCTCATCATAATCCATAAAAAGCTTTACTCTAAACTATGGTATATCTTATTTAAACACTTAAATAGATAGAGCCCGTAATAAAAACAAAACAAGTCTTTTATTAATATCAATAAAATCAAAACAGATTACACAGGAAGTTATTCCTAAATCCTAATACATGATTGGACTTAGGACATATTCCTTTCAATCTCCCACTTGTACTAAAGCCAATCACTCTGGTATCTAATACCCATCTTGTCTTTATGACGATCAAAGTGACTTTCATAAAGTAGCTTTGTGAGTGGGTCTGCTATGTTGTTATATGTGTTAACTCTAATTCAATACAATATAAGAAATGTTACCGCGCTCCCACTAACCCTTTTATAGACGCATGGTTCATCTACGTTTTTGATAAAATCAAACTCTTTGATTGTCTCATGAAAACGAATGTTCCATCTTTCGAGAAGCTTGCTTTAAACCACATATGGTTCGCAGCAGCTTACACACTAGGTTTTCTTTTCTCTTGGAAAGAAAACCATCTGGCTATTTTCCAGATCTCATAGTCGTAGTAAGCAGCAATCGCAAGCAAAATCCGAGCTGATTATAACAGGGCTACAGGTAAAAGGTTTCATCAAAGTCAATCCATTGCCTTTGTTTGAATCCTTTTGCCAAAAGCCTGGCCTTATAGGTCTCCACCTGGCCATCTGCTATAATCTATCTTTTATATACCGTTTATATAGATTCCATTCTGGATTTCATGGCACTATGCCATCTCTCTGAGTCAACACTACTCATAGCCTCATTATAGGTCACAGGGTCGTCATCATCAATGATCGACAACTCATTGTCATTCTCAATGACAAGGCCATATTACCTCTCAGGTTGGCGAGACACTCTCCCTGACCTATGAATGGGCTGTTCCATAAAAGGTTGTTCAGTCAGAACAGGTGTTTCCACTTGATCCGTAGTAGTTTGTGCTTCTTGAACTTCATCAAGTTCAATTTTGCTCCCACTGTTTCCTTCAAGGATAAAATCCTTTTCCAAGAAGGTAGCATTTCTGGAGACAAACACCCGATGATCGGTGTAAAAGTAATACCCTAAAGTCTCTTTAGGATATCCCACAAAACTACATTTTACGGATCGATATTCCAGCTTATCTGGGTCAACTTTCTTGACATAAGCTGGACATCCCCAAATCTTAACGTGTTTAAGACTCGGTTTCCTTTCTTTCCATATCTCATACGGAGTTTGAGGAACAGATTTGGAAAGCACCTTATTCAATAAATATGCTGAGGTTTCCAATGCGTAACCCCATAGGAATACTGGAAGATTTGCATAGCTCATCATGGATCGAACTATGTCTAACAAAGTTTGATTTCTCCTTTCAGATACCAATCTGAAGGCGTCCACTGGGAGACTATACCATTTACTTTGAGATAATCCAGAAACTCTCCATTCAAGTATTCACCACCTCGATCTAATCGAAGAATTATAATACTATATTTGGTTTGTTTCTCCACTTCATACTTATACTCTTTGAACTTTTCAAAGGCTTCAGACTTGTGTTTCATCAAACACATATCCGAATCTAGATCTATCATCTATGAAAGTAATCAAGTATGAAAATCCACCCATGGATTGCTTAGACATTGGTCCACATACATCTGTGTGTACCATTCCTAGCAAATTTGCAGTCCTCTCTCCATGTCCACTAAATGGAGACTGCAGTGCCACAATGAAGTGAGATTTTCATCATCCCTTTTCTTTTATTAGTTTGTTCAATCTGAAGTAAATTATGTCACATATATACAGACCATTATTTAAAGCACCACGTGCATAAAGAATATTATCTCTAAGAATAGAACATTCATTATTCTCAATAATAAATGAAAATCCAGCCAAGTCTAACATGGGAATAATATTCCTCACAATCGAGGGAACAAAATAACAATTATTTAAAACAATAGTCTTGCCCATAGGCATATGTAAATGAAATGATTCTACATCTATTGCAGCAACTCTTGCTCCATTTCCCATCAGTAGAATCACCTCTTCTTCTTCAAGAGTCCTACTTCTCCTTAGTCCCTGTAACAAATTGCAGATTTGAGAACCACAGGAGGTATCTAATACCCAAGTAGAAATTTGATTTAATGACATATTCACTTCTATCATGAACATACCTGAATCAGAAGCGGTAGTCTCACTACCCTTCTTCTTCTTCAATTCTGCAAGGTAAACCTTGCAGTTCCTCTTCCAGTGCCCCACCTTGTTATAATGAAAGCAAACAACTTTGCTCTTGGGGTCTTCAGCTTTTGGTTGAACCGGCGTTTTCTCACCTACTTTCTTCTTCTTGGAAGGGTTCCTCTTCCTTTTCTTAGGATTGGAACCTTCACCAATTAGAAGAACAGAACTCTTCTTAGGGGGAAAATTCGATTCCGTATTCTTCAACATGTTGTGGAGTTCAGGCAGGCTGATATCCAACTTATTCATGTGAAAGTTCACAACAAACTGTGAGAATGAACTCGGAAGCGATTGCAAGACCAAGTCTTGGCTCAGCTCCCCATCCATGGCAAAACCAAGTTATCCAAGTCGTTCAATCAAATTGATCATCTTAAGTACATGGTCATTCACAGATGATCCCTCAGACATCCTACAACCGAACAGCTTCTTCGATATCTCATATCGAGCTCTCCTTCCTGCCACATCATACAACTCTTGTAGATGCATGAGGATAGTGTGAACATCCATATGCTCATGTTGCTTCTGTAGCTCAATGTTCACGGAAGCTAGCATGATGCATTGAGCAACATTTGCATCATCTATCCACTTACGATACACAACATGTTCATCATTATGCGCATCGCTAGCAGGTTCAGTAGGCTTAGGTGAGTCAATCACGTATTCCAGCTTCTCAATCCTGAGAACAATTCTCAAGTTTCGAAGCCAGTCAGCATAATTAGGACCAGTCAACTTGTGAGCATCTAGTATGCTCCTGAGTGATAGTGCCGAAGACATAATGTATATTGTAAATCTGTAAATGATAAACATATAACAACACTTAGCAAATATTCGATTTCATTTTAAAAACACTATATGAATCGGGTCTTTATTCATAAGTGGCTCCCACTAGTTTATCTAATTTATTCAACCCCCTACGTGAAAAATTAAGCATTCATAATGCTAGTGTGAATAGGGATCCTACATTCCATTACACAATCCCGGCTGTGGCACGAACCGCCATGTAATGTTCAATAGGCAGACAACTCTTGTCAATTACATCTTATGTTATTCCCTAATCAAACTTTAGCGTCTTGAATAATTGAGTCACGGCTGTGGCACGACAAACTCAATATTCTAAGTCAAGTCTAACCCAACATTCCGTACAATTGAATCAGTCCCCAAAGGCCCACGGCTGTGGCACGTACCGACCTTTAGATTCTTATTCAATGTACACATCTCTATGTAATAGACAAGTATTTCTTATTTCTAAATCAAAGCCCTCGGCTTTAGCACGAACCGACAATGATTCAAAAATAAGAACTACTTTTCTATCATGTTGGAAGGCTATGATCGACACAAGCCCGTTGTATCATTGGCCAATTACTACTTGATATTATTTAATTTTAGAGGGATTATATTACGTTACAATCATAATCATATTATAAAGAGATTCTTCCTTTTAAATTAAATATTTCAAATCAGTAATCAATAATCAGATGATTCCCAGATCGGGTGGAGCATTGTCAAGAGGCATCACTTAATAACCCTTTCTTACAGATAGAAATCTGTTGTTGACAGAATCATCCTTTCTCTCATATCGAAAATTCATATTCAATTACATGTTTCATAAACACAAGAATCTTATGATTGTATTCATAATATTATTATTAAGGTTATGAAATAATTTCACTATACTAGGTTGTCTAACAAACGCCTTATGTTCATTTAAGTTCACCTAAATCTATCATCGCATGATAAACTAAGCATATATCACATATATAAACATGAATAAACATCAAGGTATGCATGTTATATCATCTAGCATATTGGTCTAACCATTATACATCTCTATGTATCACATGAAGCATTTAAAAGCAGTTAAAACAGTTAAAACAGTTAAAAACAGCTTTAAAACACTTTCGGAAATATAAACAGTTCAAAACTTTTATATAAACTAAAATTGATCACTCCATTAGATCCGTCTCGGAAGAATGAATCCAACGGTATATTGCACGCCCAAAACGGAGTTACGAAACTCCCAGAAAATCAAATTTAATGTGGACAGTCGGGCTGTAACGCATTACAGGAACGCGTTACAAGCCCTGTAACGCATTCCGGTGATGCGTTACAACCCTTTTAAGCCTTTAAAAGGTGTAACGCATTCCGTGAATGCGCCACAGGGTGTAACGCATTCCCGGAATGCGCGACACCCCTTTCCCTTCTCTTGCAACAGTAACATCACAGCAGAACTTAAGATTTCCAGCATCAAACAAATATATATATACATACTTACAATTTATATATATATGATTATTTAATTACGAATTTTAATTGCAACAACTTCAAAAATTCATAATAAAAAATCTATACATCATAAAATTATAAGAAAAATACCCAGACGATCTACAACACTTGTAGAACCCAGATCAACATTCAAAATTATTCTGAGAAATGATTTCTCATCAGACAAAATTAATCCATAATATAACTTGTAAAAATCATAATTAATTCATACAAGCACATAAAATTCTGAAATTTTTACCACAGATCTATATGCATACAACCTATGCTATGATACCAATGTTGGATTTTAATCGCAGCAGAGGCATGGTAAAACACTTTTACTCACATAAAATCCAAATAAAAGCATATAAATTGTGGTAAAAACATAGGGATCGATTACTAACCTTGTTAGATATATTTGATAATGTCATGACTAATATGATTTATGTTTAGATTTCAGATCTTACTTAACAGGACAAATCAGTACTTAACCATTAATTAGTACTTATACTGGAAGTCAGGACTTAAGGATATCAGTACTTATATTATCAGGAGATAATCATCAGAAGTTAGATATCAGAACTTAAGTGCTGAAGGATGTTCAGATAAGGACAGTAGCTGATTAAAGGAAAGAAGATCGAGATAAATATAAGAAGAGATATGCATGAAGAAGGAATTCCGTGAAGAATGGAATACTTGGAAGAAAAGATATCAGATTGATATATTTTAGGAAGCAGAATTATATTCCATATCAATTAGCGATTATCTTGTAACTGTGTAGTATATAAACACAGACATAGGGTTTACACTATAAGTGTTATCATATTCAACAAGATTATTCATTGTAACCCTAGCAGCTCTCGTGATATTTATTCATCACTGAGAGGTAACAGTTCCATACTGTAACAGAGTTTATTGTTTCAATAAAGTTTGTTTTCTGTTACTTAAGATATTAAAGTTCGATTTGATTATATTATACACTGTATTCACCCCCTCTACAGTGTGTGTGACCTAACAAGTGGTATCAGAGCTAATCTGTTAACACACATACAGTTAAAGATCCAAACACAATCATATCTGACACAGAAACTCCAACTATGCCTATAAAAACTGAAGAACCTCCAAATATACAAATTCAAAGTCGGTATGAGACTATCAGAGTTCCCATACTGAGACCATCTGAATATCCCATATGGAAGGTAAGGATGACCATGTTCCTGGAAGCAACAGATCCAGAATATCTTGATAGAATCAAGGAAGGGCCTCACAAACCAACCAAGCTCGCTGTTGCAGTTGCAGGTGAAGCAGCAAAGACCGTACCAAAGGAGAAGAGTGATTATACTGCTGAAGATATAGCATCAATTGCTAAGGATGCTAAGGTACGACACTTACTGCATAGTGCCATTGATAATGTAATGTCAAACAGGGTAATCAACTGCAAGACTGCTAAGGAGATATGAGATGCTCTGGAAACAAGGTGTCAGGGAACTGACACAATTAAGAAGAACATGAAGACAATACTCACTCAAGAGTATGAACATTTTGACTCAAAGACTAATGAGTCATTGAATGATTTATATGATAGATTTGTCAAACTTTTGAATGATTTGTCATTGGTTGATAAAGAGTATGATCTTGAAGATTCAAACCTTAAATTCCTGTTAGCTCTTCCTGAATGCTGGGATTTGAAGGCAACGACAATAAGAGACAACTACAATCTTGATGAAACAACTCTTGATGAAATCTATGGAATGCTCAAGACTCATGAACTTGAGATGGAACAAAGAAGCAAGAGGAAAGGAGGAAAGTCAAGGACAGTTGCTCTTAAGGCTGAAGAAGAATCCCCCAAAGCAGCTTCCTCAAGGAAAGACAAGGGTAAAGCTCTTTTCATAAAGTCTGATACTGAGTCATCAAGTTTTGAAAGTGATGATGACTCAGATTCTGAAAGCTTGCCTGAGACTGATGCTGATGAGGAGATGATGAAGCTGTGTGCTCTTATGGTGAAAGGAATCACAAAGATTGCATACAGGAAGTTCAGGAAGGGAAAGAAGTTTTCCAGGAAAGGCATAAGTTCTGATAAATTCAGAAGATCTGAAGGCAGAAGAGGAAAGTCTGACAGAGGAGATTATACCAATGTTAAATGCTATAACTGTGGTGAGAAAGGCCACACATCTCCTGATTGCAAGAAGGTAAAGGGTGACAAAGGCAAGGCTCTTGTCACAAAGCAGAAAAGCTGGACAGACACCTCAGACTCTGAAAGTGAGGAGAACTATGCATTGATGGCAAATGCTGATAAAGAAAGCGCTGAGAGCAGTTCTGAAGCTGCTAAAACAAAGGGCAACAGGAAAAATATTCTAGTTCTGGACAGTGGATGTTCAGGACATATGACTGGAAATAAGGCCCTGCTATTAGACTTTGTGGAGAAAGCTGGCCCAAGTGTTTCTTATGGAGATGACAACATTGGAAAAACTTTGGGATATGGCAATATCAATCTTGGGAATGTCATAATTAAAGAAGTAGCTATGGTCTCTCAGGACTTAAACACAATCTGCTGAGTATAAGTCAAATCTGTGACAGAGGTTATCATGTTGATTTCTTTGAAGAACACTGTGAAATTGTGAGTAAATCTAAAGGCAAAGTTATTCTGAAAGGATACAGGCGTGGTAACATTTATGAAGCTAAGGTTTCAACAAGTACTGATGGTTCTGTAATTTGTTTGATGAGTAGAGCATCAATTGAAGAAAGCTGGAATTGGCAAAAGAAACTCTCTCATTTAAATTTCAACAATATAAATGAACTGGTCAAGAAAGATCTTGTGAGAGGACTGCCAAAGTCAATATTTGCTCCTGATGGCCTTTGTGATTCTTGTCAGAAAGCCAAACAAAGAAAATCTTCATTTAAGAGCAAAACTGAATCATCAATTCTTGAGCCTTATCATCTACTACATGTTGATCTATTTGGTCCAGTGAATGTCATGTTTATTGCAAAGAAGAAATATGTGTTGGTCATAGTGGATGAGTTCACCAGATACACATGGGTGTATTTCTTGCACACAAAAAGTGAAACTGCATCTATCTTGATTGATCATGTCAAACATCTGGATAAATTGGTCAAAGATTCTGTTAAAATCTTTAGGAGTGATAATGGCACTGAGTTCAAGAATTTGGTAATGGAAGAGTTCTGCAAAAACCATGGAATAAAGCAGAAATTTTCTGCTCCTGGAACTCCACAGCAAAATGGAGTTGTTGAAAGGAAGAATAGAACTCTCATTGAAGCTGCACGTACAATGCTTGAAGAAGCAAAGCTTCCAACCTATTTCTGGGCTGAAGCTGTGCATACTGCTTGTTTTACTCAAAATGCAACACTCATTAACACGCATGGAAAAACACCATATGAGATGGTGAAGAAAAAGAAGCCAAATCTGAAGTACTTTCATGTATTTGGATGCAAGTGTTTTGTTCTCAAGACTCATCCTGAACAGCTATCCAAGTTTGATCTAAAAGCTGATGAAGGAATCTTTGTTGAATATCCACTTTCCACAAAAGCCTTCAGAGTCTATAATTTGAGAATAAAAGTGGTCATGGAATCTATCAAAGTCTCTTTTGATGACAAGAAGATTACTGGTCTTGAAGATTTCATTGACCATGATCAGCTGAGATTTGAAAATGAAGACTCAAATTCTGATACTGAAAATCCTGATAGTCTAAGTCCTGATACTGTAAACTCTGATGGATTAAACTCTGATGTTATTGAAACTGTGGTGACTACGTCAAAGGAAGATGCACCTATGCAGGGGGAGCATACTCAAGATCTTACCACATCTCAAGAAACATCAGAACATACATCTGGCTCTTCAAGTTCTGATTCGTCAAGTTCTGATAAGCCAAGTTCTGATAGTGCTGAAAATCTAAATTCTGAAGAATCCAACTCAGAGAGCATAGTTTCAGGGGGAGCATCAGAAAATGAAAATGAAGACATCATGGATCATGGGGGAGCATCCAGTTCTAGAGAAAACCTTCCATCTGCAAGGAAGTGGACAAAATCACATACACCTGATTTGATAATTGGAAATCCTGATGCAGGTGTCAGAACTAGAATAGGTACTTCAAATGAATGTCTTTACAATTCTTTTCTCTCTCAGACTGAGCCAAAGAAAGTGGAAGAAGCTCTTCAAGATGCTGATTGGGTGCAAGCAATGCAGGAAGAGTTAAATGAATTTGAAAGAAACAAAGTATGGACTCTAGTGCCAAGACCAAAGAATAGATCTGTTGTTGGTACAAAGTGGGTATTCAGAAACAAAACTGACAATGATGGCATAATTACAAGGAATAAGGCAAGGCTGGTTGCAAAAGGATATTCTCAACAGGAGGGAATTGATTATGATGAAACATTTGCACCAGTTGCTAGGTTAGAAGCCATAAGGATATTTTTGGCTTATGCTGCTCACAAAAAGTTTACTGTCTTTCAAATGGATGTGAAAAGTGCTTTTCTCGATGGAGAATTGGAGGAGGAAGTATATGTTGAACAACCTCCAGGCTTTGTAGATTCCAAACATCCAAATTATGTCTACAGGCTTGATAAAGCACTTTATGGACTTAAGCAAGCTCCTAGAGCATGGTATGAGACTTTAGCTCAATTTTTTCTGGAAAGTGGATTCAACAGAGGAACAATAGACAAAACACTGTTCTACCTCAACCATGGAAAGGACTTACTTCTGGTCCAGATTTATGTTGATGATATCATTTTTGGGTCTACAAATGACAGACTTTGCAAGAAGTTTGCCAAACTGATGCAGTCAAGATATCAGATGAGTATGATGGGGGAACTTAGCTATTTTCTGGGCCTTCAAGTCAAGCAGAATGAAGAAGGCACTTTTATTTGTCAAACTAAGTACACCAGAAACTTGCTGAAGAAATTTGGAATGCAAGATTGTTCAAGTGCATCCACTCCCATGGCCACTGCAACAAAACTGGATAAGGATACTGGTAAATCAGTAGATATTACTGATTACAGAGGTATGATTGGCTCTCTACTCTATCTAACTGCTAGTAGACCTGATATCATGTATGCTACCTGTCTTTGTGCAAGATTTCAAGCAGATCCAAGAGAACCTCATTTAACAGCTGTGAAAAGAATTTTTAAGTATCTTAAAGGAACAGCTGATCTGGGATTGTGGTATCCTAGAGAATCAGATTTTAAACTAATAGGTTACTCAGATGCAGATTTTGCAGGTTGCAAAATTGACAGGAAAAGCACAAGTGGAAGCTGCCAATTCCTTGGAGGCAGATTGGTTTCTTGGTTCAGCAAGAAACAAAAGTCAATTTCCACATCAACTGCAGAAGCAGAGTATATTGCTGCAGGAAGCTGTTGTGCACAGATTCTTTGGATGAAGAATCAGTTACTGGATTATGGGTTAACATATTTCAAAATCCCTATTTACTGTGATAATCAAAGTGCTATTGCTATGACAGGTAATCCAGTTCAACACTCTATGACAAAACACATCAACATCAGGTACCACTTCATAAGGGAACATGTGGATGAAGGTACAGTGGAATTGCACTTTGTTCCAACAGATCAACAACTAGCAGATATCTTCACAAAACCACTATGTGAAGCCACTTTTACAAGATTGGTAAATGAACTTGGAATGGTTTCAGGTTCTTTTTCTAAATCTGCCTAGTTTTGTTCTGATGCATCAGACTTTATGGTCAGTATTTACAGAATGTAATCTCTTTGTGAATTCTGTGATTAATTGAAATATGCGTTTAAGTACTGATTGTTGTCTGATATATATTTCTAAACTCTGATAAGTGATATGTCTGTTTAAGTAACTATTCAATCCTGTGAGGATAACTGTGCTAGATACTGAACTAGTAGTCTTCAATAAACAAATGATCCCATGTAAGAAGTAATTATTTCTGTGGAAATCTTATGACACAAGCAAATTCTGATAATTGAGCTTAGTTGAGTTTACTTTGTTTATCTTATTACTAAGTCACAAATTAGAATAATGCTACTCATCTGTTAAGTTCTGATACTAGTAAACTGCTGAATGTACTAAGTGCTGATAAACCTCACTTATCAAAAGAAAAAGCAAAAGGATCAAAGAATAAAATCAGGTACTCCTTTGAGATCTAGAGTAAAAATGTGGAAGGGACGACCCAAGTGCATTGCTGGTATTAAGTAAATATGCATTAGAAAAGCAAAATATTTTCTTGGTGACTTTTCACACTCTATGATTACTGGAGAAATACTATGATAATAGCATAAATTCTGATAAGCAGTCGTGACTCACTTACACTGAGAAGCCACTGTAAAATAGAATTTAAAAAGATGCATAAAATTAGCACAAAACAGTTGAGGTGGACTCAAGCATGAACTCATTCATCAGTAGGTTTCAGGATAATGACATCTCTTTAGCAAAATTTTAGTTATGCCTTATTTCTAAGATGTACTGAAGTGAATCAGACTTTACTCTTTGTCTGCTATTTAGCTTGATGCACACACTAATCACTCCATCTGAATGATGAAAATTACTGTGGTGGTCTATGTTGTTTTAGATAAATAGTCATTGTGTCATTTTGCACTAATTCTGAGGACAAGTTCTGGTTGCATATTCTGAAGATTAAGTTCTGAAGAGCATAACTCAGAACTTGTATGAGGATTTACTCAGATAAGCATTCCTTTTTCGAGTTAAGAAATTATGTTCTGATGACTGTTAAGTTCTGATATAAGTCTAAGTTCTGATATTACAGTCTAAATTCTTTACTTGACTTATCTGTGGATAAAATTTAATAACAGTCTCGGTTCAAACTAGAATATGTTGAAGTGGAAGATTAATAGTCACTATGGTTAGGGTTAATGGTATTCGTACTTGAACAGTCTACTTTTACTTGTTTCTTGTGCGCATTAAACCATGTTTTCTCTTTCCAATGAATGTTATTCTTTTTCCAAGACTGGGGAGACGAAGTAGAATTAATTCTACCTGTTAGCATTAAATTCCTTTGCGTCTCCTGGCATTCACTTGCCTATATAAGCAACCACTTCACATCAGCCTTCCCATCAAATTCTTTCTCACAAACTTACCTTCATACTTTTTCTTTCAAAAACACAATGGTCAGATACAACATGTTTTTGAATTACCAAACATTTAATATGGAGCTAAGTTGTGCTGAATGGCAGCAGGAATGGCACGTCACGGCCATTCCTGAGGAGATATGGGACTCTGTCCCACAGGAGGTACTGACCCACCTCTTGTTCTTCTATATGGATTACCATCGCCATCTGGAGCGATTGGAGGAGGAAAGGCTGGAAGCTCTCCACCAGCAAGAGTGAATCATCCGACTCGGCATTCTCTTTGTCGAGAGTAGGAAGAAGAAATGATTTATTTTCTTCTTCCTGTTTTTCTTCATCATCAGCCTTGCCCTGCTTCTTGAGCTAGGACAAAGGCTGTTGATGTTAGGTTTAGTAGCTTAGGGAAATCTTGTATAAGTACTGATGTAATTTCAATTTCATGAATGTATTCTCTTGATATATTAATGAAATTTGTTTTTGTTTCAAGATTTTGTCTCTAAGTTATTTTGTAATGCATTGATAAATCCTGATAATTATTCATATTCTGATGACCATATAAATTCTGTTTTAATTTAAGTTCTGATTTTTCTTTATCAGCACTTACTCATCTGATTTATCTTGGTCATTTTCACTTGATTTATTTTCAGAATATTAATGATGCAGTGAAAAATAATTAAATCAGTGGGAACGGTTTCAATTTTGAATTAAAACTATTTCACCTTGATTAATGGAATATATGGGTAAGTGGAACGGTTTTTCCTTGAAAACAGACAAGTGGGCAAGTAATGATTACTGTTTTCTCGCGCCCAGTAACTATCCGTTATTACTGCATGTCTGACAGGTGTCCAACGGTAACATTTTTTTTTTCAGAGTATAAGTACGACAGAGAGAGGATTTCTTTAATCTTTTATTTCCTTCATACTTTTTCTCTCTACTTGCTTTTACTCTCTCTTTCTCTCTTCTTCTCACGTTGGTTTTTCATACAGACATTTTATCAAACACCTAACAGGCACTTTTAAATCTCAATTTTTCACATGGCACCTAAGGATTTAATCATTGATGGAGCTAAGTTTGTTCCAAACAACTATGCTGCAATTCTTGATCATGCTGAAGCTCCATCTGAATTGCATTTTGTGCAAGATCTTCTTGCACACAGTGAGATTGGGTATGTATTAACCCAGCCTTCAGTCTTTTCGAGCCAACAAGTTCTGACGTTTTGGCGGACTGGGCACTTTGATGATGGTGGTAGACATGGCACTCCTAGTATTGTTTTCGAAGTGGGTGATTCTTCTTATGCAGTCACTCCTGGTACAATACGCAAGGCTCTACATCTCCCAGAAGGTTGTACCTTTTCAATTCCAGAAGAATCAGCTCTTCAGGAGTTAATGGAAAATTTGGGGTATGAAAAGAGTTTGGCAAAACTTGGGCAGTTGAAACGGGCTCATATCAGAAGAGAATGGAGCTTCTTCTTCGACTGCATCACTAAAGCTTTTGGGAACAAATGTTCGAATTTTGATGCTATCCCAATTCTGAGTCAGCACATCGGGTATGCTATTATAAATCAAACTCATTTTGATTTTGCAACTGGTATAATTGGTTTTATTGGGGATAGGATGACAGAGGATAGGAATGTTGTCTATTTTGCTAGATTCTGTCAACTTATTTATACTTTTTGTACTGATGAACCTCAATTAGTCAGTTCCTCAACCCCACCTTTTAAAGTTGCAAAATGCTACTTTAATGACCTGGTAAATGCTGACACTAAGAAATCAGTGGTTAGACCATTACAGATTCCTCAGTCTGTAAAACAGATGCTAGTAAATACTGATCCTGATACTTATAGGTCTGTTTACTCTGATGTCCAACCAACAACAAACACTCAAAAACCATCATCCTCAGTACCTACCACTCATTCTACTCAACCTACCCTCAGGAAATATCTCAAATCCTATCTCTCCACTTCACAGACTGTTCAACCCTCATCCTCAGCACCTACTGCGAAGCCTTCATCCTCCAAGCCAAAGAGGACAAAGACTGTTCCTCAAACACCTCAAAAAAGAAGGAGGATTGCCTTGAGAGATGAATCTGATACTGAGGACCAGGTTCCTTCTTCAGAACCTGTTGTAGGTGAAGCTGAGAAAGAGACTTCTCAGAAGGATTCTGGAATTGGGGGATCTAGGCTTCTCAAAAGGCTTAGAAGAATGACAGTTCCTGAAACTCCCAAGGAATCCAAATCAACAAAGAGATACAAGAAACAGAGGGCAAAAAGGCCAGTTTCAGATGATGAAGAGGAAACAGCTAAGGAAGGGGATCAGGAATCTCTGATCTCACAAGACAAGGAATTTGCTACAGTCATTTCTTCTACATCAACTCCATCTAAGGAAGCTGTTTCTGAAAAGGCTAACACACCATCTGTGTCTCCTGTTGATCCAGGCACAAGTGCTGATATTGATGTTCAAAACTTGGTTGTGCCTGAAGTAATTCTCTTAGAAGCTCCAATAGCAACTAATCCTTCAACAATACCTGTTACTGATGCTGTTCAAACTCCAGAGTTATCTACAACACCTTCTCTGCATCATGATGCTGATGATCAGACTTTAGGTGAGCATCAGGATATGGCTGTTGATCAGAACTTAGAACAAGATCAGCAATTAGAGGATGCTGAAGCCTCCATTGCTATACACACTGTTGTCTTATCAGAAGATACTTATTCTTTAAGTTCTGATGCTGCAAATGCTGGAGATACTGGTGATGCTGCTCCAACTGCAGATGCTGATGCAGCAGGTCCTTCAGGACATGCTCCTCAACAAACTATTCTTAAGTCTGAACTTATTAAGAAGTTTGTTACCCGAGAAGCACCAGTGCCTTGGAGTGAAACTCCTGCAGGACGGGAGTGGACTAAGGAATGGAACTCAGTTTCATGTGTTCCAAATGATATTCATCTTGCCGAGCACTTGACTAAAGCTGATGAAATGTTAAATTCTGATGATTTCAAAACCCAGCTTAGAGTCACTGCATTGAGTACTAAACATCTACAAGGTCTTCATTCAACTACTCGTGCAGAGCTACACAAGATTCAGGAAGAATTTATTAAGCAAGGAGAAGTTTGGAAAATTGATAAGAAAAAGTTCTTCCAACCTACCTTTGACAGGATTGCTTCTATTAAGAAGACTCAAGATCATCAACAAGCTCAGATTGGTGATATTCTGAAAAATCAAGCTTCTCAGCAATCACAACTTAATGAAATCCAATCTTCAGTGGAATTGCTTGTCTCTCTTCTATTACCTGCTGATGCCAAAAAGGGGGAGAAAGTAATTAAGTCCAAATGCAAGACTGACAAGACACTGAAAGGTAAGGATGATGGAAAAGATGATCGAGGAAGCTCTGGAATGGGTAGAGGTCATAGTCAAGGTAGAGGATTCACATCAAGACAAGCTGAAATCACAAGTCACAGGACAAGTTCTGATACTGGGAAAAGAATAAGTTCTGCTACTGGTAAAAGGATAAGTTCTGATGAACTTTTAGATCTTGATGAGGAAATGTCAAGACAGTTATTTCTTCAGGAAAATCCAGGAATGGACTTGGAGAGTTTAATGGAAGAAGAAGCCAGACTTAAATCAGAGAAAGTTGCATCTAAATCTGAAGCTTCTGGTAAAAAGCCACTTCCAAAACTCAAAGGCATTGTGATCAAAGAAAGGACACATACTGAAGCAACATTGGCTAAATCACAACCGCAGATTGATCCAAGATCCAAGGGTAAAGAAAAGGTTGGTGAACCTATCAAGGTTTATGTGCCTCCTTAGAATGAAGAAATTACTGATGAAAAGGATGATCTTGCTCTGACTTCAAGAAGAGTTCTTAAAACAACCTCTGACATGGCTCAAGTTGTTCAGAGTCAAGAAATTGTAAGTTCTGATACTTAGAAGAAGCAAGTAACCTCTGACATAGCTCAAGTTAACTTGATATCAGAAGATAGACCAAAGACACTCCTACCAGGATGCACTAAAGCAAAACAGACTCAATCTTTGAAGACTACTACAAGTGGTTTTGAAGCTAGAGTAGTTACTAGAAAGGAAACTAGAGATAAAACTGGATTGGGAAGTGCTAATGAAAGAAGAATACATAACACTACTAATGATCCAACTTCCTTGAGTGAACCAGGTATTGGAGCAACTCCTGAGAGATTGAATCAACTAGAATCTATACAAATGGTTTACCATACCTACTTGAAAGAATACATCTTGTTGTATTTCATGACAGATGGTAGGGTTTATCATATAAGACAAAATGCCATTCCATTGAAGTATTTTGAAAAATTGGAGCATGTACTATTCTTACTTCAAGTGGATGACAGATTGACAGGGACTGCTGCAAACTATTTGAAGGATCAGATTCAGAGACAGAAAAGGCTTTATTCTGTTAAGTCTGACAGCACATACGTTCCAAAGTACAGAGATCACAAGGATGATATAGTTGAAATGAAGCCCAATTCTGCTCAAATTGTAACTACCTTTCTAGGGTACAGGGCTGTGGAATTCAATCTTGAGTCTGATAAAGCTTATTTGATCAGACTGGATCAGGATATAAGAAAAGCAAAGATCAATGATCTCAGAGCTGCAATCTTTCAAATTGGTGAAGATACTGCAGAGCTTAAAGATGCCAAAAGGAGAATGATTGATGAACTTAGATATGCTGAGAGATGTTTGTTGAAGAACTATCTCAGAACAACTCCTGACATCAGAGAGATCAGATAATGATGCCAAGTCAAAGATCTACAACTGCTTAAATTCTGATATTTGTATAGACTGAAGGTGTTATCAGAAGTTAAATATTGGTAAAGCTTTAAGGACTGTAAGTTGTAGTTATCTAGTCTAATTCTCATGCATTTGTACTTAATGTTTTTGACATCATCAAATATCTGTTAAACTTGTATATTATGCTAATTTACAAGTTGGGGGAGATTGTTAGATATATTTGATAATGTCATGACTAATATGATTTATGTTTAGATTTCAGATCTTACTTAACAGGACAAATCAGTACTTGACCATTAATCAGTACTTATACTGGAAGTCAGGACTTAAGGATATCAGTACTTATATTATCTGGAGATAATCATCAGAAGTTAGATATCAGAACTTAAGTGCTGAAGGACGTTCAGATAAGGACAGTAGCCGATTAAAGGAAAGAAGATCGAGATAAACATAAGAAGAGATATGCATGAAGAAGGAGTTCCGTGAAGAATGGAATACTTGGAAGAAAAGATATCTGATTGATATATTTTAGGAAGCAGAATTATATTCCATATCAATTAGCGATTAGCTTGTAACTGTGTAGTATATAAACACAGACATAGGGTTTACACTATAAGTGTTATCATATTCAAGAAGATTATTCATTGTAACCCTAGCAGCTCTCGTGATATTTGTTCATCACTGAGAGGTAACAGTTCCATACTGTAACAGAGTTTATTGTTTCAATAAAGTTTGTTTTATGTTACTTAAGATATTAAAGTTCGATTTGATTGTATTATACACTGTATTCACCCCCTCTACAGTGTGTGTGACCTAACAAACCTTTAATATGCGATCCAAGAGCAACGATCGGAGATCCTTAGCAGCTGCTCCTCAAACGTGAAGCACTCCACCGGTATCCACCAAGAAAACGACGTTAAGGAGGAGGAGGAGGTGGAGAGAATTAGGTTTTTATAAAATTTTGGGGTTAGAATAAAAATAGGGTTTATAATAGTATATTTATAGGCAAAATTTTCAGCTGAAATTTTCCCATAAATATTATTATTATTATCCCATTTATTATTCTCATTAATATTTAAAACACCTTTTAATTATTAATCCTTTTTCTAAACACTTTAGAAATAATTCTCTCTCTTGATTTAATTTCCAAAAATTAAATTCTTAATTAATAATATTAAAAACTTTTCTTAATTAATTTATAATCAATTAAATCTAATTTAATCAATTATTAAATTTGCCAATTAATTATTTATTTCATAAATAAATAATTATTAGTCATTATTAATTAATTCCTCCACCATTAAATCATTCTCTTTTTATGGTGTGACCCTGTAGGTTCAATATTAAGCCGGTAGTAGAAATAAATAATAATAAAACTATTTTATCATTATTTATATAAATTCTCTAATTTATTAAATATGATTAATTAATTAATCACATTTATTCTACATCGTGAGGGATACTTCTCAGCATATCGCGACTATCCGGATAATATGAATTCACTGCTTAGAATACCAAGAACCTATTCAGTGAATAGTTACCATACAATAAACTCCTTCTACCCTACAATGTCCCGATTAAATACAAGGCATGGATCTCGTGTCAAGCCTATCTAATTCAATCACTTGCTTACCATTTACTATGCGTAGTTCTATGCAAATTAGAAACTCCTTTCTAATTTCATTCACTCTGGCTAGAGATTCCTGAACTAGCATAAGTGGATCAGCCTTGAACATTCGCTTCCTTCACTGGAAGGGGTAGATCCTTTATTGATCATACACTATCTTCTTGTACAAATTCCTATACCCAATAGAGCCCTAATAATTGTCCCTGGAGACTAAGAACTAAACCAAAGCATAGTTCAGTGTACAGAAGATGATTATGATGACCTCAAGTCTAAGGATACTTGTACAACTATCACTATGTGAACAACTGCTGACACGTGAGTGAACTCCATCAGTTGTTCAACTGTGCGAGTCATGTTCAGTGAACTTATTCTATAATAAGCACCTACATACTAGCTATAGTGTCACCACACAAATGTCTATGAGAACAGACATCCTTCATAATGAAGCAAGCATAGTATGTACCGATCTTTGTGGATTATTAATTACCAGTTAGTAATCCTATGATCAGGAACTATTTAAGTTTAGAGTTATCATCTTTTAGGTCTCACTATTATGATCTCATCATAATCCATAAAAAGCTTTACTCTAAACTATGGTATATCTTATTTAAACACTTAAATAGATAGAGCCCGTAATAAAAACAAAACAAGTCTTTTATTAATATCAATGAAATCAAAACAGATTACACAGGAAGTTATTCCTAAATCCTAATACATGATTGGACTTAGGACATATTCCTTTCAGGGGCACCATCTAGTTGTTTCTTCTTTGTTGTATTTTACTTAGGTTCTTTCATCCCCTGTGTGGGACTGATTCATTTCATTTCATAGATAGTCTTCCCTTGGTTCACTAAGGTGCATAGGGTGAATCCCTCAAAATCCCTGTAATCCAAAATTATTTTATATATACAAACAACAAACTTAGCAAAAAAAACATCCACATATCAAACCATTCATCAGATAATTCACCAAAATTCACATAAGAATCACATAATAATTATTTATCGATAAAAAATAATTACACGCTATGTCCCGGATATTACAATCACTTAACTCTAACGGAAACTTTATCAAACTGGAAAAGAATAAACAACAGTTGGGTCGCCTAACTCTCGAAAAAACCAAACTATTCTTGAAAAGATTATTGTCGCACTTACACTATGTTGGGTTGCCGCAATATCACTTCGAGGATAAAATAGCACATAACACTTCATCCACAAATATGTAAGTTTTAGCAACATGTACCTCAATTCGCCCAAAAAAACTAAGCATAAATTATGTATGTATGTAGGAGGAAGGATAGAGAAGAAGCAGCCAGGGTTCTTACAAAACAAGTCTTGGCGCTATGTCATGTATATTTGTAAAAACATTAAGTTCTATATATAAGACAAAAGTAAAACGTAACTAAAGTGAACCAAGTGTCATAATAAAATTTAATCATTAATAGTTTCATTAAATATTCCTTTTAAACATTAATAGTCCTTCTGAATCCAGGATGAAAATGACTAAAATGCAGAGCAAACAAAGCGACCTAAGTGTCATATCAACTAAATATGTCACACCAGTTAGGGTAACTTTGTGGCGCACAAATCCAGATATCGAATAAACTTTCATATGTGAACATAAAAAATATATTACATTTATACGCTAAACATAACCCATATAAATTTCATACATTAGAGATTACAGCGTATACATGAAATGCAGAGTGTCTACTCAAGTAAAGGGTAACCATATACATAGATATTTTATCGAATATCACGTCCATTCCAATAAATTTATCATTTGAGTCATCAAATTATTATACAAAGCCATGAGTACAAGAGAATGGTAAAAAAATAACACCAACTAAAGACGGTGAAGAATTAATGGTGTTAATGGAAATCTGAATTAACTCAGTTCATTCAATAACTCGTATTATCGAGTTACCAAGTA
The DNA here is from genome assembly GCF_009905375.1 of Apium graveolens. Taxonomy (NCBI): domain Eukaryota; kingdom Viridiplantae; phylum Streptophyta; class Magnoliopsida; order Apiales; family Apiaceae; genus Apium; species Apium graveolens. Next base: position 154,730,305 of record NC_133655.1, on the reverse strand, counting down.
TAAGTGTAAATATGAATAAGAAAGAGAATAGAGGATGAACCACCTAGATAGAGGTTGTTGAAGGTAAGTCTATATGACAAAAAAGAAGATGTAGATGTGGTTGGGGGATGAATGGATATATATATATATATGCATATGTTAACATAAAATAAATATGTAACCATGGATGGGTATGTAGGGCCAACAAACCGACAACAAGTAGATTTGGTCAAGGTATACCCAACAATGGGCATTTATCGCTTATTTTCTCTTATTTTTCACAACTAACCAATTATCGTATCAACTAAATACGTCACACCATTTAGGGTAACTTTGTGTCGCACACATTTAGATATCGAATCAACTTTCATACGTCAAAATCAAAAATATATTACATTTATACGCTAAACAGAACGCGTATAATTTTCATACATTAGATGTTATAGCAAACACGTGAAATGTGGAGTGTCTACTCCAGTAAGGGGTAACCATTTATATAGATATTTCACCGAAGCTCACGTCAATTCCAATAAATTTGTCATTTGAGTCTTCAAATTATTATACAATGAGTACAAGAGAATAGTAAAAAAATAACACCGACTAAATACGGTGGAGAATTAATGGTGCTAACTGATATATAAATTAACTCGGTTCTTTCAATGACTCGTAATATTGAGTTACCAAGTATAAGTGTAAATGTGGATAAGAAAAAGAATAGAGGATGAACTACCTAGATAGAGGTTGTTGGAGGCAGCTCTATATGGCGAAAAAAAGAAGATGAAAATTAGGTTTGGGGAGGAATGAGTATATATCTCAGCGTATGTTAACACAAAATAAATATGTATCCGTAGATGGGTATTTAGGGCAAACAAACCGACAACAAGTAGATTGGGTCAAGGTATACCCAAAAATGGTTATATCAGTTATTTTCTCTTATTTTATAAATAAGTGACCATACATTTAAATAATTATAGAGCTCATTATTAAAAAAATATTGTTGTTTGTCATCAATCTCAAAAAATTTCGTCACAACCTATTAATGATATTTTATCAAACAATTTACTGTCATATAACATACATCACATTAATACTAATAATTAGATCCACTATAAAAATATACGCATTATATACCAAAAATAATCAACTCAGAAAAATATATATTAGACATGCATATGCATTTTAACCATTCATACATGTTATTAAATTAATTATATATATAGCCAAGTCGTACTCTAAGTAATATATTTATACGGGATAAATGAGTTCAAATTCACACAATATAATAAAATAAGGAACTTCATTTATATAATTACATTACAAACTGGTATAAACATTAAGTGTTCTATGACTCATCAATCACATGTTTAACACACAAAATAATTCCGATTACATTTCTAATATACAAACACAAAAAATAATTCTAAACAAATTAATACATTATACATATTTAGAGTATACCTATGTATCGTACTAGCTAAAGATTTTATTTTGTCTAAGTAGTGTACCTCTAAATTATATTCTTATTTTACTCTATTACCAAGACCGATTAATGCACAATTTCTTTCTAATGTGGTGCTACTTACTTCTTAGAAATGTATGGAAGGAAATGAATAAACATAAATATATGTATATGTATATGTATAAGTATATGCATATGTATGTATATGTGTCTATATATGTATATATGATCATAAAACATATATATATATATATATAAGATTTAGTTTATAGTACTAATAAAATATATGATAATGTTGGTTTACATTGGTGTTTGGTTGCGTCCTTACACCACCTCGTGCATGTAAGTTTTGTATTGACTAAAATGGATAATCTTGGTATCCGGAGATGTGTATTTTTTAATATTGAATGAGGAAGAGAAAAGGTTGTAAAGGTCAAAAATAAAAATTCAAGAAAACTTAAAATTCATATAACAACAGTAAAACAAAATGTTATGTGAAAAAACTATTATATTCTGTAGTATTTGAAACAACCACAAACATTTCTACAACAACTCCCCTGGATCCTTTTCAGCAGTGAACAACAAGGAATGCCGCTACATATATTATTTCTTGTAATATCCCGTATTTTCAGAAATTGTTATTCTTATTATTTGAGTGTTTTATGTGATTTTCTATATTAAAGGAATAAAATGGCGGATATTTTATTCACGTTTGATAAGTTCGTGTCATTAAATAGTAATGTGCTAATTGTTACCTGTGTATCGATCCCTATCATTATTGTGAAAGTAATTAAATACTTTTACTATTTTTAAAATTTTATTTTAAAAGCCAATCACTTTATCGATATTGGTAAATTGAGTTTGTTTTAAATCGTGGGGATCGAGTGGATATCATACCCGCCTCAATATTTTATCCGTATTCACCCTGGTATCGGGTGAGATGTGAAAATATTTAACAAATAGTATATAACATCTATTTTGCTACGTGTTAGATAAATTATTATGTATTTATTATTATTTAAATTACTGCTGGCCATGATTTAACATGCGATAGAATTGTATGTGGTCCCGTAAGGACCGGTATATTTTTCGGATAATTGATACATGTTTAAAATGTATTTATATGAAATTACACGCAATTTGGACGTGTATCAAAGTGCGTTTATTACGTGGTACCTGTTTTGTCTCGTTCTACGTGTATTTGCATATAATATATGTTTTCGGGGTTTACTGTTAAATTAGGAAATATTTCATTTTTTCAAAAAATTATCGGACCGGGCCCGACCGGGACGTCGAAACCCACAAAATTTTTTATTTTCATTCTAAGAAAATCGTGGAACTTTCAAATATTTTATATTTTCGCATTTTTATGAATATTCGTAAATTTTAAGGAATTTTGATATTAATTTTGCATTTATTTGAAAATAATATTTTAAAAATTATTCCCTGTTAAGTATTACTTTCAGGATCCTTTTTTAAATTACGAGATAAAGGTACCGCTCTGTGAATTATCGGGTATCATTTTCCATTAATATAAATAGTCAAATTCCATTAATATAAATAGTTAAAATTATTTCTAATTTTTCATAAAAATCAAAAAATTAGTTGATAATATTAAATTCGTTCTTCATCTTTATCTTGTGATTTCAAAAGTGTTTTTGATCCGTTTTGGACGATCTACATACCAAATTAAAGTTCTCAACGAGCCCTATCTGTTAATACAAAAATCATTAACTAAGGTTGATTCTATCTCAAAAATGATTATTTTCATTTTAAGCCAAATTGGGTTTATTGTTTATGATAGTATTTGAATGTTTTTGATGTTATAAATAGCTTCAAGATGATGGTTGGAATCGAAATATGTATAAAGTTGTATTGTTTGTATGCGAGAAGTGATAAGTCGAGCTTATCGTTTTTGGCCATTTTAATTTTGATTTTTCTGGATGATACATGCTATGGTTGTTAATTTGGATCACGGGGATATATTTTTGATTCACTGGCTTTAATTCGAGCTATAATTCACAAACTTTGGTTCAGTATTGATTGAATTCGGCTTTTTCCAGAAAATATAAACTCAAGATAGAGTTTTGAATGGTTTCCATGTTTGAGTGTGTGATTGTTGTTGTTGTTTCTGTAGAGTTGGTGGATTTATTTTAAGTTCAATTTCGCTGAGAAACCAGGATGAACGGAGAGGTTTGGACGGTGTATGGGCCTCGCCGGATTTTCCGAGGTGGTCGAAAGACCTCGTCAGTTTCTGGGTTTTCCAGAAATCCAGCGGGTTATTATTCGCAACCTGGATTTTTCCTGGCAACCCAAAACCCGACCCGTTTTATTTTCTTCTAACCCGTTTCTGGTCTTGAAATCCCCAAACCCATTTTCAAAACCTGTTTATGAGATTTTGATTTAAAAAAAATAAATAAAAAATCCTATTTAATTCCAATAATTTAAGTTTAATTCAAAATTTAATTTTGTTAATTATTTTAAATAATTAACCGAGTCATTTTAAATCCAGAAAATATTTTCTTTTATTATTTTCAAAAATCATGATTTGATTTAATAATTTATAATTTAACTTTGATTAATTATTTAGGATTTAATTAATCAATTAATTAAATCAATTAAATCAATTAATTTTATGTATAAATAGTTAAATAAAATTTAATTATTTATAGTTGAGCCAAAAATTGATTTAAAATTATTTTGAGATTATATATATATATATATATATAAAGATATTGAATATTCAATTAACATTATTATTAATTGAATTATTCTTATTTTATTTGTAATAGTTAGACCGTTCATCCGTTTAATACGAAACAAATGCGTCTAGACTCAGAAAAATATTCATCATTTATTAACAATACTTTCCAGACATAAATTCTTTTGTTTCAAAAACTCGTTTGTTTTGCAAACGATTCTTAGTCGCGTATTTATCGAAAAGTCGTATTTCGGCTCGATTTCCGTTTTAAAAATACCGAGTCGAATATTGTGATGAACAGAGTTATGTGATACATGACATATGTGCTTACATGCTATGTGAATTACATGCAATGTGAACTATGTGTATATGTGGGTCAAAATTCTTATGTTTAATTATTTTCTTTATGTGTCGGCTATCGTATGAGTAGACGATAGCGTTTTGAAGCGCAGTTCATCGAGTCATTATCGTTTAAGTGTTTAGAGAAGTATCTTTTAATTATAGATGTCGATCGTTCCAGTCGTTCATGATCAAATTTTGGATAAAGGGTGAAATGAAATAGTATTGGGTATCAGGCTTGTGGTCATTGCAGAAGCAACATATCAAATGATTAGTGGAATAACAGATGGTGATTCCTTAAGACCGAATGATTGAATAGTGGTGTTACTGCGAGTGTGGCTAACTGCTAAAAACCAAAGGCAAGTTTTCCTACACTATTCTGATTCCAAAATAGTTCAATATTTTATATATTAAACTGCTTAGTTATGATTATGCAAGTTTTACTACCCTATTCTAATTTCAGAATAGTTAAATGGTTTACATATCAAAATGTTTGATTAAGATTATGCAAGTATTATTTTGTTATTCTATGTTTAGAATACTTAAGTGTTTTTACTTATCCAAATACTGGATTCATAAATGCCTTAGATTTTGAGAAAAATAATTTCATTTTAGAATTACTCCTGACCATTTGAGATGGGGGAATTAAATTATTAAGGATGTCGACAAATTCAACTCCTTTCTTAAATTATTTTAATATTGAATGGTTACAGCGTAAGTGGCCGAGACACCAGTCAAGCGTGGGCATTATATGAAAATGTAATATCTTACAAGGCGAATATATGCCTTTTGGGATGCCCTATATCCATGGTATGGATGCGGGATATCGGTGTTGTTTCGGGCCTGATCATCAATGATAACATAGTGTATAATTGGTTCCAATCTAAATTGTTGTTTCTACATTATTTTTGGTAATCATAAAAGAAATTATTTATCAAGTATTTCTGTTTTGGATAAAATGTAAGATTCAGTCATGATTTAGTTTATGATTGATGTTGACTTCGGTATTGGTATGTTATGAGCATCCAAGATTAGTATTGATATCTAATTTGACGTTGACATCAAACTAAATATTAATGTCAAGAGTGGGGTTTTGAATAAAGTTTATGATTCAGTCCATAATTATTATTTCATATTATTATTTACAATATTCTCGTAAACATTATTTTACAATTTTTGATCCTTAATGGGATTCAAATTATTGCTTAAAAATATCAAAAGGGTTTTGAATACAATTGAGGAAACAATTATGGGATTCCTTAACAAATTTTTTGATTCAATAATTATTGTTATAAATGTCCTGCTCCATTGTAGATGTCGGTTTTTATATCAAAAGATCATATATATGTTATACTGAACTTGCTGAGCATTTTTTCCCCTCATACTTGCCTATTTTAAATCTTACCTTCCAATGAGAGGTAGATTTGCACTGTTTAGCCACGTAATTCAAGAAAAGTAAAGGAAGAAGCTGTTGGGAGATGATTGGTCCATGGTTTGCGAAACTAGAGTAAGTTCTATTATGTAAAGTTGTTTGTATATATGTTGTAGTTGTGTTATCGTATATTTGGGCCTGGTATACTTCTTTTCAAAGTTATACTAGCGGGTTTAGTTTTGAGTTTGTAAATTATTGAAAAAAGTTTTAAAAAAGAGAAATAAATTTATTTGTTGAATTTTGGATATCTTGTTTCTAGAACTGTAACCTAAAAGATATTGGTAAAATTGGGGTCGAGATGATATATTTATTTGTTAAGCAGTTGATGGCATTTGTTTATCGATTTAATAAGTGATTTTATATCGAGGTTTCATAGTGATGATAAAATCCTATGACCCCAGATTTGGGGGTGTTACATTATTGTTTAATGTCAAATGTCAAAAAACATGTCTCGCAACAACATCTTCGCACTCCAAAAATTATTTCTCATACACACAAACAAATACAACATTCATCCACTCCTCTATAACATAAATATACAGTATACAACTTGAGCTAAAAGAATATTAATTCTTGTAATTCATCCGCTACTATACAACATAAATATTTTAATATCTGTAATTGAGATGTTTGCATGTCCACACTATTCTCTCTAACCTCCTCGATTCCTTAATTTATGATCTCCTTGATTCCCGGATAAATGTAGCATTGGTACAAACCACTGTGTGACTATATATGAATCATTAGAGTTATCTTAAAATCTTTAAAAAAAATTGTAACGTAGAAACTTCATTCATTTCCTGCATCTTAAAATCCAGTGGTATCCTATAGAGTAAGTCTTTGAGAAAATTCCACAATTTTCTTTTGTAGGTCTTGAAATCAGCTTTATTGGAATAAGAAAACCATTATCCTCAATTTTTGTATTCGAGAATTTTTCGTCTGAGTAGCACATGGTCTTTTTTTTCTTCAAAAGATTAAAGTCATCTTTAACGCTCGGAGAAATCTTGAGTCTACCAATCCCTTGAGAACCTTTAGTTTGGATAAGTTCAAATTATTTAAAATTCAAAAATTTCAAGAGTTGATAATTTTTTTTTGAAAATTAAAAATTGAAAACTATGTGAACTTGAATGTTTGGATAAGTTCATGTTATTTAAAATTCAAAAATTTCAAGAGTTGATAATTTTTTTTGAAAATTAAAAAATTCAAAACTATGAGAACTTGAATGTTTGGGCTGACACACCAGATATGATCTGTATATCGATCAACAAGCTCAGTAACCAATTGTTAGGGCCGAAGTATCATAAAAGGGGGGGGGGTTGAATACGATACTCACTAAATTAAAAATTCTTTTGAATCTTTTGCGGATAAATAATTTAGTATTCGGTTAGTGATTCCGTGTTCTTGAGGTGAATAGTATTTAGGACATTAAAATGAAGAGCACACGATATTCGTGGAAGTATATATTCATATATAAATCCTCGAGGGTGTTGCTACACTCCGGTAAATAAATTAACCGGCTAAATCCAAGAACAACAATGTTCTTGCTTCTACAATGATTTACAAATCAAATCCTATACAAGATCTACAATTATTTTTCCAAGGATTCAATTACCGGATAACGATTATAATTATAGCGACTGGGATTTTGGTAATGTATTTATATGAATAAAGTATAGTTCTTGTGCTGTTACGTGGATTTATGTGAATATAATAAAAAGATAAATGATTTTGTGGTTTATGTATAATTTCTGTGAAATAGTAATAAGAAACGAGCAAAGTCTTGTTCCAGTTTGATGAGTCGGCTAAGGGCTTAAGCTGTGATTGTCGGGCCTTCAAATAGAACGAGATTCGTTGTTCAAGGGATGGAATAAATGAGAAGCATTAAGAATATTAAAATTGAGGATTATAGTAAGTTGTGATAAATGTGAATACCTTTGTGTATTTCTGTGATTTAAGTTTATATTTGAAAAGTTATCTTATTAATGGATCTATCGAGCAATTGGTACTCGCGTAATCAGTAATTAAAAAAGGAACTATGTGCTAAGGTGTATAGATACGAATTGTGGTGGCTAATATTATGTGAATATATGTTATTTGATGGTTACAAGTATGAATCTGTGATTCACGAGTTTTTATATGATTTTAAAAAGGATTTAACGGTCCTTATATATTTTTATTAAATAATTGAAATGTGATCAAGGTGCGAAATTTATTTCATTAGCTCTGGAATATTCTCAGATACTTTTTAAAAAAGATAGTTGGATTTATTTGGATGTTCTGATATTTTAAAATGATTTTATGAAGTTTATTTCTATTATTGGGGATTTATTTGTAAAATCCATAATAAACAATCTATTCTCTTAAAAAGTTATTTAAAAATGCGGGTGAAGAGCTAATTTTGTGTTTTATTTTATATAAATAAAATTCAGCTGATTATACTTTGTGTGGAGATAAATTACAATTATTTTATTATATTTTTATAAATAAAAGTGGATAAAGAAAGGAGGAATTATTAAATACCAAATTTCCCTTAAATCATATATATACTCCTCTACCTCCTCCTTCCTCCCCTGTTTTCTCTCTCTCTCTCTCTCTCTCTCTCTCTCTCTCTCTCTCTCTCTCCTCTTTTCCTCACTCATCTCTCACACTTTTTCTAATCTAAAACCATGGTTGTGCTTAGTTTTGTTCCCTCTACGACTCTATGTACTTGCATGTGTGTTTCTGGAATGCTTCTCGGAACCCCTTTTCTTGAGTTCCTTTCGGTTTTCTAAATTAGAGATGGGATAAGTGGTTTTGTGATTGGTCATGGATGTTAAACATGGTTATATGGTTGCTTAAGTGAATCGGTGAGTTTTCGTGGAAGAAAACCCCAAGTGGGGCATCTCCGAGACCTTGCCGTCGCCGATGATGAGCTCCGGCGAGCCGGCGGTGGACCATGATGCTTGACAGAGTCCTATATTGTATAATCAAGTCAAATCAGTTAATGCATGTTGATTTAGAGTGAAGATTCATTTTAAATGTAGTTGCTATAAATCAAAATATGTGTTTTACTTGATTTCTCTTAATTCGAAAGTATGCATATATATTGTTCAAAGTTTTCGAGTTTAGTTTCTTGAGAATAATTCGAATTGGGTGTATAAGTTAAGGGTAAGTAATCGATGTTGTTGCATGTCATTTTTATTTGAAAAACCCGAATGAAACCCTTAGTTTAAAACATAGTTGGTTTGAACTATATGATAAATTCGAGTGGTATGACTTGTGTTCATTGGTTTTGGTTCGAATTAGGTTCGGTTCTTGATTTAAGGTCACGCATGCTAATTTTTAAAGATTGCATGTTATGGTTTTTGAATTGGTAACCTAAGTTGATTAATCGCATGAATAAGATTTGCATGTTAGATGTTTTTTAAGTTTAGACGACTAAAGATTTTGGTTAAGTACTGTGATTGTGATATAAGGAAAAATGTAATTACAAATGCGTCATGCCCGATTCTCGAAAAGTGAATAAATAGGATCTATAAGGTATAGGTTCACTTTGATTTAGTGTTGAGTTATATAAATCAGTGATTATGTGATAAGTGTAAAGTATCTAGATAATCGGTGATATAAACAGTATAAAGGTATATCTTATTATGTGCTACGTGTTATCCACGTGTATATAAGATAAGTGTCTAATGCCATTGGGGTAGAAGTTAGAAATTCTGAGAAACGTCGGGAATCAATCAAGTTGCTAATTAGGGTTCTGTTTGGTATTGTAGATTTGGATAACAGAGGCATTCAGGCTAGTAAAAGGAAGGATATCTTAGGCGGAAGTAGCTCAGGTTCCATTAAGCAAGAAAGCTTTTTAAGGCATGTAACTCTGCCTTCTAATATGAATTGATTACAGAATGATTATTGTTAATGCAATGATAGAATTAAGGTTCTTTGTAAAACATGTTGTTGATTCTTGTGGAAACCCTGTTATTGTCCCTTGCGATAAACCTATTATCAATCCTTGTGATGAACCTTACTAGTAACCCCTTTGTTTCAAGTACGTATACCCTATCCTTATATTTTATTAACTTATGATCCTTTAACCTTAAAGAGAGCCTTATGAACTTTTCATATGTCATATCTTGTTAACTGAGATTCCCCGATAATTCCTTATGCCTCGTTACATATTGTTCTTTGGAACTATCCTTATTGCCACCTTATACACTGATTAACGTGTGATCACTATCTTCAACTTATGATCCTTACTTACTCTCGATTTGTTCACTTTTCATGAATTCTTGAATTGAACTTAAGAATGACTTTTCACTTGAAAGAGTCCAAATGATTTCACTTATCGGTAATGTTAAAACTGAATTTATATAAACTTTCTTGTATTCCAACACAAAGGTTTTCCAAATGAATTCCTTGAAGATTGGATAAAGACGTAAGAGGTTAGTGGGACTGGTCCAGTCATATAAGAGGCTAGCGGGGCTAGTCCACTATAAGGCTGAAATAATGCCATAGGTACCTTAATGACCGGATGGAGGTCAGTACGGGCTGATCACCCGTATTATATTTAAAAGATGGGTATTCCAATTAAGGGTTCTTTAATATTTTATAAAAAAGGAAATGTATATATTTGATAAAGCAATATGCTTAATTATTTGAAAGTAAACAAAATGAGTAGTATCTTCTCTAAAGTTATGAGATTTGTTCGAGAACCCTGTCACTTTACTTTGTTATTGATTCTCGAAGCTTGAATGATTGCTTCCTTTGAAATGATAAACTCCATGAGAACCCCGTTATTGATTGTGATGAATGTCAGCTTTCTCCCAAACTTTAAATCTTGAAAGCCCGGAACCTTTTCAATGCCTTTACCTAACCGCTAAAAGAATACTGCCACGTAGTTTAGTTTTATTCAGAAATCAAGGCCATCAAGGAAATAGAAAACATCTGCTCAGACTAGAGGAGCACCTTGAAATTGATTGTGAGAACTCTTTGTACACTTTACTTTGTTCAATTTTTAAATAAATTGTAGCACTTATTAGTTTTATCTACTATAATTCAATCTGTACATTTAGGGTGTTTTGTTACCATCAAGTTTCTCTTAATTTATGGCTACAATTTCAGTAGACATAAATTGGAGGAGATTGTTAGAAAAATATTGTGAACGTGATGATAAGTTGAACAAAACACCTTAGTAGATTTAACTTAATGTTTTTGTAGCTCTCGACGGATGTTCTAATATAGTACCGACGGATGAACTTTATAGTCTCGACGGATGACAATTTTACATCCATCGGGAGTGTAGCTTATGTAACAATAAGTATTGCGGCACATTTGTGTAAACAACAATGTTTTTAGTCTAGTAGATTCTGTAGGATTCTCTAAGTCATGTTGACAACTAGATTGATATACATAATAGGTTGGCTAATTGTAAATATGAGATGTCTTGTAATTCTGTATAAGTGAAATGGAGTCAAGTGACAGAATGGCTTCCAACGGATGATCTACAAAGACTACCGACATATAATCAACAAGGCTCCCGATGGATGATTAACATAGTCCCAATGGATGATTAACATAGTCCCGACGGATGATCATAATTCAAAAAGAGCAGTTGACAGTGACAACACAGTCACATGCGTCGGCCGTTTGCAAATGGAATGTGGCAGCGTAATTACAGGTTTTAGAGAACAAAGAAGCATTACCATTTCCATGCAATTATGAAGATATTCAAAGATGCTCGAATATAGTAGTGAAACAGCATGGAGTTAGACTAGATATAGTTTGTCTTATTATCTTGTCTTACTGTCATGTAACCTGGTAATATATAAACCAAGTGTAGCAAGTAGAACAACTAACTGAGTAAGCATTATTTTCAAAGAGATAGATAAAGCTATATTTGTTAAGAATTTCTCTATAAGTTTGTAAGTTCACTTGTAAGCAGGTGTGTGCTATTCAAGCATCATAGAGTTCTCATACTAATATATATCTCTGGTGGGTAAGTTCAAATCCACCAGAAAGTTTTAAAGCTTTGTGTTTTATTACTTTGTGTTTTGATTTCAATTCAAGGTTCATTCCACACTTCTTGCAAAATCAAATACTGTTATATATATATTAAGTAAGAACAATCTTAAAATTCAAAAAGGATCCAGAATTACATTCAACCCCAGAGGCGGAACCACAGGGGGGGCTGGGGGGTCATCCGCCCACCCAAACCTTCTGTGGCGTCCTCTTATTTATAAGCAAAGTTGAAAATTTTGCTTGTTTTGATTTTTTTTGTTCACCTAAATTTTTATTGAATATTATATATTCTTATGTTAATTTTTAGATACACCTTATTTTAATCTTTTAAAATTAATTGTAAATATTAATTTTGATAAATAAATGCATAATTAAAAATTTCTGTCACTTTTATTAACATAAAAAATGCAAATAATGATGAATATTTAGTTTATGTCAATTTTCAAATAAAAAATTTGTGATATCACTGAAAATTGGTAAATTTAGTGGTATAGTTATTAATAAAAAAAATATATTTAATAATTATTTTATTAATTTTTTAATAAAATAATTGTCGCAAATTTTCCCCTCCTACAGTTATTTTCTAGTTTCGCCACTATTCAACCCCCTTCTGTAATTCTTGTTGCATTGTTTGGGAATAACAATTGGTATCAGAGCAAGCTCTTGTAGTACAAAGAGTGTAAATATCACAACAATAAAAAAGATGAACAAAAAGGATGTTGGAGTAAAGATTCCATTTCTGGACAAAGACAATTATCACCACTGGAAGGTGAACATGCACCTACATCTTCTCTCTCAAGATGAAGCTTATATGGACTGCATTGAAAAAGGTCGTCATGTCCCTATGAGAGCTGCTACAGGGAATGAACCATCAGTTCCAAAGCCTATGCATGAATGGTCTTATCGAGATATTGAACAAGTCAGGAAATATAAGAAGGCCATGAACATATTGTTTAATGGTGTTGATGGTGATATGTTTGACAACATCATAAACTGTAAAATAGCTAAAGAGGTTTGGGACACAATTCAAATTATCTGTAATGGTACTGAGCAAGTCAGGGAGAATAAGATACAACTCTTGATTTAGCAATATGAGCATTTTCACTATGAAGAAGGTGAATCACTCACTGATATATTTAGTAGATTTCAAAAGCTACTGAATGCTCTCAAGTTGCATGGAAGGGTCTATCAAACAAAAGACTCAAACCTTAAATTCCTTATATCTCTGCCAAAGGAATGGAAGCCCATGACAGTCTCTTTAAGAAACTCTCAAGATTACAAGGAATTCACCTTGAAAAGACTGTATGGAATTCTAAAGACCTATGAGATTGAAATAGAGCAAGATGAAAGGATGGAGAAAGAAAGGAAAAAAGGAGGATCGATTGCACTTGTTGCTGAGCAAGAGAAGGAAAAGGAGATGAAGGTTGAAGCTGTGGAATCTGCATCAAACTGAAGGGTCTGTGAGAGCAAGGGTAAAGGGCTGGTAGCTGAAAATGAAGAACAGTTGAGCCAAGATGACATGGATGATATAGATGAGCATCTAGCATTCTTATCCAGCAGATTTGCCAAGCTCAAATTCAAGAAGAATTTTGGAGAAGCTAAGTCAAACAGAAACATGGTTGATAAGTCTAAATTCGAGTGTTTCAAATGTGGCTTAGCAGGTCATTTTTCTAGTGAGTGTAGAAAGTTTGATTCTAGCAAGAAGAAGTTTGAGCCTGTTGATTTTAAGCAAAAATACTTTGAGTTGCTCAAGCAAAAGGAAAGGGCTTTCATTACACAAGAAAATGACTGGGCTGCAGATGGATTGAATGAGGATGAGGAAAGAAACTATGTCAATCTAGCCCTAATGGCCAAATCATATGAAACAGAGACCAGTTCATCAAGCAATCAGGTAATCACAACTAACCTAGCACATTTATCTAATCTGAGTGTAATGATGTAATAAATGACATGTCTACTGAATTATATCACCTTCGTGTTACACTTAAGTCTCTCACTAAAAACAATAAAATTAAAGAGAACAATGTGTTTTTAAGTGAAAGAAACAATGTGCTAGAGACCCAATTCATTGAGTTTGAAAAATTGAAATTAGAATGCAAGGTTGCTAAGGATGAACTAACCGAATCCTTAAAGAAAGAGGAGATTTTAAGAAAGCATCTTGAACGAGAACAAGAAGTAATTAAGGCATGGAAATCATCTAGAGATGTCCATGCTCAAATTACTAAAGTTCAAGGTATAGAATCCTTTTGTGATGTATCCTGGAAAAAGAACAAAAAGAAGCTTGATTCCAATCTGGTTGAAGGAATTTCAACAGATGTGGATTCGACGGATGATGAAAGTTATCCATCAAATAATCAAAAAGATTATTCGTCAAAAGACAATGAGCCACATCTGTTGAATGTTATTAAGATAGTTAGCAAAGCTAAGTTAGCTAAGTTGAATTATAAATATGGATCAGTTTTTAAAAACTTTGTTCTAGGAGAATCAAGTCAAGTTAGAAAAGAAAAGAGATTAAATATTGGCCATCTGTCTATCAAGCAATTGAATGACAAGTTAGATAAGATTGAGGTTAAAGCATAATCAAAAAGGAAAAAAAACATATTTGGGAAGGTAGGAATTAACAAATATAACAACTACACACCTGATAAATATGCTCCAAGAAAAATATGTGTTAAGTGTGGTAGTGTTAATCATTTATCTGTTAATTGCAAACTTGCTATGCCTACTCCTATGCCTGCACCTCCCTCTTTCCCCAACATGCCTGCCATATCTATGAATTATTTGCCTGCACAGAATATGAATGCACAATTTGTTAATATGCCATTTGCACCCAATCCATATTATGCTGCATTTGGTATGCCTCAAATGCCATTTAGTATGCCTTACTGGAATAACATGTTTACACATAGCATGCCTTTTCCTGTCAATCAAAATGTGAATGATAATTCTGCTTCAGTGATTGGTTTCAAAGGTCCAACTCAAATGACTAAGGATGAATATGAAATAACCGAGTCAAATGAGGTCAAACCTAAGAAACCAAAGAAAAAGGCTAACAAGGCAGGACCCAAGGATCGTTTAGGGATCGTTTATGTTTTTCAAAAATCAGTGGATCGGGACCCCACCGAGACGTCAAACCCCACAAAATCCGTGTTTTTATTTTTATAAAATTATTCGTATTTCAAAAACCCTTTATTTTTGTATTTTTGAATTTTTCACAATTTTTGGGGAATTTTGACATTAATTTTGTATTTTATCGTTTTTAAAATTATTCCCCGTAATTATTATTTTGGGACTTAATTATTGTAATTTAGGGGATAAAAACACCCTTAATTTATTTTAGGGTATCAATTTCTGCAATAGTATAAATAGCTGATCAGATTAATTGATTGATTTTATTTTTATAGAAATTCAGAAAAAAATTATATAAAAGAAAATCAAGAACAAGTGGGGGTGTTCTTGAGGGTAGGAATTAAAATCAAAGGTTGAAGGTGATTCCGGGATCCGTTTGTGACGCTCGAATAGTCGATTTGAAGCTCTCTTCAAGCTCTATCTGTTGATATCAACATCCTTAACTGAGGTTAATCCTTCTGTGTTTTTGTTTTTTTTTTCATTTTTTGCTATTTAAATTCGGTTTTAATCATAGGATGGTTGTTTGATGTTTTTCATTATTGATTAATGTTCCTGAGGCTGTGAGGAATGATTTGGTGTTTAATTTTGTTGATTTTGGTTAAGAAATGATAAAGTTCGAAGTTCTTGGTTTATTAAGTTTTTCAAATCGAAATTCTGGGGATATGCTTGATTCAGGGTTAGTTTGAGGCTTAGGAACAGATTCTAAATGAATTAAGCTTCAATTTGGTAGTTGAACCACCGAATTTGGTTCGAAAACGAAGGTTTCCGGTAGTTTGGGTCGAGGTCGCCGGTTTTGCTTGAATATTCGCCAGAGAATACGAACTTTAGATCATTTGTGGCTGCAGTTGGCGTGGTTGTGTTGCTAGTAGAGGCACGAACTGATTGGGGTAGTAAAAACGGCAGAACAGAAGCCTAAAGGGGAGCGTTTTGCTTCGCCGGGAAAAGGCGGTATCGCCGGTTTCTGGGCCGAACCCAGATTCCGGTCGGCTATCGGCCGGTTTCCGGCCTTCTTCCCCAGAAATTGCCGTCGTTCGATCCTTAAGTCCGATAAACAGAATCCAAAAATTTGTTTCTGTACTTTTCTTTTTAAATTTTTTCAAAAATTATTTTATTATTTCCAAAAATCATTTATTTTACCTTCAAAAATCATTTATTTATTATCTTATATTCTAAAAATTATTTTCTTAATTATTTTAAATTCCTAAAATTATTTTCTTTTATTATTTTCAAAAATCTAATTTGATTTAGTTATTGATAATTTATTTTAGTTAATTATTTATGAATTCAATTAATTGATTAAAATCATTTAATCAGTTAATTTTATTTATAAATAGTTAAATAAATGTAAATTATTTATAATTAATTCAAATAATTCCTAAAAATTATTTTTAGGCTTTTAAAAATTATATTTTGGTATTTAAAATTCAATTAATATTATTATTAATTGATTTAATTCTATTTATTTCTTATTTTATTCATAATAATTAAACCGTTCGTCCGTTTAATACGAAACGAACGCGTACAGACTAAGAAAAATATTGCGCTTCCAATAAAAATACTTTTAAGTCCTAATTTCTTTTCTATTGCAATGGTGTTTGAATTGTGTATCAGTGTGAGTCGGTATTTGATCGGGAAATGCTAATATTGACTTGATTTTCATTCTTAATGCACTGAGACATATCTTTTAATGATCTGACTTATGTGTTACATGAAATATGCGATTATGTGTTATACGAATGCCATGATTATGTGTTACGTGATATGCATGCTATCTGTTTACAGTTTTAGAATTCCATGCTTAGTTATAAACGATCGGTAGATGTCAAGACGTATAGTTACGTCGATTGAGTTTGGTTTTGTCAATTAAGATAATCCTTTTGTTTATAGAATCGAGTATTTAACACACCCAAATCCGGGGTCGGGGATCCGGGTTGTCACGAGTTCCATTTCCCTTAATAACACCCAATCTTAATAAACAATCAACTACTCTGTACTGTGACCCCACAATAAACACACACACCACAAGTTATAGTCTCAGAGATGAATATCCAAAAATAACACGAGTCATTTTATTCCAAAGTTATATGCCAATACACCTAAAAAGGGTTTCTGAATAAATTTACATTTCTTTGCCATTATTACAATTGATAAAGATACATAAGTCTGGTACATCAAAAGTTGAGAGCCTAGCCTATTGGTAGTTCCTACCTCAGCTACAGCGACATCAACGCCTATAGGAAACTGCGGAACGTTTCCTATCCGCTCGCGAATTGGGAGCTTGGTCCTGTTCATCTTGTCTATCTGATGTTGTGTGATGAAAGAAGAAAGCAAGGGTGAACAACAAGCCCACCAAAATAATATGTATAATAACTAACAATATATGAGCATTCTCATAGTACACATGAAAGTCTTGGTCAAGAAGAAATGAACCAAGCTGATATCTTAACGCGACCAAGTCACAAAATATTCAGTATATATATACATATATACTTTTCACAATCTTTGAAATCCTCTGACATGTATAATATACACAGAGTTCCCGTTTATAACTGTATAAAATATCGTTGCAAGGTGATCTCATATATCTAACCTTGTCTCAACGTTTTTCCCAAAATCTTTGACATGCAAAAGATAATCATTTACTAGATATAAGTTTAAAAGATGAAGTTACAAGATACTCCAATATACTTATATCCGAATACTACTTGAACTACCACCGTTCAAGGTATAATGAGCTTTCAACAGTTCATCACATAGATGAGACTACAAGACAAGATTTGAATAGATTAAATCATTAAAGTATTATTGAATGAAATGAAGTTATGATATACTTCATTAAGTCCCGATATATATATCCACATATATATCTCTTTATACATTTCCTGAAAACCTCTGTCATGTAAAGTATGAACAGAGTTTGTAACATCCAATGAATTTTTGGAAAGGAAAAGAATTGTGGCATAAACCCAGTATCTTGCTGATCAGGCAAAGATACCAATAAGTAACCTTTTCTACTAGTAGATGGACGAATTCCCCACTGGTCATCACCCTGGTCGCAATAGGACCTTATGCTGGACTGACACTCAGCCACTTACACATTTGATGGACTCTCACTGAGCCACTTACACTTTCATGGACGCCCACTGAGCCCATGTTGCTTATGCCGACTCGATAGATGGACTTACTTCCCGAACGTTGGGTAAGTAATCAATTCATTTACCAAAACCGCAACCTTGTTGCGAATATATAATACACCACAGAGCCGGATCCCTCTGGTTTTGAGCGAGTATTTAAATCCCCTTTAAAAGGAAGATCTTAAATATATAAAAAATGAGTTTTGGGATCCGCTCTAACTTTTTTTTAAAATCATTTTAAAGACTCAAAAATACTTTAAAGAGTGTTTGGAGTAATGCTGATTTAATAAAGTAAATCAGTCCCAATATATTAGAAAATATATGAATATTATCATTTAAATAATATTCCCTTAAAGAATAATCTTTATACAAATAATTGAAGTAGAAGTTGTAAAACTTATACTTGAAATGAGTATTAAATAACCAAAGATATACTTATACGAAAGTACTATCTTTATTTGAATAATAAAAAAAAATAAGTTTGATTATCGACACCTTATTCTTTAGTAAAATAAAGAATACATTTTAGAAAATAATCGGAGTCATAGGTCCTCATATGAATATTCAAATAATATTTAATTAAATAATATAAGCGGAGTCATCTGTCCTCGAATGAATATTCAAGTAATATTCATTAAATAATATAAAGTGAGTCATAAGTCCTCGAATGAATATTCAAGTAATATTCATTAAATAATATAAAGTGAGTCATAAGTCCTCGAATGAATATTCAAGTAATATTCATTAAATAATATAAAGTTATCGAATAAACCTTATTCGATTAATAGTTTTTAAAAACCATATCAATATATATATATATATATATATCATATACTCGGGAACATCTACTCCCGGTTTTAGAAAAGGGTTCACCTTTGGGTCCCCTATACTCAGGGTATACGCAGCTACTGCTTATCTCTAGCATAGGTATTATGCAACTAATAAGCATTTGAACCAACAGATATATAAATCAAGAATACGAAACAGGCATGCATATATACCATATCACATGCTCCAATATATCGCAAGAATTTGCTAATAACAAATATGCATTTATCACAAGATCATGCATATACATATATACATCACAACAACAGTTATACGGGTAGAGAACTTGCCTGAGCGACTGGGGGTTACAAATGGCTTGGGACGAGTCTGGTAACCTATAAACAACATATAAGTTGGAATTAAACCAAAGTCGCTTATGAATCTATACTTTAACCAATTAGACCCTAACGTTCGCTATTGCGCTTAACGATTCACTTAAGTCGCTCGAGTACCCTCGGCTCCACCATTTTTAATAAATTAACCATTAAGGGTTTTAAGGCGATTCTTTCGCGAGTGCCTTACTAACTCAGTCCATAACCTCATGATTTTTCCAACTTATTCAATCTCAAAAAAGTGCTACTAATTATACTTAAGGTTCATCAACCAACAACCAAGATTTATAACCCCAAATCATTATAATTCCATACAAACTCTAAACATACAAGAATCATGCTCTCATGAACTATAACAAACAAAACCAAACCTAATACTCAAAGTAAAGTTAGGGTTTGGAGGGGTTATACCTTCCTTGGAGAGTGGAGAATCATTTAGGAAGCCTTAAATAACCACTAACTATCTTTACTAAGCTTGGATCTTGAAGAAAACATAAGAAAACACAAAGTTAGTTTCTTGAAAACACTATTCACCAAGAACTTAGATGAATTGATTAGCTATGTTAAACATGGAATCTTGAGCTTAAACTTATGGCTCATCTTAGTTATGAATTATGGAAGCTAAAGAAACAAACCTCTTGAATTATGAAGGTGTGTAGCTTGATTTTTGAAATTTTCTCCTTTGCTTTTCATGGAAAAGCCGAGAGCAAAGAGTGGGGGAAGAAGAAAATGTTTTTGTTTTGGTTGCTTTTGATTTTTGTGTTTGTTTTGCTTGTTAATTAGGTTGTTACCATGGTAAATATTGTGTGGCTCACAATCATCCAACTACACACTTGCTTGGTCATGCTTATGTCACCATGTGATGTCACCCTCCCTCCTTTGTCCTCTTCTCATTGGTTTGATGACATCATCCCCACTAATCTCTTTGATTAGCTATTAATTATTTGGCTAATGACCGCTGATCTGTTATACGGTTCGCTTAACTTTCGTTTTCGTTTATCGTTTGAGGGATTATACCCGGGATCTTATTACTTGGGTTCCCTTAACCTTTCTCAATACATTATATTCCTTTTATGATCCTCTCTCATAATCCTTGAATTTAAATCCTTTTAATCATGTCACCTTATACTCAATTCTTTCGATATCTGGTGGATTTTCGGGAAAAATCAAAGTGTTCGGAATTGGATTCTGACGATCTTTACATACACTTATATACCATATAGAGTACTAATAAAATCTCAGAATATCAATGACAGAACCCCTACATAGTGTGGCATGAAAAGTTTTCTTATTCAGCATAATCTGCAAAATCACTATTCATAAGGGTTTCAAAAATTTCCAAAAATTGGGGTTATTACAGTCTCCCCTCCTTAAAAGGATTCCGTCCCGGAATCAGATAGAAAATGAATAGGAATACTCTCTTAGCATTGCACTTTCTAACTCTCGAGTAAATTTTCCCACATTGTGGTCCTACCACTAAACTCTGCCTAGTTTGATAACCCTTCTCCTAAGCACTTGTTCCTTTTCACTCTATAACCCTTCCTGGTTGCTCCATATAGGTTACGTCTGGTTGCATGTCTAGGCGCTCATATGCCCCTATTTATCTGACATCCGAATTACACTTCCTTAACATTGATACGTGAAACACGTTATGACTTGCTACATGTTCGGGGGTAGGGCTAGCTCATATGCTATCTTCCCAATACGTCTTAATATATCCAAGGGTCCAACAATTCGTGGACTTAAACTTTCCTTTCTTTCCAACCCTCATCAATTCCTTTTTAAGGGAATACTTTTAACAATACAAGGTTCCCTCCTTCATACTCTTTATCCTTTCATTTGTCAAATTAGCATACTTCTTATGTCCATCTTGGGCTACTCCCAGCCATCCTCTGATTAGATATATTATATCCTTGGTCCTTTGGACTACTGTGGGTCCGAGCATCTTGCGCTCTACAACTTCATCCTAACATAAGGGAGATCGACATTGTCTTCCCTCAAGGATCTCATAAGGCGACATCTCGATAATGACATATGATCTATTGTCGTAAGAAAACTCAATCCGTGTTAAGTGATCATTCCAATTTCTTTCAAGTCTATTGCACAGACTCTCATTATAGCTTTTAGCATTAGAGCTTTTGCTTCTCAATACCCATCCTTTTCCAGTTCGTAATTGCTACTACCTTCCGTTCCTAATATTATACTGGTTATACTTTTGCTCGTTAGCGTTCTATAACCTTTTAATAACCACGTCAACCTTAGTATCACGAATGTGTTTCCATTCCGAATACCACCATAACTTTACTACTCCTTTTTCAGCTGTTTCTATTTCCCAAAGTTTGATCAATCATATAGAAGTAAAGGAATTTGTTGAGAGATCACTATGATCATGAACACTTGTTATATCGCATAGTTAGTACAGAAGGTGGCCAGCCTTTAGTACTTGACAAGCAATTAAACAATAGATGGTATCCTACTAGGCTTATATCACACAGATAGATAGTCATTCGGCAATACCTCCCCTTCTGGAAGGGTTGTTCTTCTCAGCTTACATGAAATGAAAAGAAGAGAAAAGAACGAACTGAAGAGAATTGTATATTCGTAAAAAAAAAAATTATTGCCATAAAATATCTGGCTTGGAATCTACCTCTGAACTATAAAGGTTTGTCATAGGAGAAAAAAACATATATATATTTATATCAACATCAAGTATTATATCATCGTATTTCACATGCCTAAATATTTTTGCTATTCCGTCCATCATTCTATGGACCCATGCTCTTCCTCGAGCTTATACACAATCACCTTTGAAACTCCCTCGATATCGAAAATCGAATCTGGGATCTCATTCTAGACATCATCGTTACTAGAATTCTATGCTTGCACCGCAACCTTCCTCATATAGTAATACGACTCTCTTTTCATAAGAGGGAATAAATATTCAATAGGTAGATACTCTACTTAATTAGTCTATCAATGATAACTTATACACTACCACGACCCGATTAGTGGTACTCAATCTCAACATCCATTCCAATACAACTCTCACGGTTGTAATCAGCTCATTACTCACAGAATCATTGCTGCATTACTATGGTCCAACACTGACCTACTGTCATCATTCACTTTCCATGAAATCTTAATATCTAACCATACGGAGTCCATACATGTCGTATAGAATACTTCTAAGGAGTTAACATAATCACCAATCATAATTCATGAAGAACACTCCAAACTCTGACGTACTTTCATGACATGAAGTAGATAAAATTGCAGAAGAGTTTCAGTCAAAGCAACGATAGCAGGTTAATACTATTCTTAATCGTATGCCTTAAATAGAAGACTTAACTCAAGGGTTCGTCTAGTCCTTTTTGAAACATGGTCCTGGCTTATCTCAAGATAGTATCTTCTGAGATAGATAGCCCGCTCATGGCGATTATACGAATTAAACCTTTACCAACTACTATTACAGTTGGGTATTGCACAGTCATCAGAAGGAATGTCAATCTTTCAAATCATAATACAATCTTCACGGCTTTAACCATTATCATTATATTCTTCTGGCACGAGCGCCGATAATTATCCTCTTACCTTTAAAGTGTCGGCCACCTCTTTGGCCTTTCCTGATAGTAAAATTTCCTTACAGTCAATGTCATGGTAACCACCTCCAAATAAATTTTCTACCTCATTTCAATCACAGCTTATGTGAAGATGTTTTCCTTAAAATCTGATGAGTAAAAAAAAATATCACCATTTTTCCATAAGTTATTGCCTCAGTATTTAGAGGTTAATCACTGTCACGACTGACTCTCAATCATACTTAGAACATCTTTTATCTTAAGTCCTAATTGCCCTGAACAATTTCGACCATTACTGGTTCGATCCATACTTTCTCGTGGTTTAACACGTGCCCCATTTGGCATCATTATAATTACATCATATTTCCTTTATCAACATTTCTATTCTTGAGAATTTTGAATATTACCTTTCTCCTTGTAAAACCTCTAATGTTATCCTTGAATCGTTCCTCATGTATTCCCTAGATACAGGGCATATCAAGATACCACTTATTAATACCAGAATCATTGTCTATATACTTCTGAAAAAAATTTCTCCACTGATTCTTAAAGGTTGTTATTACCTTAATCCTTTCCAATTCATACTATCAAAACTCATACTATCCCTATTAAGGGTGATATGCCAACCTTTATGCATTCCCCTAGGATTCATTTTAAGTTACCAATGTTCTATCCTTAATTCCACCTTTAAAAAGGTACATGCATCCTTCCATGGATAATCAAGTCATATATCCCTGATAAGGGTGTCTTATTCAATCATTCCCACCTCGATAGTATATGCTGAATTTCACAATAACATTTGTATTCAAAATGAGGTCAATCAATATGGCCTCCAAAAGATAACAACGGTTATCCGCTTTTATTGCCTAAATTGGGTAACGATAACAAGGATGTTCTGGAAGATATTGGTCGTGTTCAACGTGAACTTCTTCTTAATAATTCCTTATTTACTTTTGTTGTTTATCTCAACAGTCATCTCAATGTTGGGATATCTTTCATACCTGGCGCCTCCCTTTTTGGGTATCAAGCCACCGGTCTTACACTTCATATTCTTGAAGGTCACTTCCTTCATCCAATTTTCCTAATTTCTTACTTTCTTGACTCCTCAGTCCATTCGCGTTTCCTTATTAATCAATCGATCTATCTCAAAGTTTCATCGAATATGGTCAACTTCAAGGGAATTAACTATACGTATCGCTTACGCCTTCAAACCTTGAATTTATCTCATGATCAGTCACCATCGCGCTGATGATGACACACTTCTCTATATTTATTGCAAGGGTTTCTTAGGGTTTCCCATACCTAACTCCCTTATCACTTCTCAACTCTATTTCCTTTATATCCCTTTATATTTCTACCCTTTTCAGTCTTTTATTTTCGTTTCCATTACAACCATTACATGAACCAACACAACATAAGCATTGATTTCAAACATCCCGTCATTCTAGATTCGTGTCCTCAGAACGAATCTTGACAACTTTTACAACTTAAATTCATAATTCATCATACTTTTCCGCTTTTGTTCTGGCTCTAAAGTTTTTTTTTTATTTTATACTACCTTCATAACCTCAGGAGTTACTTTCCCGAAAACAATTGACTGAACGTTAATCAGTTTATTCTAACCTCTGGCTCCGTGCCTTTCTTGGTCTTTCACCAGCGGGTGGCCTCTCTCTTAGGAGGGTAAGTGACAAAACAGTCTTTTGTGATTCGTTAATCATTTAGAATCTCAAATGATTCCTATATTTCCTTTAGCCAGGCTCTTGCCTCGACTGGGTTCGCTTGTTCCTTGGAACTCCGAGAGCTTAGTGACTTAAAGGTCCTGAAAGATTTTCCCACCGCAATGTCCCCTCAGGGTGGTGGTTGGGGATAATAGTCTAAGTTCTCTTTAGACAGGTCCATGAATTGCCGTATAGGAGTACCGTCTCAGGTCTCCTTTCCTTACTCGACTTTCTGTTTCCTTATTATGAAATGTTTCATCCTTCTCCCATACTTGGGGTTATCTTATACGTTAAAATCCTTATTTTCCACTTCATTATGTTATGGGCTCCTCCTTTCTTAATGGCAACCTCCCTGACTATCACATTCGGGGTTTGCCCTAAATCTTATTCCTCGAGCTATGGATTTCGTCTAAGATCCAGTCCTTATGCTCTTAAACGTTTGGAACCCAAATTCGGTAGGAATACCTCATTATTCCCTTATCATCTTTCTCGGTATTAATCTTTTCTCCAGTCATTGGCTCTCTGCCTTCATTCATCACTTTTTCTTGGCACAATATGATTTTCTTTTCCCATAATTCGGGCTGCATTACAATCTCAAACAGCCTTTCAGTACCGGCTCCGGTTACCTTCACTTCTATTTCCATTTTCTCAAAATCTCTTATCAACTCTTCCGAAGACATTATCATCTTGAGTCTCTCCTTTTTACTAAGGGCATCAGCCACCACATTGGCTTTCCCCGAATGATAAAGAATCTCCCAATCATAATTCTTGATTAGCTCTAACCGCCTCCTCTGGCGTATGCTGAGCTCTTTCTACGTGAAAATGCACTAGAGCACTTATGGCTTGTGTAAATCTCGCACTTCTCTCCATACAAGTAGTGCCTCCAATCTTTAGGGCAAAACTATTGCCACGAGCCCAAGCTCATAGGTGGGGATATCGAACTTTATATTCCCTTAATTATCTTGACGCGTACGCGATTACCTTGCTGTGTTGTATAAGAAGCACCCTAATTCCTTATGCGAAGCGTCACTACAATTCACAAAATCTCCTTTTTCATCCGGCAACGCCAACATAGGGGCCGCCACCAACCTTTGCTTTAGTTGTTAAAAGCTTTTCTCATATTTCTCAGTCCATTCAAACTTCTTAGTCTTACGAGTAAGCCGCGTCAAAGGGGCTACTATCTTTACAAACTTGAACGAACCTCCGGTAGTGACCGGCTAATCCTACCTCTGGTAGTTTCCCTAATCATGGTCATCAATTCCTCAGTGGTCCTTTATTCATTCTTGTCAGGATCCTCCACGGAATCCTCCTCAGCCACAATCCCTTCTAGGACAACATCCTCAACCGCTACATCCTCAATATGAACATCATTTGGTCCTGCGTTAGGACGCTCTATCGGATCCACAATCCGATTTCCAATTAGTAATAAAACATCATCACGCTGTTGCTCCTCATCCTCAGGGTTCGGAGTCCCGCTACCATATACGATAACGAGCTACGCTTCTATCACGATATTTATAAGGGTTCCTATAAGGGTTTTAACTGTCAGTACTACGTTAGGTAGCCCGACTATGAACTTGGCAAGAGTTCTTATTATCTTAGTGAACTTATTATCTTAACGTCACATCATCTCTGAGGTTTATAACGCTTGGCTCTGATACCATTTCTTTAACACCCCCAAATCCGGGGTCGGGGATCCGGGTTGTCACGAGTTCCATTTCCCTTAATAACACCCAATCTTAATAAACAATCAACTACTCTGTACCGTGACCCCACAATAAACACACACACCACAAGTTATAGTCTCAGAGATGAATATCCAAAAATAACACGAGTCATTTTATTCCAAAATTATATGCCAATACACCTAAAAAGGGTTTCTGAATAAATTTACATTTCTTTGCCATTATTACAATTGATAAAGATACATAAGTCTGGTACATCAAAAGTTGAAAGCCTAGCCTATTGGTAGTTCCTACCTCAGCTACAGCGACATCAACGCCTATAGGAAACTGCGGAACGTTTCCTATCCGCTCGCGAATTGGGAGCTTGGTCCTGTTCATCTTGTCTATCTGATGTTGTGTGATGAAGAAGAAAGTAAGGGTGAGCAACAAGCCCACCAAAATAATATGTATAATAACTAACAATATATGAGCTTTCTCATAGTACACATGAAAGTCTTGGTCAAGAAGAAATGAACCAAGCTGATATCTTAATGCGACCAAGTCGCAAAATATTCAATATATATATACATATATACTTTTCACAATCTTTGAAATCCTCTGACATGTATAATATACACAGAGTTCCCGTTTATAACTGTATAAAATATCGTTGCAAGGTGATCTCATATATCTAACCTTGTCTCAACGTTTTTCCGAAAATCTTTGACATGCACAAGATAATCATTTACTAGATATAAGTTTAAAAGATGAAGTTACAAGATACTCCAATATACTTATATTCGAATACTACTTGAACTACCACCATTCAAGGTATAATGAGCTTTCAACAGTTCATCACATAGATGAGACTACAAGACAAGATTTGAATAGATTAAATCGTTGAAGTATTATTGAATGAAATGAAGTTATGATATACTTCATTAAGTCCCGATATATATATCCACATATATATCTCTTTATACATTTCCTGAAAACCTTTGTCATGTAAAGTATGAACAGAGTTTGTAACATCCAATGAATTTTTGGAAAGGAAAAGAATTGTGGCATAAACCCAGTATCTTGCTGATCAGGCAAAGATACCAATAAGTAACCTTTTCTACTAGTAGATGGACGAATTCCCCACTAGTCATCACCCTGGTCGCAATAGGACCTTATGCTGGACTGCCACTCAGCCACTTACACATTTAATGGACTCCCACTGAGCCACTTACACTTTCATGGACGCCCACTGAGCCCATGTTGCTTATGCCGACTCGATAGATGGACTTACTTCCCGAATGTTGGGTAAGTAATCAATTCATTTACCAAAACCGCAACCTTGTTGCGAATATATAATACACCACAGAGCCGGATCCCTCTGGTTTTGAGCGAGTATTTAAATCCCCTTTAAAAGGAAGATCTTAAATATATAAAAAATGAGTTTTGGGATCCGCTCTAACTTTTTTTTAAAATCATTTTAAAGACTCAAAAATACTTTAAAGAGTGTTTGGAGTAATGCTGATTTAATAAAGTAAATCAGTCCCAATATATTAGAAAATATCTGAATATTTTCAAGAATACGAAACAGGCATGCATATATACCATATCACATGCTCCAATATATCGCAAGAATTTGCTAATAACAAATATGCATTTATCACAAGATCATGCATATACATATATACATCACAACAACAGTTATACGGGTAGAGAACTTGCCTGAGCGACTGGGGGTTACAAATGGCTTGGGACGAGTCTGGTAACCTATAAACAACATATAAGTTGGAATTAAACCAAAGTCGCTTATGAATCTATACTTTAACCAATTAGACCCTAACGTTCGCTTTTGCGCTTAATGATTCACTTAAGTCGCTCGAGTACCCTCGGCTCCACCATTTTTAATAAATTAACCATAAGGGGTTTAAGGCGATTCTTTTGCGAGTGCCTTACCAACTGCCTAATACAGTGTACATAAATGTTTCATACTCCAATTAGTCCTTTAAGGTCTTTAACCTATGTTTCAAAGTAAGGGGTAATGGTTCATTCGCGAAACGCCGTTACTTAAAACGGTCGTTTCTCCTAAACCGTACATCGGAATCAAACGAACCACATTTCAAAACGAAGCTCGTAACATGAACTATCTAATCATGGCAATGGTCAAAACCTAGCAGTGAGTTCACGGGTCCTAATGTTAAGAGCAAAAACAGTCTAAAGTAAATCGGACATTACGACGGCTATGTTTACGCGATTACCATATTTTAAACTACTCCAATCAACCACAATCAACCAGAAATCAACCCATAACCACTAATATCACCAAACTTCATACAAACCTTACTAACTCATTCCATAACCTCATGATTTTTACAACTTATACAATCTCAAAAAAGAGCTACTAATTATACTTAAGGTTCATCAACCAACAACCAAGATTTATAACCCAAAATCATTATAATTCCATCCAAACTCTAAACATACAAGAATCATGCTCTCATGAACTATAACAAACAAAACCAAACCTAATACTCAAAGTAAAGTTAGGGTTTGGAGGGGTTATACCTTCCTTGGAGAGTAGAGAATCATTTAGGAAGCCTTAAATAACCACTAACTATCTTTACTAAGCTTGGATCTTGAAGAAAACATAAGAAAACACAAAGTTAGTTTCTTGAAAACACTATTCACCAAGAACTTAGATGAATTGATTAGCTATGTTAAACATGGAATCTTGAGCTTAAACTTATGGCTCATCTTAGTTATGAATTATGGAAGCTAAAGAAACAAACCTCTTGAATTATGAAGGTGTGTAGCTTGATTTTTGAAATTTTCTCCTTTGCTTTTCATGGAAAAGCCGAGAGCAAAGAGTGGGGGAAGAAGAAAATGTTTTTGTTTTGGTTGCTTTTGATTTTTGGGGTTGTATTGCTTGTTAATTAGGTTGTTACCATGGTAAATATTGTGTGGCTCACAATCATCCAACAACACACTTGCTTGGTCATGCTTATGTCACCATGTGATGTCACCCTCCCTCCTTTGTCCTCTTCTCATTGGTTTGATGACATCATCCCCACTAATCTCTTTGATTAGCTATTAATTATTTGGCTAATGACCGCTGATCTGTTATACGGTTCGCTTAACTTTCGTTTTCATTTATCGTTTGAGGGATCATACCCGAGATCTTATTACTTGGGTTCCCTTAACCTTTCTCAATACATTATATTCCTTTTATGATCCTCTCTCATAATCCTTGAATTTAAATCCTTTTAATCATGTTACCTTATACTCAATTCTTTCGGTATCTGGTGGATTTTCGGGAAAAATTAAAGTGTTCGGAATTGGATTCTGACGATCTTTACATACACTTATATACCATATAGAGTACTAATAAAATCTCAGAATATCAATGACAGAACCCCTACATAGTGTGTCATGAAAAGTTTTCTTATTCAGCATAATCTGCAAAATCACTATTCATAAGGGTTTCAAAAATTTCCAAAAATTGGGGTTATTACAGAGTAGCAAGGAGTGTGGTCAAATGTTAGACGAAGATAGTAACCAGCATCTATAAGCAGAATTATAGTAAGAGGTTATCAAGCACACCAGGAAAGTACCCTAACTTCACTTATCGTTCAAGTGACGTTTATTTCGAATCATATTATGCAAGTATTTATATCTTCATTTATCATTCAAGTGATATTGACTCCGAATTTTATTCTTTCAATTTCTCTACTATTCTAAGTTCAGAATAGTTAAATGTTTTTACATTTCGCTATAAATTACTCTATACAGTGAAGCTTTGAATTAAGATTAGCGAATAACTAATTGTTCTGGTTATTTCATCATTGGTTGTTGAGATAACTCCGGACCATGAGAAATGGGGAGTTATGTGGTTAAAGATGTCATTTGATTCGACTCCTTTGACGAAAAATTGTTTTTATGGGTTGGATGGTTGCGTAAGAGGCCGTGGCGGCGGTCCAGCGTGAGCTATGTGCTATACAGGATATAACACCATGCTAGGATGATATGTGCCTTGGGTACCTTTTGTTTAGTTGGATATGCTTCGGCATACCGGTGTTGCTTCGCGGCTGATCACCGGCAACAACACACCGTTGTTCGAGGATTCCAATCCCAAAACAAATATATTGCAAATATTGTTTATTATCAAATATATATCAGTTTTGATGTTGTTCAGGTATTGTGGTTTGGTTTTGTTCATCAGATATATATTGTTGTTGTTATAAATCATAAGCTATGCTTGCTGAGCATTTCTTTCGCTCATACTTGTTTCATATCTTGATTCTTTCAGTTAGGCCAGGGCAAGCTTAAATTCCAGATCTGACCAGAAGTTGTGTGCTTGTAGATAGTTTTGTGTGTTCTCCAGGTAGGCAGTTTGGGACGCTTAACTACTATAGAGGTTCGTAATAAAATTTGAATAAGTTGTAAAACTAATTAGACTTATGGTTTGTAATAACAGTTGGTTTGTATTAGTGCCTATTCTACACTACAACCTGTAATCGATCCAGTTGCATGCAAGGGGTCATATTTATTATATTATTCCGTTGTGATTATTTTATTATGGTTTATTGGCTAGTGACCCCCAAATCTAGACCCCGGGTTTGGAGGGAGTCACGAGTTGGTATCAGAGCTACAGGTTATGGTCACTAAAACAAGCTTAGGATTGTCATAGGTGAATCATAGGAAGATCACATAAGATAGGCGCGTGTAGTTTAGCTCTTATAGGGTTAAATTTAGGTTATTGGGCTGGGTTATAGTTAAATTGATTAGGTTTCATGTTTTGCGTTTAGCCTTAGGCCTTTGTGTTATTGTCTTGCTATTTTATTGGTTTTGAGGATGGTATGCAGTGTTGAAAAAGAGGGTGGAAGGTTGTGCTGCAACCATATCCACAATTTGTTGGTTTATTTGAGATTTTTAGTAAGGGTTTAAAAGGTTTGGATAATTTTTCATCAATTTTCTTTGTGTTATTATTCTCGAGATAATAAGCAGGATTATGTGATAATCATGTCACTTGTGTTAATATGGTAGCAAGTTTATGATATTTTGAGAAGAGATAATGCTTGAGAATTTTGATATACTAAGGAATTGCTACATATTTGACACAATGCTTGACAAATTATTATATATGTTGCTTGTTTTCTTATCAGAATAATGGCACCAAAGAGAAGGAATAATTCAGGAGAGGATCGTACCGAGAGTCGTACGGATCCAGTGATTGTCCAGATGTTGGGACTGATGCAGCAACAGGTATTGCATCTTACGCAGCAGCAATAGCAACAGCAGCAACAAGCAGCAACACCACCTGTAGTGACTTTTAAGCAGTTTCAAGCTGTGAAACCACCCGAGTTCAAGGGAAGTGTTGTTCCTGTGGAAGCCAATACATGGCTCAAGGAGATGGAAAAGGCTTTTGAATTAGTCGAAGCAGGAATTGAACAGAAGACCAAGTTTGCAAGCTACTTTCTGAAAGGTGAGGCAAATTATTGGTGGGAATCCACGCGAGCATTGAAAGGAGGTGAGTTTATAACTTGGGAAAGGTTTACAGAGCTGTTCCTAGAGAAATATTTCCCGAGGTACATGAAGAACCAAATGGAGATCAAATTCTTGAACTTGACCCAGGGAGATCTTACTATCGCTGAGTATGAGGCTAAGTTTACTGAGTTAGCGAGGTTCGTGCCAGACTAGGTTGACACAGATGAAAAGAAAGCAAGAAGGTTTGAACAGGGATTGAGATTTTGGATTCAGAATAGGGTGGCCATGTTTGAATTGACTTCATATGTGGTAGTGGTTCAGAAAGCAATGGTGATTGAAAGTAAGAGTGACATGACTCAGAAATGAAAGGATGGGAAGAAAAGAAAAATAGAAACCTCAGGAGGGGGCCAGCAACAAGGTAACTTTCAGGGCCGTTTTAATAAAAGGCCAGAGTTTCAGGATAATAAGAGTGTGGGATTTAAGGAACCACAGTTAGGAAATGAGAATCGTTTTCAGAATTCAAATCAGCAGAGGCCCAATCATCCACCAGTACCAGATTGCAAGTTTTATGGTAGAAGGCACTTTGGGATTTGTAAGGCTAATGTGTTGTGTTACAAGTGCAATCAGAAGGGACATTATGCTAATGAGTGTCGAAGTCAGACTATAGCTCAAAAATTAAGAACAATGTGCTTTAAATGTGGAAAGATGGGGCATATTGCCAGGGATTTCCAGACAACTGAACCAGCAGCTAATGTGGAAAGGATTGAAGGACCACCGGCAAAGGACCAGCCAAAGGCTAGGACATTCAACATGATTATGAAGGATGCTATTCAGAGTTCAGACGTGGTTGCAGGTACGCTTCCAGTCAAATCCGTAGATGCTAAAGTTCTATTTGATTCTGGAGCTACAAGGTCATTTATTTCTCAAAGTTTTGTCGATAAACTGCATTGCGAAGTTAAGTTGTTAGAACAAGCATTAATGATATAATTAGCTAATAAGAATCAAGTTTCCGTCGACCGAGTGTGCCAGAGGTGTGATATTGAGATAGGAGAACATCATTTCTATGCTAGCTTAATAGCTTTTAAGTTGGGAGAATTTGATTTTATCTTTGGAATGGATTGGTTGTCAGAAAATAACGCTCAGATTCATTGTAAGAATATGAAAGTGAGACTTCAGACATCGGATAGTAAGAAAAAGGTAATATTTCGAGGGAGTAAGCAAGAGAAAAAGTTCTTAACGATAGCTCAAGCGAAGAAGTTATTGCGTCAGAATTGTGAAGCGTATTTGGCCCATGTGATAGACACCAGTAAAGAGGTTCCAGCACTAGAAGCAATTCCGGTTGTCAATGAGTTTCCAGATGTCTTTCCAGACGATCTACCAGGATTACCTCCCGACAGAGAAATTGAGTTTGCAATTGACTTAGCACCCGGAACAGAACCAGTTTCTAAAGCTCCGTACCGGATGGCACCAGTGGAGATGAAAGAATTGGCAACTCAGCTGCAAGATCTTTTGGAGAAAGGAGTTATAAGACCCAGTGTATCCCCGTGGGGTGCACCAGTACTGTTTGTCAAGAAGAAGGACGGGAGTATGCGACTGTGTATTGACTACTGAGAACTGAATAAGCTGACCATTAAGAAGAAGTACCCGTTACCAAGGATCGATGATTTGTTTGACCAATTGAGAGGCGTTGTATGGTTTTCTAAAATTGATTTAAGATCCGGATATCATCAATTGAAGATCAAGCCAGAAGATATTCCGAAGACCGCATTCAGAACCAGATATGGGCATTATGAGTTTCTAGTGATGGCATTTGGATTAACCAACGCACCAGCAGCTTTCATGGATCTAATGAATCGAGTATTCAAGAAGTATTTGGATAAATTCCTGATCGTGTTTACAGACGACATTTTGATCTATTCCAAGACCGAGGAAAAGCATGCAGAGCATTTAAGGATAGTTCTTGAGATACTGCGACAGAAGAAATTGTACGCAAAGTTTTCCAAGTGTGAATTTTGGTTAAAAAAAGTACGATTTCTTGGGCACGTGATTAGCAATAAAGGAGTGGAAGTGGATCCAGCAAAGATTGAAGCCATAATCAAATGAGAGAGACCAAAGACACCAACGGAAGTACGAAGTTTTATGGGATTGGCAGGTTACTACAGAAGATTCGTGCAAGATTTTGCGAAGATAGCTACACCATTGACAAAGTTCACCAGGAAGAACCAGAAATTTGAATGGGACGAGAAGTGCGAGGAAAGTTTCGAAGAATTAAAGAATAGATTAGTATCTTCTCCAGTACTAGTCTTACCAGATGATCAAGGAAATTTTGTGATCTATAGTGACGCATCGTACAAAGGATTAGGATGTGTTTTGATGCACCACGATAAGGTGATAGCTTACGCTTCAAGATAGTTAAAACCACATGAAGAGAAGTATCCAACGCATGATCTTGAATTGACAGCTATAGTGTTTGTATTGAAGATATGGAGGCACTACCTTTACGGAGAAAAGTGCGAGATCTACACGGACCACAAGAGTTTGAAGTATATCTTTATAATAATCCATATTTTCAAATCTTATTATTATTATTATTGTTTGGAATTGTTTATGTGATTTTATGTTAATTTTGGTGAATTATCTGATAATTGGAATTGATGTTTGGGTGTTTATATGTGACATTATTTGAATATTTGAATTTTTATATGTCCAGAATAAAATATAGATAATTGTGATATTTTTCTGGTAATTTTTGGACTGTTATATGATTTTATAATAATTTATGGATTTATTAATTATTTTCTGTGTAATTATAAAACTATTTTATAAAGCCGGGAATCATCGAACTTCAACCGTTTTTACGTTTTTACAACCCGAAACTCTTCCGAAAACTCCTTCTGAACCTAATCTGGTAATTTCGGACATTTTTCGTGTTTTGACTTTTTCGATCCGGATTATGGTTTGAACCGTGCGCGGCCCGGCGCAATATTTTCGGTACGTTAACCATTTTGATAAATAACCTGTATTCTCGAGAGACGGAATATTTTTACATTCTTTTCGTATATAGTGTTTTATAAAAAGCCCAGTTTTAATAATTATCCAAATTTTAACCTAAATTGGATCATTTTTATAGTTACTTAGCGGCTAAGTAATCTATTTTCGGATCCGATATGTTCATGTGATCATCGGATTATTAAATGGATAAAATATGTGATGGTTCTGTCAGCTATGTGTTGTTGTATTATTACTTTTGTGATTTGATGGATGCGTAGAGTAATTTTATAATTAATTATTGAGCTGTATGACATTATTTGGTTTTAAAAAGAATTTATTGAATATTTAGTTTTATAAATGCTAAAATTATTTCAAAAAATTATTTTGGTTGCTTTATAATTTTATGTAGTATTTTTAGGAGTTTATACAATTTAGAAATCAACATTTTATTGATTATTTATCGTTAAATGATTTTCTGATTTCATTTAATTGTAAAATCAGTAATTAATTCTAGAATTCTTCAAAAATTTTGAAATTTATATTTTATTAAGTTTGGAATATTCCGAGAATTTTAAAATTATTTTGGTAATTTTTGGGATAAATTTTACCTGCGCATTATTTCGTTTATATTCATTAAAAACGGGTATAAATTGCGTTTCAGAAATAGTTTTAAAATTTCAAAATGTACGTCTTTATTTACTTCGGGGTATTTTTAATATGTTGAAACTATTTTCGTGATTTTCTGAAGATATTTGAAGTGCAACTCGGATCGTTTAATTTCGAGTTTCAGGACAAAACCGAGCCATAGAACCTCCGTATTTATCCTATACATTACGTGTTAGTTTTTAATTAATCCGAGGGACACGTGTTTTCTCCTTCTTGCATCATCTGTTAAACAAAAGAAAAAAAATATAAACCCATTACCCCCAGCCCCCCTGTACGCGGCTCTCTCTCTCTCTCTCACAATCTTTGTCTTCTCTCTCTTTGTTCTCTCATAATCTCTCCCTATCTCTCCATTCTTCTCACCCCGTTGCTTATTTTTCCGGTAATTCCTATGCCGCCTATCTCCTTTTATTCGTTAGCATCCTATTCCGTTTTGGCCGCTGCCGCCGTCATTTTTTCGGTGTGGTGGCAGCGGCGGGTTGTGTGTGTAGCTATGTGTATATGTATATATATGAGTTCTCTGTGTGTGTGTTCAGTGTCGTGTTTGTGTGTTGGTGTTGTGGGTTGGGTGGTTGCGCGGCGGTACCGCCGTGTAGCCGCATGATTCATGTTTTTCCGGCCATGTTTTCTGGTTACTTCGCTTTGTGCTTGTTTCCAGTTGTTC
This sequence comes from Apium graveolens, assembly GCF_009905375.1. NCBI lineage: Eukaryota > Viridiplantae > Streptophyta > Magnoliopsida > Apiales > Apiaceae > Apium > Apium graveolens. The sequence goes on along the minus strand of NC_133655.1, from coordinate 154,694,219 downwards.
CCCTCCCCCTCCTGCTTAGCAGCGCATAGGCGCGTGTGTATCTGTGTGGTGTTGATTTCCTGGTTTCGATTGCTTAATTCGAAGTAATTCGAGTTTAATTTTCGATTTTGGGAAAATTTTTATTAAGTTAATTCTTTTATTTTCTGCAGGATAACAATCTGATTAATTTTCATGAAATAAAAATTATCGTGCATGAATAATTATTAATAAATCGGTGAGATTTACGTAGGATGTCCGATATAATCAGAAACCCGTAAATTTTACCGCCGTCGGCGATGAGCCTCGGCGAGCCGACGGTGGACAATGATGATTAATTCTAAGTCCTATATTATAAATAAATAAAATTAGTTTGTGATATTAATTTCGAAACAAAAATTACGAATAAAGATATAAAAATGCGAATAATAATAATAAATAATTGAAATTACATTGGTATTTGGGAATTGTGAATTGTAATTGTGGATTATTGATGTTGTTGTGATTGACGTCGATTTGATTTCGACGGGTAGGCCGATAAACAAAGGAGACGCTGCCCGATTTTTGGGAAATTAATTCCAAAAATACAGGAACGTAACCTACGATTATCAGAGACGTCGAACGAGGATATATAATTAAATTTTACGAAACCTAATTACGTGTTGGGACAAGATATTTTTTTAAATAAGCCGTTCGTCCGTTTAATACGAAACGAACGCCTCTAGACTCAGAAAAATATTTCAATTTCAATAAAAGTACTTTTGAGATCTAAATTCTTTTGTATTGAAGGACCGTTTGATTTTTATATCATTCAGAGTCAATTATTGATCGATAAATCATATTTTTGACCCAATTTCAATTTTAAACGTACCTGGATGAACCTTTTAACGAACCAAGTTATGTGTGATATAAATTATGTGATACGTGAGTTATGTGTTTATATGTTATGTGAATTACGTGCATACGTGAGTCAAGAGTCTTGTATTTGACTGTTTTCTTTATGTGTGGGCTATCGTATGGGTAGAAGATAGGATTTTGACGCGCAGTTCATCGAGTAATTATTGTTTAGATGATTAAAGTTATATTTTCTAATTATAGATGCGAATCGTTTGAGTGATCAGGACAAGACGTTGGATAAAGAATGAGATGGAATGGTATTGGATATCTGACTTCTAGCAATAGCAGGAGCAGCATATTAGTAAAGTGTTGAAAAGAAGGACGGTGATGTTTTGAGATAGAATGTCAGAATTGATGCGTCTTTGCGAGTGTAGCTAACTACTAAAACCCAAAGGCAAGTACCCCTGACTTCACTTATCGTTCAAATGACATTTATTTCGAATCATATTATGCAAGCATCCCTATCATCACTTATTGTTCAAGTGATATTTATTTTAAATCTTTTCATGCAAGTATTGCTTTCCCTATTCAGTTCATAATAGATAAATGTTTTATATATCACTGAATTAAATGATTCTGGTTATGCAAGTATTCTTCTGCTATTCTATGATCAGAATAGCTAAGTGATTTTACTTATCAAATTACTGGATTTATAAATGTTTTGGATTTTGAGAAAGATGATTTTGTTGTGAGTATTCCTGCCCAAGTGAATGGGGGAATAAAAATTATTTAGGATGTCGAAGGATTCGACTCCTTTTTCAATAAAAAGGTTTTAAGATTGGAATGGTTACTGGTTACAGCGTAGGTGATCGAAATATCGTTCCAGCTGTAATATCTTTCAAGGCTGGTTATGCCTTTCTGGCACCTTATAGGTACCGTATGTCTTTGGGATACGGGTAGTACCTATATTTATGGTATGGCTGCGGGATACTGGTGTTGTTTCGTGACTGATCATCGGGAATAACATGAAATGTTATTGGTTTCAATCTAAATTGATATCTAAATTTCTTTATTGTTTTGATAATCATAGAATAAATGATTTATCAACTGATTTTGTTTTGGATTAAAAGTGAATTGTAGTTTTGATTCAGATTCTGATTTATGCTGATACTTACGTTGTTGTTTAATATCAAATGTGGTATTAGTATAGATGATTGATGTTGACTTCAGTATGGAATGTTGTGAGCATCAAAGTTTGTATTGATATCTAATTTGATATGACAGCAAAATAAGTATTAATATCAAGAGTTCGGTTTTGAGTAAAATTTATGATTCAATCCATAATCATTGCTTCTTGTTGTTGTGGTTTACGATATTTCCGTAAACCCTGTTTTACGAGTTCTATCCTCGTCAAGATTCAAAGTATTGCTGAAGCATTTCGCTCAAGAATATCAAAATGGTTTTGAATACAATTAAGGAATCAATTTTGGGGTTCCTCAACTAAAATTTTATGATTCAGCAATTATGATTTTAAATGTTCTGCGCTATTACAGATGTCGGTTTTATATCAAAACGACCCTATATATGCTATAATGATCTTGCTGAGCATTTCTTCCACTCATACTTGCTTGTTTATAAATTTAACCTCCAGTGAGGATTAGCTTGCGTTGTTTTGCTGCGTAATTCGAAGAAGCAATGAAGAAGCTTTTAGAAGGTGGTTGGTCCAGGGTTTGCGGACTAGTGTAAGTTCTTTTATGTAAAGTTGTTTATATTATATTATATTATATTATAGTTCTATATTTTATTTGGGCCTAGTATACTTCATTTCGAAGTTATACTAGTGGGTTTAGTTTTGAGTTGGAATTTAATGAAAAGAGTTTTAAAAGAAAGTGAAAAATTTATTTGTGGAATTTGGATATCTTGTTTCTAGAACTGTAACCTTAAAAGATCTTGGATTAGTTTGGGGTCATAAATGATAAATATCTTCCGCTGCCATTTGCTTATTGATTAATCAGGTTAATTTGGATTGAGGTTTCATCGTGACGACCAAATCCTCTGACCCCAGATTTGGGGGTGTTACAATCTTTACCCAGAAGGAATTGAACATGAGGCAAAGAAGATGGATCGAATTGATCAAGGACTACGATTGTACCATCAACTATCATCCAGGCAAGGCAAATGTGGTGGCTGACGCTCTGAGCCAAAAAGAAAAGTTAAATATGATAACTTCATCCGAGGAATTGATCAAGGAGTTTGAGAAGCTTGAAATAGAGGTCAGTATCCCAAGTATGTCTATAGAAGTGTTATGTGCAATGTCTTTTGAACCAGAACTGTTAGAGAAGATAAAAAGATGTCAGGAAGAAGTAATGAGCCATGAATGAGACAGTTTGACAGGAGAAGAGATAGGGAGTCAAAAGGATGATAAAGGGATATTAAGATTTTCTTCCAGAATATGGATACCCAATGTAGCCGAGCTGAAAGATGAAATTCTTCGAGACGCTCACAACTCCAGATATTCAATTCATCCCGGAAGTACGAAGATGTACAGAGACTTAAGAGAACATTTTTGGTGGCCAAGTATGAAGAAGGAAATTGCAGAATGGGTAAGTAAATGTTACACTTGCCAGTGAGTTAAAGCGGAACATCAAAGGACCAGTGGACTGATACAACCATTGGACATTCCTGAATGGAAGTGGGAACATATAGCGATGGATTTCATAGTCGGATTACCGAGGACCAGGGCAAATCATGATGCTATTTGGGTCATTATTGATAGATTGACGAAGTCAGCGTATTTTCTTCCTATCAACGAGAGATTCTCAATGGATAAATTGGTTCGGTTATATCTGAAGGAAATTGTGACAGGATATGGGGTTCCAGTATCCATAGTTTCAGACAGAGATCCTCGATTTAATTCAAGATTTTGGAGAAGTTTTCAAGATTGTCTCGGAACAAAGCTGAATATTAGTACCGCGTATCATCCGCAGACAGACGGTCAAAGTGAAAGGACAATTCAGACTATTGAAGATATGCTAAGGGCATGTGCTCTAGATTTTGAAGGAAGTTGGGACGAACATTTGCCATTGGTTGAATTCTCCTACAACAACAGTTATCATGCTAGTATTGGAATGCCGCCTTACGAAGCTTTGTACGGGAGAAGATGCAGATCTCCAATCTGTTGGGAAGAAGTTGGTGAGAGAAAGATTTTGGGTCCAGAATTGATTCAGCAGACACAGGAAAAGATATAACTCATTCAGAAGCGATTAATGGCAGCTCAAGATTGGCAACGCAAATATGCTGACCCTACCAGAAAAGATATGGAATTTGAAGTTGGTGAAGCAGTATTATTGAAGATTTCACCTTGGAAAGGTTTATCGAGATTTGGAAAGAAAGGAAAGCTGAGTCCGCTTTATGTTGGCCCTTTTGAGATTTTGAAGCGTGTGGGAAAAGTGGCTTACGAGTTGGCGTTACCACCTCACATGCAGCATATACACAATGTGTTCCATGTGTCAATGTTGAAGCGTTATTTGCCTGATTCAAACCATGTGATAGAATACGAGCCAATCGAGATTCAGCCAGATTTATCTTTTGTAGAGCAACTAGTGCAGATTTTAGATAGGAAAGAAAGAGTGTTTAGGAATAAGTCTGTGTCTTTAGTGCGAGTCTTGTGGAGGAATCCCAAGGTTGAAGAGTCGACCTAGGAGTTGGAAAGCGAAATACGATCCAAGTATCCTCACTTGTTTTCTTAGGCTGATTCTGAGGACAGAATCCTGTTAAGGGGAGAAGAATGTAATATCTGGGAAAATTATGTGAATATTATATATTAAATAAATAAATATTATGTGTTTTATAAATTTAAAGTAAATACTGCCATGATATTAGATGTTACAGTTGTTATGTGTGTTTTTGTGCGGGTCAGAAAATTTTTCGATTGATTAATATATGTGTTTAAACTGCAATTATATGAATCGATCTGCAATTTGAACTCGTATTTATTTGCGTATTTACCAAGGTACTCGTTTTATTTCATTTTACGCGTGTTTCAATGCATTTTATGTGTTATCGGGATTTTATGTTAATTTAGGGATCGTTTATGTTTTTCAAAAATCAGTGGATCGGGACCCCACCGAGACGTCAAACCCCACAAAATCCGTGTTTTTATTTTTATAAAATTATTCGTATTTCAAATACCCTTTATTTTTGTTTTTTAGAATTTTTCGCAATTTTTGGGGAATTTTGACATTAATTTTGTATTTTATCATTTTTAAAATTATTCCCCGTAATTTTATTTTGGGACTTAATTATTGTAATTTAGGGGATAAAAACACCCTTAATTTATTTTAGGGTATCAATTTCTGCAATAGTATAAATAGCTGATCAGATTAATTGATTGATTTTATTTTTATAAAAATTCAGAAAAAAAATATAAAAGAAAATCAAGAACAAGTGGGGGTGTTCTTGAAGGTAGGAATTAAAATCAAAGGTTGAAGGTGATTCCGGGATCCGTTTGTGACGCTCGAATAGTCGATTTGAAGCTCTCTTCAAGCTCTATCTATTGATATCAACATCCTTAACTGAGGTTAATCCTTCTGTGTTTTCATTTTTTTTTCATTTTTTGCTGTTTAAATTCGGTTTTGATCATAGGATGGTTGTTTGATGTTTTTGATTATTGAATAATGTTCCTGAGGCTATGAGGAATGATTTGGTGTTTAATTTTGTTGATTTTGGTTAAGAAATGATAAAGTTCGAATTTCTTGGTTTGTTAAGTTTTTCAAATCGAAATTCTGGGGATATGCTTGATTCTGGGTTAGTTTGAGGCCTAGGAACAGATTCTAAATGAATAAAGCTTTAATTTGGTAGTTGAACCATCGAATTTGGTTCGAAAACGAAGGTTTCCAGTAGTTTGGGTCGAGGTCGCCGGTTTTGCTTGAATATTCGCCGGAGAATACGAACTTTAGATCATTTGTGGGTGCAGTTGGCATGGTTGTGTTGCTTGTAGAGGCACGAACTGATTGGGGTAGTAAAAATGGCAGAACAGAAGCCTGAAGGGGAGCGTTTTGATTTGCCGGAACTTCGCCGGGAAACGGCGGTGTCGCCGGTTTCTGGGCCGAACCCAGATTCCGTTCGGCTATCGGCCGGTTTCCGGCCTTCTTCCCCAGAAATTGCCGTCGTTCGATCCTTAAGTCCGATAAACAGAACCCAAAAATCTGTTTCTGTCCTTTTCTTTTTAAATTTTTTCAAAAATTGTTTTATTATTTCCAAAAATCATTTATTTTACCTTCAAAAATCATTTATTTATTATCTTAAATTCTAAAAATTATTTTCTTAATTATTTTAAATTCCTAAAATTATTTTCTTTTATTATTTTCAAAAATCTAATTTGATTTAATTATTTATAATTTATTTTAGTTAATTATTTATTAATTCAATTAATTGATTAAAATCATTTAATCAGTTAATTTTATTTATAAATAGTTAAATAGATGTAAATTATTTATAATTAATTCAAATAATTCTTAAAAATTATTTTTAGGCTTTTAAAAATTATATTTTGGTATTTAAAAGTCAATTAATATTATTATTAATTGATTTAATTCTATTTATGTTAGTCCCTTAACAATATGACAAGAATTACCGAAGGGGGGTTGAATGGAATTCTTGAAACTTTTTCTCGAAATAAAAATGTTCTAACTCGAATATATATATAAGTGTGAATTGATTAGCACAATCCGGAATAGTTACTTAAATGAATCAAAACACAAGTAATTAAAAACAAGAGTCTTTAAAAACTTTCTGGTGGATTTGAATGATTCCACCAGAGATATATATTATATATCGAGAGAATCCTGTGTGCAAAATGCTCACAGCTGTTTACAACAATTGAACAACTAAGGGTACAGAGAAATGCTAAGAATTCTGCTTACAAATGTTTCTATGCTTGTATCTCCTATTCGATAGTTCCTTAGTTGCTACTTCTTGGTTTATATATCACCAAGATTACAAAGTAATGAGACAAGATAATAAAACAAAAATTATATAGTCTATTACAATGCTACTTCATTACTCTATTCCAGCATCTTTGAATATCTTCATAATAGCATGGAAATGGCAATGCTTCTTTATTCTAGAAAACCCAGTTAAAAAAGCTACCACATTCCATTTGCATCCACTCAACGCATGTGACTGTGTTGTCACTGTCAACACATATTTGAATTCTTTATCCGTCGGGTTCATGATCATCCGTCGAGATATTGATCATCCGTCGGGTTGTTGATCATCCATCGAATTCATTGTTTGTTCATCCGTCAGGTAGCAATCAGGCACTTGACTTCATTTCACCTATACAGAATTACAAGACATCATCTATGTACAATTGATCAACCTATTCTGCATATCTAACTAAAGTCAACATGACTCAAATACTACTACAGATTCTAAATAATGTGTATGCAGAAATGTGCTACAGACTTATTGTTACATAAGCTACTCACTCAATGGATAATAAGTCATCATCCGTCGGGACTATATTGAGTCATCCGTCGGGACTATATTGAGTCATCCGTCGGGACTATAAACCTTATCCATCGAGTGCTACATAATTTCACTAAGTAAAATCTACCAAGGTGTTTTGTTCATGTAATCATCAAGTACACAACATATACACAACAATCTCCCCCAATTTATGTCTACTGAAATTGTAGCCATAAATTAAGAGACACTTGATGATAACAAAACACCTTAAAAATACAAATTTTAAAAGACAGTAGATAATACTGAAAAGTGCTTCAATTAAAAAATGTACAAAGTTGTGCTCACAGTCATTTTCAAGATGCTCCTCTAGCCTGAGCAGATTTATCTAGTTCCTTGAAGGTCTGGATCTCTTTCCAAGATTTCTGTTGTTTTCCTCAATCTGATTTTGGAGCTGCCTGTGGAATTCCAGTTCATCAGATTCTGAGAGATTTAGCTTTCCTTGCATTTCCAAAAGAGTCTCATTGCTCGAGATACTCAATTGGTCTTCTAATCTGAAAAATCTTCTCACTCCTTTGTCATCCATGAACTCCATCAGCCAGTAGGGCCTTAGATGCACTCTTCTCCCTGTTAGGGGATAATTAGAGTCTTTGGGAGTGCATCTTTAGCTCTAACACTCCTTAGTTCTTCAATCTTCTTCAGTACCAATCTTCTTGCAGTAATATTGAACCCAAAATTCTTCTTGAAGGATGAATAAACTTTAATCAGTACAGCTTGGCTTTCTTGAAGGATCTTGTGAAGTGGCCACTGAATCTCCTTTCCTCCTTTGTACTTGAACACTAACCTTTCATGTAGGTTTCTGTATGCATCAATTCCTCTCACTTCATCTAGTTAATCTAGATAGAGGTTTAGATCATAAAATTCTTTGATGTCACACAAGTACATGTAATCTCCCTTACTGAATTTAGATTGAGCTTTGACTAGAGATTTGGATTTGAGAGGTGACAACTTCACTTTCTTGACTGCTCTTGACTTTGTTCTCTTTGGCTTATTGAGGATTGGCAAATAGAAGTCAGGAATTGTATGTTCTCCCATTCTACTGGTTCATCCTTAGGCACTATAGGTTCACCATGGTTGTTCCTGTAAGGATCCACCACTTTGATATCTTCAAATACCACAGAGGGTTTTGATGCTTGAGTTGTAGTTGGAGTGGATTCCTTGGGAAACTGATTCTCCAATTCCTTATCAACAATGTCCAGTTTCCTTTTAGTTCTTTTAGTCAATTCCTTGATTCTTGGAGATTTCTTCTGTTGTTCAACTTGCTTCTTTGATTCAATAACTTCAGATGGCTGAGAAGGGATTTGTTGTGATGAATTTACAGCATGTAGCTTGGCCAAGATGGCAATTTGCTCTTTCTTTTGTTTAGTCTTTTTAGCATCCAGAGCAGCTTGCTTCTTTTCCTGCTTCAATCTAGCCTTTTCTTCTCTCTTTGCTTGAGCAAATTGAGGATGTCCAACCACCACATAAATTTCTTTCCCATTCCTGAAAATTTTAGCAATTCTTCTTTTTGAAGCTGAATCAGCTGGATCTTTGTAGAAAGCAATTGATCTTGATATAAGCTTCTTTTCATCAGGCTTAGGTGTCTCATACACAGTATCCAAAGGGTTCTTCAATGATGATTTTGAGTAGTTTACCCTTGGTTTCAGAATTGTTTTAGCCTTTGGAGATTTGATGCAGGATGGCTGTCCTCTTTCCAGATAGTTCATGCTCATCTCATTCACACTAATTTGCTTGAATTGAGAGTGATGGATGGCTGACTTAACTGGCTCCTTGACAAGTTCAAACTTCTTCTGTATTTCCTCATCAATCTTCTCCCAGTTGACTAAACTCAACTTTTCCTTATTAGCTGCTCTTATGTTGGCTGCTGCTGCATTGATCAGATCAATACTGTCTGTAACTGGTGGCTTTGAGATAGTAATTGAAGGCACAATTACTTTACTGATTTGAATCTGAAGCCTCTCCCCCTCACTTGGTCCTTTCTCCCCCTTTTTGTTATCATCAAGTTGAGTAGAGGAGGAGGTTTGAGCAGCCACCAATTTTTGAAGTAGATATGTCTGTTGGGCTTGATGAAGATGAATGGCTGTTAAAGATGCTTCCATGGCTGACATTCTTGTGTCCAAGGCATCTATCTTGGTTGCAAGATTAGAATTTTTCCTTAATTGCCTCTTGATGTCAAGCACTGTAGCTTCTGGAAGTTTAGAATCTATCTTGTCTGAAATGGCCTTCTTCATCTCCTCAATATCACCCTTCATGGTGTTTACATCCCTAGCATGCTGGAAGCCCTGGATTTGTTGAAGTTGCAGGGAGGCTAGATGTGCCTGAAGGAGCTTCTTGGTGCTGGCATTAGTAGTGGTTTGAAGAGCAGTATTTGTATGATTGATTAGTTGGATCAGAGTGGTTTTGAAGTAGTGCTCATCACAGTGCTTTGAGAATGCTCACGATGGCATACCTGATCTTGAACTTGAGCCTACTTCTCCCCCTATGTCCATTGCCTCATCTTCACTATCCCCACTCCCATCACCAAAGAAATCAGTTGATCCACCAGTCTCATAGTCCACATCACCAGCTATAGAAGGCAAAGCTGTGATGACATCCTTAGCTCTCATCATAGACTGTGTGGTATGCACCAAATTCAGCATCCTTTCTATATTGTCATTGCCTTGTTCAGCTAGAAGTTGATAAGCTGGAACAAGGTGAGTAAATGCCTCAACATCAAGGGAGGTGGAATCTATAACAACTTTAGGATACTGAGATAGTCCCTCCCTGTCTGCATCCTGGACATTCATTGACTCACTAGCAATGACATCCATCCTTATAGCTCCAGTACCTGCATTTCTCTCATTTTCTCTCTTTTGTTGCATCAGGGTCTCACCCTAGCTTCCCACCCTCACCTTCATCTACTAAGGTGGGTGTTAGATATATTTGATAATGTCATGACTAATATGATTTATGTTTAGTTTTCAGATCTTACTTAAACAGGACAAATCAGTACTTAACTGAAATCAACACTTATACTGAAGTCATCAGTACTTAAGGTTCAGGAGATATTTATCAGGAGATAATATCAGGACTTAAAGGAAACATTCAGCGAAGGAAGGCGGCTGATTGAAGAAAGAAGATCGAGACAAATATAAGAAGAGATATGCATGAAGAAGGAATTCTATGAAGAATAGAATACTTGGAAGAAAAGATATCTGATTGATATATTTTAGGAAGCAGAATTATATTCCATATCAATTAGCGATTATCTTGTAACTGTGTAGTATATAAACACAGACATAGGGTTTACACTATAAGTGTTATCATTATCGAGAATATTATTTATTGTAACCCTAGCAGCTCTCGTGATATTTGTTCATCACTGAGAGAGGACAGTTCCATATTGTAACAGAGTTTATTGCTTTGAATAAAGTCTGTTTTCTGTTACTTATGTTATTTGAATTCGATTTGATTGTGCTATACACTATATTCAACCCCCTTCTATAGTGTGTGTGACCTAACAAGTGGTATCAGAGCCTATCTGTTAACACACAAACAGTTTAAGATCCAAAAACAATCATGTCTGAAGTAGAAACTCTAACTAAGCCCACCAAAACTGAAGAATCTCCAAAGACACAAATCCATAGTCGATATGAGGCTATTAGAGTTCCCATATTGAGACCATCTGAATATCCCATATGGAAGGTGAGGATGACTATGTTTCTGGAAGCTACAGATCCAGAATATCTTGATAGAATCAAGGAAGGACCTCACAATCCAACAAAACTCGCTGTTGCAGTTGCAGGTGAAGCAGCAAAGTCTGTACCAAAGGAGAAGAGTGATTATACTGCTAAAGATATCGCTTCAATTGCTAAGGATGCTAAGGTATGACACTTGCTGCATAGTGCCATTGATAATGTAATGTCAAATAGGGTAATTAACTGCAAGACTACAAAGGAGATATGGGATGCCTTGGAAATAAGGTGCCAGGGAACTGATTCGATTAAGAAGAACAGGAAGACAATACTCACTCAAGAGTATGAACACTTTGACTCAAAGCCCAATGATTCATTGAATGATTTATATGACAGATTTGTCAAACTTTTGAATGATTTGTCACTGGTTAATAAGGAGTATGATCTTGAAGATTCAAACCTTAAATTCCTGTTAGCTCTTCCTGAAAGCTGGGATTTGAAGGCAACAACTGTAAGAGATAACTATAATCTTGAAGAAACAACTCTTGATGAAATTTATGGGATGCTCAAGACTCATGAACTTGAGATGGAACAAAGAAGCAAGAGGAAATGAGGAAAGTCAAGGACAGTTGCTCTTAAGGCTGAAGAAGAATCTCCCAAGGCACCTACCTCAAGGAAAGGCAAGGGTAAAGCACTCTTTACAAAGTCTGATACTGAGTCATCAAGTTCTGATAGTGATGGTGACTCAGAAACTGAAAGCACGCCTGAGATGGATGCTGATGAAGAGATGATGAAGCTGTGTGCTCTTGTGGTGAAAGGAATCACAAGGATTGCATACAGGAAGTTCAGGAAGGGAAATAAGTTTTCCAGGAAAGGTGCAAGTTCTGATAAGAAGAATTTCAGAAAATCTGAAGGCAAAGGAGGGAAGTCTGACATAGGAGATTACACAAATGTCAAATGCTACAACTGTGGTGAGAAAGGCCACATATCTCCTGATTGCAAGAAAGTGAAGAGTGACAAAGGCAAGGCTCTTGTCACAAAGAAGAAACGCTGGACAGACACTTCAGATTCTGAAAGTGAGGAGAACTATGCCTTGATGGCAAATGCTGATATAGCAAATGCTGATAGCAGTCCTGAAGCTGCTGAGTTAAAGGTACCTCAAACTACTTATGCCTTTCATACTGATGACATTAATGAGTTGAGAAGATATCTTAAAACCATGTTCATTAGCTATAGAGATCAAACTTTAACATGTGAAAGATTAACTTCTGAAAATCTTGCTTGTAAGAAGAGGAATGATTATTTAGAAAAAGAGTTAGTCATGTTCCATCAAACTCAGAAAGATAGAGATTATGCTTTCTATGTTAGGGATGAAGTACCTTAAATTAATGAATCTCTAAAAACTGAGTTAGAAAAGGAAAGAGAGATTATCAGGACTTGGACTAACTCTGGCAGAACAGCTCAAAATTTGTTAAGTAGTGGAAACTGGAAAGAGGGCTTATGTTATGGAGATAATGAGAATGATAAAGGAATTATAGATATTAAGCCTATAGTTGTTAAACAAAAGCCAAAGTCAAAACCTGTTAAGTTTGTAGCTGTAAAGTCTGATACTGAGAAATCATAAGTTAAAAAGGAATTAACTTCTGACAAACTAAAACAGGAAAAGACAACTGAAGTAAATGTAGGCTTAATGACTAAGAAGCAGCTTAAGCATAAGCTGAAAGATGTTAAGAATGCAAACAAGGTAAAATCACCTAGAAAAAATAGGAATGTAAAGGAAGGTGTGAATAAAAGCAATGATTATAAGCCTGTTCCTGATGCTCCTAGAAAAATGTGTCATAACTGTGGAAGTTCTAACCATCTTGCTTCTTTTTGCAGGAAGAATAAGAACATAAACTCTTTACCTTTAAAGTCAGGAGTTAAGAGCCAGTCTGTTAGATATAAGCCACAAAATCCTTGTTTTCATTGTGGTAGTTTATGGCATTCCATTTATACTTGTAAGGAATATCATAGTTTGTACTATGATTATTATCAAATAAAACCTTCTTTAAAGAAAGTTAGCATTGTTCCTTCTAGTGTAAGTTCTGATTCAAAGTCTGATAGTGTAAATTCTGATAAGAAAAATGTTAACACAAACTCTGATGCTAAATCCGCTGCAAATGTTAACAAACTTAATAAGGCCAAAGGATCCAAACAAGTCTGGCTCCTTAAAACTAATCATTAGTGGTCTTTGTGATTGCAGGGCAACTGGAAAAACATTCTAGTTCTGGACAGTGGATGTTCAGGACATATGACTGGAAATAAAGCCCTGCTATCAGACTTTGTGGAGAAGGCTGGCCCAAGTGTTTCTTATGGAGATGGCAACATTGGAAAAACATTGGGATATGGCAATATCAATCTTGGGAATGTCATCATTAAAGAAGTAGCTCTGATCTCAGGACTTAAACACAATCTGCTGAGTGTTAGTCAAATCTGTGACAGAGGTTATCATGTGGATTTCTTTGAAGAACACTGTGAAGTTGTAAGTAAATCTACAGGCAAAGTTGTTCTGAAAGGATACATGCATGGTAACATTTATGAAGCTAAGCTTTTAACAAGTACTGATGGTTCTGCAATCTGTCTGATGAGTAGAGCATCAATTGAAGAAAGCTGGAACTGGCACAAGAAACTCTCTCATTTAAATTTCAACTATATAAATGAACTAGTCAAGAAAGATCTTGTGAGAGGACTACCAAAGTCAGTATTTGCTCCTGATGGCCTTTGTGATTCATGTCAGAAAGCTAAAGAAAGGAAATCTTCATTCAAGAGCAAGACTAAATCATCAATTCTTAAGCCTTATCACCTACTACATGTTGATCTATTTGGTCCAGTGAATGTCATGTCTATTGCAAAGAAGAAATATGCCATGGTCATAATGGATGAGTTCACCAGATACACATGGGTGTATTTCTTGCACACAAAAAATGAAACTGCATCTATCTTGATTGATCATGTCAAGCAACTGGATAAATTGGTCAAAGATTCTGTGAAGATAATAAGAAGTGATAATGGCACTGAGTTCAAGAATTTGACAATGGAAGAGTTCTGCAAAGACCAGGGAATCAAGCAAGAATTTTCTGCTCCTGGAACTCCACGACAAAATGGAGTTGTTGAAAGAAAGAATAGAACTCTTATTGAAGCTGCACGAACTATGCTTGAAGAAGCAAAGCTTCCAACCTATTTTTGGGCTGAAGCTGTGCAGACTGCTTGTTTTACTCAGAATGCAACACTCATTAACAAGCAAGGAAAAAAACCATATGAGATGGTGAAGAAAAAGAAGCCAAATCTGAAGTATTTTCATGTGTTTGGATGCAAGTGTTTTGTTCTTAAGACTCATCCTGAACAGCTATCCAAATTTGATTTAAAAGCTGATGAAGGAATCTTTGTTGGATATCCACTTTCCACAAAAGCCTTCAGAGTCTACAACTTGAGAACAAGGGTGGTCATGGAATCTATCAATGTCTCTTTTGATGATAAGAAAATTACTGGACTTGAAGATTTCAATGATCATGATCAGCTAAGATTCGAAAATGAAAAATTAAATTCTGATACTGAAAACCCTGATAGTCTAAGTCCTGATACTCCAAACTCTGATGGATTAAACTCTGATGTCATTGAAACTGTGGTAACTATGTCAAAGGAAAATGCACCTGTGCAGGGGGAGCATACTGAAGATATAACCACATCTCAAGAAGCATCAGAACATACATCTAGCTCTTCAAGTTCTGATTCATCAAGCTCTGATAAGCCAAGTTCTGATAGTTCTGAAAACTTAAATTCTGAAGGATCCAACTCAGAGAGCATAGTTTCAGGGGGAGCATCAGAAAATGTTGATGAAGATAGCATGGATCATGGGGGAGCATCCAGTTCTAGAGAAAACCTTCCATCTGTAAGGAAGTGGACTAAATCACATACACCTGATTTGATTATTGGAAATCCTGATACAGGTGTCAGAACTAGAACAGCTACTTTAAGTGAATGTCTTTATAATTATTTTCTTTCTCAGACTGAACCAAAGAAAGTGGAAGAAGCTCTTCAAGATGCTGATTGGGTGCAAGTATGGACCTTAGTGCCAATACCAAAGAATAGATCTGTTGTTGGTACAAAGTGGGTGTTCAGAAACAAAACTGATAGTGATGGCATAATTACAAGGAATAAAGCAAGGTTGGTTGCAAAAGGATATTCTCAACAGGAGGGAATTGATTATGATGAAACTTTTGCACCAGTTGCAAGATTGGAAGCCATAAGAATATTTTTGGCTTATGCTGCTCACAAAAAGTTTACTGTCTTTCAAATGGATGTGAAAAGTGCTTTTCTCAATGGAGAATTCGAGGAGGAAGTATATGTTGAACAACCTCCAGGCTTTGTAGATCCTAAATATGCAAATCATGTCTACAGGCTTGATAAAACACTTTATGGCCTTAAGCAAGCTCCAAGAGCATGGTATGAGACTTTAGCTCAGTTTCTTCTGGAAAGTGGATTTAACAGAGGAACTATAGATAAAATACTGTTCTACCTCAACCATGGAAATGACTTACTTCTGGTTCAGATATATGTTAATGATATCATCTTTGGTTCTACAAATGACAGACTTTGCAAGAAGTTTGCCAAACTGATGCAGTCAAGATATTAAATGAGTATGATGGGAGAACTTAGCTACTTTCTGGGCCTTCAAGTCAAGCAGAATGAAGAAGGAACTTTTATTTGTCAAACCAAGTACACCAGAAATTTGCTGAAGAAATTTGGAATGCAGGACTGTTCAAGTGCATCCACTCCCATGGCCACTGCAACAAAACTAGATAAGGATACTGGTAAATCAGTAGAAATTACTGAATACAGAGGTATGATTGGCTCTTTACTCTATCTAACTGCTAGTAGACCTGATATCATGTATGTTACCTGTCTTTGTGCAAGATTTCAAGCAGATCCAAGAGAACCTCACTTAACAGCTGTGAAAAGAATTTTCAAGTATCTTAAGGGAACAGCTGATCTGGGATTGTGGTATCCCAGAGAATCAGATTTTAAATTAATAGGTTACTCAGATGCAGATTTTGCAGGTTGCAAAATTGACAGGAAAAGCACAAGTGGAAGCTGCCAATTTATTGGAGGCAGATTGGTTTCTTGGTTTAGCAAGAAACAAAAGTCAATTTCCACATCAACTGCAGAAGCAGAGTACATTGCTGCAGGAAGCTTTTGTGCACAGATTCTTTGGATGAAGAATCAGTTACTGGATTATGGGTTAACATATTTTAAAATCCCTATTTACTGTGATAATCAAAGTGCTATTGCTATGACAGGTAATCCAGTTCAACACTCAATGACAAAGCACATCAGCATAAGGTACCACTTCATAAGGGAACATGTGGATGAATGTGTTGTGTTTTAATCGCAGCGGGGCATGGCAAAACACTTTTACACACATAAAATCCAAATAAAAGCATATAAATCGTGGTAAAAACGAGGGGATCAAATCTAACCTTTAAAATAATTCGGAGACAACGATCAGAGATCCTTAGCAGTTGCTCCTCAAGTGTGAAGCACTCCACCGGTATCCACCAAGAAAACGATGTTAAGGAGGAGGAAGGAGGTGGGGAGAATTGGGTTTTCCAAAATTTTTGGGTTTTGGGGTTCAAAATAAAAATAGGGTCTATAATAGTATATTTATAGGCAAAATTTTCAGCTGAAATTTTCCCATAATTATTATTATTATTTTCCCATTTATTATTCTCATTAATAATTAAAACACCTTTTAATTATTAATCCTTTTTCTAAACACTTTAGAAATAATTCTCTCTCTTGATTTAATTTCCAAAAATTAAATCCTTAATTAATAATATTAAGAACTTTTCTTAATTAATTTATAATTAATTAAATCTCATTTAATCAATTATTAAATTTACCAATTAATTATTTATTTCACAAATAGATAATTATTTAGCCATTATTAATTAATTCCTCCACCATTAAATCATTCTCTTTTTATGGTGTGACCCTGTAGGTTCAATATTAAGCCGGTAGTAGAAATAAATAATAATAAAACTATTTTATCATTATTTATATAAATTCTCTAATTTATTAAATATTATTAATTAATTAATCACATTTATTTTACATCGTGAGGGATACTTCTCAGCATATCGCGACTATCCGGATAATATGAATTCACTGCTTAGAATACCAAGAACCTATTTAGTGAATAGTTACCGTACAATAAACTCCTTCTACCCTACAATGTCCCGATTAAATACAAGGCATGGATCTCGTGTCAAGCCTATCTAATTCAATCACTTGCTTACCATTTACTATGCGTAGTTCTATGCAAATTAGAAACTCCTTTCTAATTTCATTCACTCTAGCCAGAGATTCCTGAACTAGCATAAGTGGATCAGCCTTGAACATTCGCTTCCTTCACTGGAAGGGGTAGATCCGTAATTGATCATACACTATCTTCATGTACAAATTCCTATACCCAGTAGAGCCCTAATAATTGTCCCTGGAGACTAAGAACTAAACCAAAGCATAGTTCAGTGTACACAAGATGACTATGATGACCTCAAGTCTAAGGATACTTGTACAACTATCACTATGTGAACAACTGCTGACACGTGAGTGAACTCCATCAGTTGTTTAGCTGTGCGAGTCATGTTCAGTGAACTTATTCCATAATAAGCACCTACATACTAGCTATAGTGTCACCATACAAATGTCTATGAGAACAGACATCCTTCATAATGAAGCAAGCATAGTATGTACCGATCTCTGCGGATTATTAATTACCAGTTAGTAATCCTACGACCATGAACTATTTAAGTTTAGAGTTATAATCTTTTAGGTCTCACTATTATGATCTCATCATAATCCATAAAAAGCTTTACTCTAAACTATGGTATATCTTATTTAAACACTTAAATAGATAGAGCCCGTAATAAAAATAAAACAAGTCTTTTATTAATATCAATGAAATCAAAACAGATTACACAGGAAGTTATTCCTAAATCCTAATACATGATTGGACTTAGGACATATTCCTTTCAATCTCCCACTTGTACTAAAGCCAATCACTCTGGTATCTAATACCCATCTTGTCTTTATGACGATCAAAGTGACTTTCAGAAAGTAGCTTTGTGAGTGGGTCTGCTATGTTGTTATGTGTGTCAACTCTATTTTAATACAATACAAGAAATGTTATCGCGCTCCCACTATCCCTTTTGTAGACGCATGGTTCATCTGCGTTTTTGATAAAATCAAACTCTTTGATTGTCTCATTAAAACGAATGTTCCATCTTTGGAGAAGCTTGCTTTAAACCACATATGGTCCGCAGTAGCTTACACACTAGGTTTTCATTTCCCTTGGAAAGTAAACCATCTGGCTATATGCCAGATCTGATAGTCATAGTAAGCAGCAATCGCAAGCAAAATCCGAACTGATTTTAACAGGGCTACAGGTAAAAGGTTTCATCAAAGTCAATCCATTGCCTTTGTTTGAATCCTTTTGCCACAAGCCTGGCCTTATAGGTCTCCACCTGGCCATCTGCTCTAATCATTCTTTCGTATACCGTATACATAGATTCCATTCCGGATTTCATGGCACTATGCCATTTCTCTGAGTCAACACTACTCATAGCCTCATTATAGGTCACAGGGTCGTCATCATCAATGATCGACAACTCATTGTCATTCTCAATGACAAGGCTATAATACCTCTCAGGTTGGCGAGACACTCTCCCTGATCTATGAATGGGCTGTTCCACAAAAGGTTGTTCAGTCAGAACAGGTGTTTCCACTCGATCTGTAGTAGTTTGTGCTTCTTGAACTTCATCAAGTTCAATTTTGCTCCCACTGTTTCCTTCAAGGATAAACTCCTTTTCCAAGAAGGTAGCATGTCTGGAGACAAACACCCGATGATCGGTGCAAAATTAATACCCTAAAGTCTCTTTAGGATATCCCACAAAACTACATTTTACGAATCGATATTCCAGCTTATCTGGGTCAACTTACTTGACATAAGCTAGACATCCCCAAATCTTAACGTGTTTAAGACTCGGTTTCCTTTCTTTCCATATCTCATACGGAGTTTGAGGAACAGATTTGGAAGGCACCTTATTCAGTAAATATGCTGAGGTTTCCAATGCATAACCCCATAGGAATACTGGAAGATTTGCATAGCTCATCATGGACCGAACTATGTCTAACAAAGTTCGATTTCTCCTTTCAGATACCAATCTGGAGGCGTCCACTGAGAGACTATACAATTTACTTTGAGATAATCTAGAAACACTCCATTCAAGTATTCACCACCTCGATCTAATCAAAGAATTATAATACTATGTTTGGTTTGTTTCTCCACTTCATACTTATATTCTTTGAACTTTTCAAAGGCCTCAGACTTGTGTTTCATCAAACACATATCCGAATTTAGATCTATTATCCATGAAAGTAATGAAGTATGAAAATCCACCCATGGCTTGCGTAGACATTGGTCCACATACATCTGTGTGTACCAATCCTAGCAAATTTGCAGTCCTCTCTCCATGTCTACTAAATGGAGACTGCAGTGCCACTATAAAGTGAGATTTTCATCATCCCTTTTCTTTTATTAGTTTGTTCAATCTGAAGTAAATTTTGTCACATATATACATACCATTATTTAAAGCACCACGTCCATAAAGAATATTATCTCTAAGAATAGAACATTCATTATTCTCAATAATAAATGAAAATCCAGCCAAGTCTAACATGGGAATAATATTCCTCACAATCGAGGGAACAAAATAACACTTATTTAAAACAATAGTCTTGCCCGTAGGCATATGTAAATGAAATGATTCTACATCTTCAGCAGCAACTCTTGCTCCATTTCCCATCAGTAGAATCACCTCCTCTTCCTCAAGAGTCCTACTTCTCCTTGGTCCCTGCAACAAATTGCAGATTTGAGAACCATAGGCGGTATCTAATACCCAAGTAGAAATATAGCTTAATGACATATTCACTTCTATCATGAACATACCTGAATCAGAAGCGGCAGTCTCACTACCCTTCTTCTTCTTCAATTCTGCAAGGTAAACCTTGTAGTTCCTCTTCCAGTGCCCCACCTTGTTACAGTGAAAGCAAACAACTTTGCTCTTGGGGTCTTCAGCTTTTGGTGGAACCGGCTTTTCTTCACCTACTTTCTTCTTCTTGGAAGAGTTCCTCTTCCTTTTCTTAGGATTGGAACCTTCACCAATTAGAAGAACATAACTCTTCTTAGGGGGAAAATTCGATTCCGCAGTCTTCAACATGTTGGAGTTCAGGCAGGCTGACATCCAACTTATCATGTAAAAGTTCACAACAAACTGCGAGAACGAACTCGGAAGCGATTGCAAGACCAAGTCTTGGCTCAGCTCCCCATCCATGGCAAAACCAAGTTGTCCAAGACGTTCAATCAAATTGATCATCTTAAGTACATGGTCATTCATAGATGATCCCTCAGACATCCTACCACCGAACAGCTCCTTCGATATCTCATATCGAGCTGTCCTCCCCGCCATATCATACAACTCTTGTAGATGCATTAGGATAGTGTGAGCATCCATATGCTCATGTTGCTTCTGTAGCTCAATGTTCATGGAAGCTAGCATGATGCATTGAGCAACATTTGCATCATCTATCCACTTACGATACACAACATGTTCATCATTATGTGCATCACTAGCAGGTTCAGTAGGCTTAGGTGAGTCAATCACGTATTCCAGCTTCTCAATCCTGAGAACAATTCTTAAGTTTCGAAGCCAGTCAGCATAATTAGGACCAGTTAATTTGTGAGCATCCAGTATGCTCCTGAGTGATAGTGCAGAAGACATAACGTACAAAGTAAATCTGTAAATGATAAACACATAACAACACTTAGCAAATATTCGATTTCATTTTAAAACACTATATGAATCGGGTCTTTATTCATAAGTGGCTCCCACTAGTTTATCTAATTTATTCAACCCCCTACATGAAAAATAAGCATTGATAATGCTAGTGGGAATAGGGATCCTACATTCCATTACACAACCCCGGCTGTGGCACGAAACGCCATGTAATGTTCAATAGGCAGACAACTCTTGTCAATTACATCTAATGTTATTCCATAATCAAACTTTAGCCTCTTGAATAATTGAGTCACGGCTGTGGCACGACAAACTCAATATTCTAAGTCAAGTCTAACCCAACATTCCATACAATTGAATCAGTCCCCAAAGGCCCACGACTGTGGCACGTAACGACCTTTAGATTCTTATTCAATGTACACATCTCTATGTAATAGACAAGTATTTCTTATTTCGAAATCAAAGCCCTCGGCTGTGGCACGAAACGACAATGATTTAAAAATAAGAACTACTTTTCTATCATATTGGAAGGCTATGACCGTCACAAGCCCGTTGTGTCATTGGCCAATTACTACTTGATATTATTTAATTTTAGAGGGATTATATTACGTTACAATCATAATCATATTATAAAGAGATTCTTCCTTTTAAATTAAATATTTCAAATCAATAATCAATAATCAGATGATTCCCAGATCGGGTGGAGCATTGTCAAGAGGCGTCACTTAATAACCCTTTCTTACAGATAGAAATCTGTTGTTGACAGAATCATCCTTTCTCTCATATCGAAAATTCATATTCAATTATGTGTTTCATAAACACAAGAATCTCATGATTGTATTCATAATATTATTATTAAGGTTATGAAATAATTTCACTATACTAGGTTGTCTAACAAACGCCTTATGTTCATTTAAGTTCACCTAAATCTATCATCGCATGATAAAATAAGCATATATCACATATATAAACATGAATAAACATCAAGGTAGGCATGTTATATCATCTAGCACATTAGTCTAAGCATTATACATCTCTATGTATCACATGAAGCATTTAAAAGCAATTAAAAACAGTTAAAAACAGCTTTAAAACACTTTCGGAAATATAAACAGTTCAAACTTTTATATAAACTAAAATTGATCACTCCATTAGATCCGTCTCGGAAAAACGAATCCAACGGTATATTGCACGCCTAAAACGGAGTTACGAAACTCCCAGAAAATTAAATTTAATGTGGACAGTCGGGCTGTAACGCATTACAGGAACACGTTACAAGCCCTGTAACGCATTCCGGTGATGCGTTACAACCCTTTTAAGCCATTAAAAGGTGTAACGCATTCCGTGAATGCGCCACAGGGTGTAACACATTCCCGGAATGCGCGACACCCATTTTTTTTTCTACAGCAGCCGCCGTCTTTTTCCTCGGAAAATGAGCCGCCTGACACCACTGTTCTCTGTCTGCCTCCTTTTCCATGCAGCAGTACAATGCAGACAATATAACAGCAGATGCAAAATATATACTTACAATTTATATATATATGATTATTTAATTATGAATTTAATTGCGACAACTTCAAAAATTCATAATAAAAAATCTATACATCATAAAATTATGAATAAAATACCCAGACGATCCACAACACTTGTAGAACCCAGATCAACATTCAAAATTATTCTGAGAAATGATTTCTCATCAGACAAAATTAATCCATGATATAACTTGTAAAAATCATAATTAATTCATACAAGCACATAAAATTCTGAAATTTTTACCACAAATCTATATGCATACAACCTATGCTCTGATACCAATGTTGTGTTTTAATCGCAGCGGGGCATGGCAAAACACTTTTACACACATAAAATCCAAATAAAAGCATATAAATCGTGGTAAAAACGAGGGGATCGAATCTAACCTTTAAATTAATTCGGAGACAACGATCAGAGATCCTTAGCAGTTGCTCCTCAAGTGTGAAGCACTCCACCGGTATCCACCAAGAAAACGATGTTAAAGAGGAGGAAGGAGGTGGGGAGAATTGGGTTTTCCAAACTTTTTGGGTTTTGGGGTTCAAAATAAAAATAGGGTCTATAATAGTATATTTATAGGCAAAATTTTCAGCTGAAATTTTCCCATAAATATTATTATTATTTTCCCATTTATTATTCTCATTAATAATTAAAATACCTTTTAATTATTAATCCTTTTTCTAAACACTTTAAAAATAATTCTCTCTCTTGATTTAATTTCCAAAAATTAAATCCTTAATTAATAATATTCAGAACTTTTCTTAATTAATTTATAATTAATTAAATCTCATTTAATCAATTATTAAATTTGCCAATTAATTACTTATTTCACAAATAAATAATTATTTAGCCATTATTAATTAATTCCTCCACCATTAAATCATTCTCTTTTTATGGTGTGACCCTGTAGGTTCAATATTAAGCCGGTAGTAGAAATAAATAATACTAAAACTATTTTATCATTATTTATATAAATTCTCTAATTTATTAAATATGATTAATTAATCACATTTATTCTACATCGTGAGGGATACTTCTCAGCATATCGCGACTATCCGGATAATATGAATTCACTGCTTAGAATACCAAGAACCTATTCAGTGAATAGTTACCGTACAATAAACTCCTTCTACCCTACAATGTCCCGATTAAATACAAGGCATGGATCTCGTGTCAAGCCTATCTAATTCAATCACTTGCTTACCATTTACTATGCGTAGTTCTATGCAAATTAGAAACTCCTTTCTAATTTCATTCACTCTGGCCAGAGATTCCTGAACTAGCATAAGTGGATCAGCCTTGAACATTCGCTTCCTTCACTGGAAGGGGTAGATCCTTTATTGATCATACACTATCTTCGTGTACAAATTCCTATACCCAGTAGAGCCCTAATAATTGTCCCTGGAGACTAAGAACTAAACCAAAGCATAGTTCAGTGTACACAAGATGACTATGATGACCTCAAGTCTAAGGATACTTGTACAATTATCACTATGTGAACAACTGCTGACACGTGAGTGAACTCCATCAGTTGTTTAGCTGTGCGAGTCATGTTCAGTGAACTTATTCCATAATAAGCACCTACATACTAGCTATAGTGTCACCACACAAATGTCTATGAGAACAGACATCCTTTAATGAAGCAAACATAGTATGTACCGATCTCTGTGGATTATTAATTACCAGTTAGTAATCCTACGACCAGGAACTATTTAAGTTTAGAGTTATCATCTTTTAGGTCTCACTATTATGATCTCATCATAATCCATAAAAAGCTTTACTCTAAACTATGGTATATCTTATTTAAACACTTAAATAGATAGAGCCCGTAATAAAAACAAAACAAGTCTTTTATTAATATCAATGAAATCAAAACAGATTACACAAGAAGTTATTCCTAAATCCTAATACATGATTGGACTTAGGATATATTCCTTTCAGAATGTACAGTGGAATTGCACTTTGTTCCAACAAATCAACAACTAGCAGATATCTTCACCAAACCACTATGTGAAGCTACCTTTACAAGATTGGTAAATGAACTTGGAATGGTTTCATGTTCTTTCTGTAAATCTGCTTAGCTTTTGATCTGCTGCATCAGACTTTATGAATCAGTATTTACAGATATTACTATCTTTGTGTATTCTGTGCTTAATTGAAAATTACTTAAGTACTGATTGTTGTCTGATGTGTACTTCTAAACTCTGATAGTGATATGAATGTTTCTGTGATTAGTCAATCCAATGAGGATATATATGCTAGATGCTGACCTAGTAGTCTTTAATATACTACAAATCCCATGTTTGAAGTAATTGTTTATATGGAAATCTTTTAACACAAGCAAATTCTGCTATAGAGCGTAGTTATATTTACTTTGTCTATCTTATTACTAAGTCAAAAACTAGAATAATGCTTCTCATCTGCTAAGTTCTGATTTTAGTAAATCTGGTGAATGTACTAAGTGCTGATAAGCCTCACTTATCAAAAGAAAAAGGAAAAGAAAAAGGAATAGAAATCGGGTACTCCTTTTAGATCTAGAGTAAAAATGTGAAAGGGACGACCCAAGTGCATTGTTGGTATTAAGTAATATGCATCAGAAAAGCAATTAAATATTTTTCTTGGTGACTTTTCATACTCTATGATTACTGGAGAAATACTCTGATAATAGTATAAATTCTGATAAGCAGTCGTGACTCACTTACATTGAGAAGCCACTGTAAAATGGAATTTCAAAAGATGCATAAAATGAGCACAAAAACAGTTGAGGTGGACTTATGCATGAACTCATTCTAAAGTAGACTTCAGAATTTTGACAGATTTTGAGCAAAGTTCTTAGTTATGCCTTATTTTTAATATGTACTGAAGTGAATCAGACTTTACTCCTTATCTGATATTTAGCTTACTGCACACACATACACTCCATATGAATGATGAAAATTACTGTGGTGATAAATGATGTTTTAGATGAACAGTTTATGTGTCAGATTACATAAATTCTGAGGACAGGTTCTGATGAAAGTTCTGATGATTAAGTTCTGAAGAACCGAAATCAGAATTTGTGTGAAGAATTACAGAAATAAGCATTCAGTTTTCGAGTTAAGAAATCATTTTCTGATGACTGTTAAGTTCTGATATAAATCTAAGTTCTGATATTAACACATGATTCTTTACTTGACTTATTTTTGGTTAAAATCTGAAACAGTCGTACTTGAAATCAGAATATGTTTAGGTGAGATATTAACAGTCAATATAATTTGGATTAATGGTACACGGCTATGCACAGTAATTTTTACTTGTTTCATGTGCGCATTAACTCCTGTTTTACCCTTCCAATGACTGTTTTTCTTCTCCTAAGTCTAGGGAGACGAGGTCGAAGTATTTCTACCTATAATCATTAACTTTTCCTTGCGTCTCCTGACATTCCATTGACTATAAAAACCAACACTTCATTCCAGCCAGTACATCTCTCATTTACACTTAAACTCTCAAACTCATTTCTTCTTCACTCATCACAATCATGGTTAATTACAACTTAGCTCTGAACTATGATACTTTCTCTCTCACCATGAGCTGTCCAGAATGGCAGCAGGAATGGCATGTTACAACCATTCCTGATGAGGTTTGGGACTCTGTTCCCCAAGAGGTTCTGACAGACCTCTTGTTCTTCTATATGGATTACCATCGCCATGTTGAGCGACTGGAAGAAGAACGGTTGGAAGCTCTTCAACAGCAGGAGCGAATCATTCGTCTCGCTGTTCTTTTTGTTGAAAGTAGGAAGAAGAAATAGGATTTGTAGCTTAGGACAATCTTGTAATTTTGTGCTGTAATTTAAAATTTCATGAATGTATTTTCTCAATATATTAATGAAATTATCTATTTTTGCAAGATTTTGTCTCTGAGTTGTTTGGTATTTTGATGCGTTTTTATATCCTAATTTATCCATATTCTGATGACCATTTTATCTCTGATACAAATCAAGTTCTGATTCTGACGTGGCAGTACCTGTTTACTTAATTTATTTTTTTGGTCATTCTCTCACTTAGTGTATTTTTACATAATATTGGTTTCGCAGTGAAAATGATTTAATAAGTGGGAACAGTTTAAATTTTAAATTAAAACTGAACTACCTTAATTAATGGGATTACTTGATAAATGAAACGATTTTTCCTTGAAAAACTGCATGTGATAAGTAATGATTACTGTTTTCCCGTGCCCATTAATTATTATTTACTGCTGCATGTCTGACAGGTGTCCAACGGTTAGTTTTTCTACCGTGTATAAGTAAAAGAGAGAGAAGATTGTAAAATCTTTTATTTACTTTCACACTTTATCTCTCTTTCCTTACTTCTATTCTCTTTCATCTCCTGACGTTTTTTTTCATACAGACATTTTATCAAACACCTTACAGGCAACCTTATTTCTTAATTTTTCTCATGGCACCTAAGGATTTGATTATAGATGGAGCCAAGTTTGTACCCAACTATTATGCTGCAATCTTAAACCATGATGATGCTCCATCT
Organism: Apium graveolens; assembly: GCF_009905375.1. Lineage (NCBI taxonomy): Eukaryota > Viridiplantae > Streptophyta > Magnoliopsida > Apiales > Apiaceae > Apium > Apium graveolens. Next base: position 154,667,261 of record NC_133655.1, on the reverse strand, counting down.
GATTTGCACTTTGTGCAAGATCTTCTCGCACACAGTGAAATTGGGTATGCATTAACCCAGCCTCAAGTGTTTTCCAGCCAACAAGTTCTGACATTTTGGCGTACTGGACATTTTGATAATGGTGGTACTACTGGAACTTCAAGAATTATTTTCGAAGTAAATGATGTTGAGCATGTGATAACTCCTGGAGCAGTTCGTAAAGCTCTACACTTACCAGAAGGCTGCATTTTCTCAACACCAGAGGAACCCGTTCTCCAGCAGCTCATGGCCAATTTGGGGTATGAGAAGAGTTTGGCTAAGCTTGGACAGTTGAAAAGAGCACATATCAGAAAGGAATGGAGTTTTTTCACTGCATCACTAAAGCATTCGGTAATAAGTGTTCCAACTTTGATGTCATTCCTATTATGAGTCAGCACATCATGTATGCTATTATTAACCAAACTCATTTTGATTTTGCAAGTGTTGTGCTAGGCTTTATAAGGGATAGGATGACAGAGGATAGGAATGTAGTATATTTTGCTAGATTCTGTCAGCTTATATATAACTTCTGTTGTGCTGATGAACCTCAACAAGCTAGTTCTTTATTTCCACCTTTTAAACTTGCAAAACGGGCGTTTAATGATTTGGTAAATGCTGACCTTAAGAAACCGGTGGTTAGACCCTTATAGATACCTCAGTCTGTAAAACAGATCTTGGTAAATGCTGATCCTCTAACCTACAGATCTGTTTACCCTGATGTTCAACCCACCACCACATCCCAGACACCACAACAACCTTCAGAACATACCACACATACATCTCAATCTACTCAACCCTCTATCAGAACACATCTCAAACCTTCACAGATACCTCAACCTTCATCATCACCACATACTGTGAAGCCTTCATCTTCCAAGCCCAAGAGGACAAAGACTGTACCTCAGACACCACAGAAGAGAAGGCGGATTGTTCTGAGAGATGAGTCAGATAGTGAGGAACATGTTCCTGTATCAGAACCTGTTATTAAAGAAGCTGAGAAGGTCCATTCTCAGCAGGATACTGGAGTTGGGGGATCTAAGCTTCTCAAAAGGCTTAGAAGAATGTCTTATGCTGAAACTCCCAAGGAATCTCCATCTTTAAAGAAAAGAAAGAAACAGAGAGCTCACAGGCCAGTTTCAGAGGATGAGGATGAAGCAGCTAAGGAAGGAGATCAGGAATCTCTGATCTCAAAAGAGCCAGAATTTGCTGAAGCTACTGCATCTCCACCTCAAATGTCACCAACTCAGGAAGCTACTACAGATAAAGCATCTACACCATCTGTGTCTCCTGTACATGAACCAGTATCTACTACAGACCCAGGCATAAGTGCTGACATTGATATTTATAACCTGGTTGTGCCTGAGGTTCTCTATTTAGAAGCTCCACCAGCTCCACTCAATCCATCAACAACACCAGTTCCTGATGCTAATGATACTCCATAATTGTCCACAACACCCTCTCTGCATCTAGACATTGATGATCAGACTATAGGTGAGCATCAGAATATGGCTGTTGATCAGAACTTGGACGCAGATCAGCACTTAGAGGATGATGTTGAAGACTCCATAGCCTCTCATACTGTTAGGAAGCTGAATCTATAAGTTCTGATGCTGCAAATGCTGATGATACTGGTGATGCTGCTACAAATGCAGATGCTGATGAAGCTGGTCCTTCAGGACATGCACCACAACAAACTGTTCCTAAATCTGAACTTAAATAGGACAAATCAGTACTTAACTGAAATCAGCACTTATACTGAAGTCATCAGTACTTAAGGTTCATGAGATATTTATCAGGAGATAATATCAGGACTTAAAGGAAACATTCAGATAAGGAAGGCGGCTGATTGAAGAAAGAAGATCGAGACAAATGTAAGAAGAGATATGCATGAAGAAGGAATTCTATGAAGAATAGAATACTTGGAAGAAAAGATATCTGATTGATATATTTTAGGAAGCAGAATTATATTCCATATCAATTAGCGATTATCTTGTAACTGTGTAGTATATAAACACAGACATAGGGTTTACACTATAAGTGTTATCATTATCGAGAATATTATTCATTGTAACCCTAGCAGCTCTCGTGATATTTGTTCATCACTGAGAGAGGACATTTCCATATTGTAACAGAGTTTATTGCTTTAAATAAAGTCTGTTTTCTGTTACTTGTGTTATTTGAATTCGATTTGATTGTGATATACACTGTATTCAACCCCCTTCTACAGTGTGTGTGACCTAACAGTGGGACTCCTCTCACTCTCTTTTGCCACTCCTGAAGAAATGGATTGCATAGTTTCACTCATTTCCTCTCCTTTTTCCTGGGAGCAACCCAGACTCTCACTTAAAACACTTTTTTCTCTCAATCCTAAGAGTGACTGTACAACCACTTAATCTTCTGCACTTGAAATAAATGAAGTTTGAAGCTGTGCAGAGATACTCGACGGATGAGTGATATCTATCAAGTGAGTGGTTTTGCACTCCGACAGATAACTGCTGTTAAGCTTATCCGTCGGGATACAATCACTACTCGACGGATGAGCAATATCCGTCGAGATAGTAGAAGTTAATGAACTGGGAATAGAAACTATTGTTGACTCTGTGCTGATTGAAGATATTTTGGGCACAGATGATACAACAGTTCGTGAAAGAATTGGCAAGTGAGCCAACAAATCATCTAAAAGATGATGCTCACTTGCACTAGATTTTGGCTTCCCCAACAGAGTTAAAGAAGGGGAATTAGGAATTGATGTGTTTATCATATCCACATCCAGAAAATTTGTTGGTGAGTTTGATGTTTGAGGTGCTTCTATAACTAGAGATTTTGGCTGTGACTCCACATTTATTGGAGCCACATCAAACTGAATTTGTGAAGGTGCAGTGACTGTGTATTTTGCACCAGTTTGTGCAGTGTTTGTACCCTGTGCATCCCCAAGGGTTTTAGACTTCTTCTTTCTAGAATAAGTTTAGGGTGAGCTTGTGTCCCTAACCCTCTTGGCCTGTGCTCTTGGTTGAGAGCTTTGTTCAATAACTGCATCCTTTTGGGAGGATGCAGCTAGAAATGAGCTTTTATCCTTTTTAAGCACTGCAGTTTGTATTGAAACTGCAGTGTGGCTAGGCTGGGATCCACTCAACTCTCCATCCTTATCCTTAGGGTTTCTTTTATGTTCACCCCTTCCCTCACCTATCTTTCCCTCCTTCACACTCCCCTCTTTGGTTTTAGTGGATTTTGCAACTGGCATCTTTTGAGAGATACCAGAGGGGGCTTTCTTTGATTTGGGTTTGAAAATTTTTGCAGTTTTTGTAGCTTGGGTAGGCAACTGTTGGGTCATTGACACAGTTGCCATAGCCACACTAGAACTCAAAGAAATTGTTGAGGTTGGAATAGTGGTAGGGATAGATGAACTTACCTCACTTACCTGAGGTGCTTGCATTACAGGAAAATAAAACAATGGCACATCCTTGTGATGATTGGCCTTGTTCAAGTCTGCAATGAGCCTTCTCTCTTGAACCCAACAATCTAGTTTGTTGTTTGGGTTCTCAAGCACAATCTCTTCACAGAGGTGGTTAGCTAACATCATAAAGAATATAGCATAATACACATTTTTACCTCTTTTATTTAACTCTCCTAATTTAAAGCCTAACTCAAACAAGACAAGATCACTAAAATTGTAGAATTTATCTGTAACTAGCATGTAGAGCATGTTAAGCATGGATATATTGGCTGAATCAAAATTACTGATTTTTCCTGAAAAGACCTTTGTCACAACATCACACATAAAACTTCATTCTTTCCTAAGACCCATTCTTCTAATGTCACTTAACTTAGAAGTAGAAAGAGCATAGTTCATTGAATTGAGCATGTTGATTATATCAGTGTCAGTGTGTGGTGAGGTCACAGTGTTATCAGGAATCTTGAAACATGCTTTTATAACATCACTATTGATACATAACTCTTTACTTTTAATGGTGAGTGTGATTGTCTTATCTGTTGAGTTGTAGGTAGCAGTAGTCCACATTTCTTCAACAACTTCACAGAAGATTTTGGGTGATTCCAGCATGGCATAATTGAGCTTGCAATTCTTCACAAAGTCCATCATCTTGTTATAATCACCAGATTGCTGAATACCCTTGTTCACTAGTGCAGTGAAATTATTCTTCTCATAAATGAACCCAGTTTGAGACATAATCTTTACAATAGGTGCCATTGTTAGAGAATAAGAGCTTGAAGAGAAAGAGAGTAAGTGCTTTGAGAGAGAATGAAATTAGAGCAGTTGAATTGAGAATGATAAAAGAAAAGCGATTGAAATGAAATAAGCTTTTATACTATCTCAAAAATAACAGTTAAAAATAATAAAGTAAAATAAAGTAACCAATAGAATTTTCCTAAAATAGCCTTTTAAAAATAAACTGTAAAAATTCCACCCATTATCCGTTGTGTTATGCTTACAAACTGTAAGTATACTCGATAGATAATGTACAGGGAATTAACGGCTGAGATTAAGACAATTTGACGGATGAGGATAAACGGTTATCCGTCGAGTCATAAAATGTTCCAGAAAAATAATTGATTTTATTAGCAAATAGTATACCGACGGATGATCAAACTCGATGGATAAAGATCATCCGTCGAGAGGTAAATTTTGACTTAGCCAAAATTTCATCCAAGACTGAAAAATTAATTAAATTTCTGGCTGCATTTCAACTTGCAAATTAACTCATATAGATTTAAGAATAATTAAGCATACCTAACTCACTTACCAACCTTGAAAAGGTGGATTCATCCAGTGGCTTGGTAAAGATATCTGCAAGCTGCTTCTCACTCGGAACAAAATGTAGCTCCATAGTACCATTCATTACATGTTCCCTTATGAAGTGGTACTTGATATCTATGTGCTTTGTCCTTGAATGTTGTACTGGATTTTTAGTGATGGCAATTGTACTTGTGTAATCACAGAAAATAGGAATCCTCTCAACTTGCAAACCATAGTCTAGCAATTGATTTTTCATCCATAATATCTGTGCACAGCAACTACCAGCAGCAATATATTCAGCTTCAGCTGTAGATGTAGAAACCGAATTTTGCTTTTTACTGAACCAGGACACAAGCTTGTTTCCTAGAAATTGACAGGTTCATGTTGTACTTTTTCTATCAATTCTACAACCTGCATAATCTGCATCTGAATAACCAGTTAGATCAAAACCAGAATCTCTAGGGTACCAAATGCCAAGTTTTGGTGTTCCCTTGAGATATCTGAAAATTCTCTTAATAGCTATTAAGTGAGATTCTCTAGGATCAGCCTGAAATCTAGCACATAAACATGTAGCAAACATTATATCTGGCCTACTAGCTGTTAAGTACAAAAGTGAGCCAACCATGCCCCTATAACTTGAAATATCCACAGATTTTTCAGTAGTGTTTTTATTCAAGCTTAGTTGCAGTGGCCATGGGAGTTTTTGCAGATGTGCAATCCACTAGATCAGACTTCTTTAAAAGATCAAAAATATATTTAGTTTGACTAATGAATATTCCACCACTAACTTGCTTAACTTGTAAACCAAGAAAGTAAGTCAGTTCTCCCATCATACTCTTTCATACTTACTTTGCATCAATTTGGCAAACTTTTTGCAAAGTTTCTCATCTGTAGAGCCAAAAATAATATCATTTCTGAAAAATAAAGTTTTATCTACAATACCTCTTGTGAAGTGATTTTCCAAAAGGAACTTTGTTAAAGTGTCATACCAGGCTCTAGGTGCTTGCTTCAGTCCATAATGTGCTTTCAAAAGATAATAGACATGTTCTGGAAAATTTGGATCTTCAAAACCAGGAGGTTGACTGACATAAACTTCCTCCTCCAAATCTCCATTCAGAAAGGCACTTTTGACATCCATTTGATAGACTTTGAAATTGGCATGGGCTGCATAGGCTAAGAAAATTCTGATGGCTTCAAGTCTTGCAACAGGAGCAAATCTTTCATCAAAATCTATTCCTTCTTGTTGACAATAGCCCTTAGCAACCAATATAGCTTTATTCCTGACTACTATACCATTTTTATCCATCTTGTTTCTGAATACCCATTTAGTGTCTATTGGATTCTTTCCTTTAGGCTTGGGCACAAGCTTCCATACATTATTCCTTTCAAATTGGTTTAGCTCCTCCTGCATAGCTAAAATCCAATCAGGATCCAACAAAGCTTCTTCTACCTTCTTTGGCTCTTCCTTGGAAAGAAAGCTACTGTATAGACATTCTTCTTGAGTTGCTCTCCTTGTTTGAACTCTAGAATAAATATCACCAATAATAAGATCAAAGAGGTGATCTTTTGTCCATTTTCTTTGTTGAGGTAGATTAGCTCTAGATGAAGAGGCCTCATTATTGTCTTGATGTGTGATTGAGTTTTGATTGTTAGAAACTCCCCCTGAGTTTGTGGATCTTTGATTTGAGAAAGGGGAACTTTCTATATGTAATCTATCTTGATTTCCAGCTTCTCTTGATAACTCGACGGATGGTGAGTTTTGATTACCGACGTATGAGGCTGGTTGTCTCCCGACGAATAACGCAGATTGCCTCCCGACGGATGAAGCATTATGCAACTCCACATTGATAGTGGATTTTTCTGCATTATCCTTAGATACAGTTTCTTGATCACTTTCATCATCACTGTCATCACTAACCATCTCCACATTGTCGAATTTGAGGCTCTCATGGTAATCTCCATCTTGCAGTCTGTTATGGATAAGAAATCAAGGTTATTACTTGCTGTATTTAATACTAAGATTCGGGAGCTCAAGGCCTTTAATGGCTGCTCTCGTGTTTCGTGACTCAATCTGCCTTTACGAGATGCCTACGTATCTCTGTGAATTAGAGAATCAAGCCAAAAACGTAGTTCTGATTTGTGGGGTGAGACCCCTTATATAGATGTTGGTGGTCCTTGAATTGGACTTGGTATAGGAGACTTGGTGGGCAAGTCTCATAATTAGAATGGACTTTGGAGTCCTAGATAGTAGGAAACTGATTCCTTATCCTTTTAGGTCCCCTTGAGGCTTATCTATAAGGATTTATATCCTTATCAGGACTCTTCTCAACAGCTGATTTTTCCCTTATTAATTAATTACGAAATTAATTAATAATCAGGGCTTTTGGGCCATTTTTATTCGACCAGACCTGATCTGGTCCATCAGGCTTAACCTTTCTGGTCTGAATATCAAACATCTTCTTATTGGGTCTAGCAGCCCATTATCAGGATTTATTTATCCCTATCATTTGCCCCCCAACTTTTGGGAAACATTGACTATGTTTCGCAGAAGTTAAGTCTATTCATGCCCTTACAGGGTTTCGTTCTTGCGTAAAGTGTGGAGCGACCTACACGTTTACAACAAATTTTTCCTTTTATTTAGGAATTATTTTGATTTCCAGGAATTTTTCCCTTATTTCCGGGATTTTTCCCTAATTTCTGGAATTTTCCCTAATTTTTCTGGGATTTTTCCTTATTTTTCTGGGATTTATCCTTAATTTCTGGATTTTTCCCTTAATTTCTGGATTTTCCCCTTAATTTCTGGGATTTATCCTTAATTTCTGGATTTTTTCCCTAATTTCTGGGATTTTCCCTAATTTTCTGGGATTTTTCCTTAATTTCTGGATTTTTCCCTAATTTTCTGGGATTTATCCTTAATTTCCTGGGATTTATCCTTAATTTCTGGATTTTTTCCCTAATTTCTGGGATTTTCCCTAATTTTCTGGGATTTTTCCTTAATTTTCTGGGATTTATCCTTAATTTCTGGATTTTTTCCCTAATTTCTGGGATTTTCCCTAATTTCTGGCTTAAAATCGATCAGAATGCATTCAAAATCGATCAGGATGCAGACAAAATTGATCAGGATGCAGCCAAAATCGATCAGGATCCTGATCGAATTAGCTCAGGATCTTACACTCTGGTCGACAGGATTCCTGATCGATTTCGATCAGGATTCTGACCGAATTGGCCTTCAAAGTGACACCCTAGTCGATTGTTACACGGGCTTGATCGACCAGGATTCCTGATCGATTTAGATCAGGACTCTGATCGAATTAAATGGCTCTCGACCATTCTGATCGAATGGAATATCGATCAGGACTCTCTTCTCTGTCGATCAGGACTCTGATCGATCTTAGGGGATTTCTTCCCTCCTGTTCGAATAAGATATCGATCAGGACTCTCTTCTCTGTCGATCAGGACTCTGATCGATCTTAGGGGATTTCTTCCCTCCTGTTCGAATAAGATATCGATCAGGACTCTCTTCTCTGTCGATCAGGACTCTGATCGATCTTAGGGGATTTCTTCCCTCATGTTCGAATAAGATATCGATCAGGACTCTCTTCTATGTCGATCAGGACTCTGATCGATCTTAGGGGATTTCTTCCCTCCTGTTCGAATAAGATATCGATCAGGACTCTCTTCTGTGTCGATCAGGACTCTGATCGATCTTAAAGGATTTCTTCCCTCCTGTTCGAATAAGATGTTGATCAGGATCCTCTTTTGTGTCGATCAGGACTCTGATCGATCTTAAAGGATTTCTTCCCTCCTGTTCGAATAAGATGTTGATCAGGATCCTCTTTTGCATCGATCAGGACTCTGATCGAACCATATTAAGGTTCTGGTCGATTTTTGACTTTTTAAATTCCACAGGAGCTTCTAGATTGTTCCTGATACTTCTTGTAGATGGGCCTCTAGGTTGGGCCTGGCTAAATGGGCCTAAAAACGCCTCGTATTCCGAGCTTTTCGCCTATATAAGTGTAGTGTGGAGTGAGAACCCTCACTTCACTTCCCACTTCTCATTTTCTCTCACAATTTCCTCTAGAGTTTTCCCTTTGAGAAGGCGATTTCCGGCTACCAAAGCCACCGCAGCTCCACCATTTTCAAGTATTTCTGGGTTTCAAGCCTTCAACCGAAGCATATCAATGGCGGACCGTGACCTGGCTCGTTTGCAGAAGATGAATGTCTCTAAAAGAGGTACAAACATTCAAATTCAATCTCCATATACTTCCCTCATTGATATGATTAACTCGAGAGGTGATGAATATCCTTCTCTATCTGAGTTAGATTCGTATAATCATGGTAACACTTTTCATGAGTTAGATGGTAGGATAGAGTCTATGAACACCTTGTACAGACTTCCACCCCACCTTAGGATCACTCCAGCCGCCCCTGGGGATAGGACTTGTAATTGGGAGGGGGATACCCTGTTCATTTATCGAGGAGCCCTGACCGCAGGTCTTAGGTTCCCATTCCATGAATTTATTCCTCGTTTACTAGCCGATGTACGAATCAACCCTTGTCAACTCCCTCCTAACGCCTGGAGGAACATTATCTGTTTTATGGTCCTTTGTCTCAGGAATAGCTTCCCTCTTTCCGTAGCTGTCTTTAGGAAAGTTTTCCAATTCTATAATAGTTCCAGTGTCAGCCAGGCTGGGTTTTAATTCGCCAACGGCCCAAAATTCCCCATATCTTTGATAGTAACTCTATAGTCGAGAACAACCCTAAATGGAGGGATGAGTTTGTCAGGCTGACCTGGGCTGGGGGTGATTGGGCCACACTCTTCCGTAGGCCATTTTGCAAAGTATCAGATGGTAGTCCTGGTAGCATCAGATTAACTGATGAGGAGGAGGTGGCCTACCAAGCCTTAATTTCAGATGATGGGAAAACAGACACCTGGACCCTTTTAGAGGAATTTTCCTTGAAGAAAGTTGGTCTCTCCCAGGCCAGTGATAAGGGTAAATTTATACCTGTGTAATTATTTTTCCTTCTCTTTAATCGCACTTTTTCTTTTTTTTCTGGATTTTAATATTCCTTCTGCTTTTCCTTTCCGCTTGTGAGGCTATTAATAATGTCAATAGGCCCAAGGAGGGGGAATCTGGCCGCCAGAAGAGGGCCAAGTTAAACAGGGACCCCAGGAGCAAACCTGACGGTCCTACTTTCCTTAAGCCCCACGTCCCGGTGGTCGAGCTGGGGGACGATGTGGATCCTCCACTTAAGGCACATTCCTTCAGGCCTAACTGGGGCTTCAGGAGGAGCGATACGGTGGTTGGATCCACCAAACATGCCAAGGATTGGTCGTACCATTCCATCACTCCCCATGATTTCACTGACATTGTTACGGGGAGTGACGTCGAGACTATTGAGCTTCTGGGTTCTCAAGCCCAAGCTGCGCTAATTTTCTTTTTTCTTCTCTTCCTTTTGTGAATTTCAACTTTTCTTGTATCCCAATGAATTTGCGCCAACTCATACATATTTCTTTGCAGAGTAATACCTATTTCCAGGCGGCCCTACATCAGGCTAGATCTTGGAAGGGTAACTCTGATGTTTTTGAGAAGGAGATGAAGAAGTGGGAGGAGAGAGCCAAGGTCCTGGAGAAGAAGCTGGACACGAAGAAAGAGGAGCTGGCTAAGGCTCATTCCGAGCTGGTGAAACTTAGGAGCGATAAGGATAAGCTCATTGATGACTACATGGATTCTGACAAGTTTAGGAATCTCATGGAGATTCATGATGAGGGTCTTTATTTCCTACAGTTCACTCAGGGATGGGATGCGGCCGTGAAGGCTGTTTCTGAGAAGTACCCGGGCTTAGTCGACCCTAAGGACTTTATAAGTCCTGAGCAGGCTGAGTCAGAGGACAGCATAGACGCCCTCTTCGACTCTCCTCAGCCAGATGATCGCATCTTGGATCCTAACACTGCTTCTCCTCCCGCTTCTCCTGCGAAGGACGCTGAAGGCGCTGATAAGGAGAAAGAGAATGAAGGCTCCCGCATGGAGGAGTAGTTTTTCTATTTTGTAATTTTATCCTTAATTTATGTCTGGACTTTTGTTTGTATTAAAACTTATTACCCTGCGGGGCTATGCTACTTTCCTTATTTGCATTCTCTCCTTCATTTTTCCGATACTTTAATATTCAAACTTGGCTTAATGGGCCACACAAATATTATCACAACTCAAACATCCATAGGTTGAAATAATTTCGAACTCTTCAATTTCAAGTCTGGTTTTCCAAAACCTTACATAATATGGGTTCGACCCTGATCTATAATAGCTAAAAAAGAAAAATACTATGCAAACAAAGCTTCAAGGTGCTTTTAAACCTACTTCTCATAATGACAAGTGAGAATCGTACTTCGACCATCTTACACGTAGTAAACCTTCAGGTTTTGTGCGTGCCAGGTTCTCGGGACTTCAAAACCATCCATAGTCTCCAGCTTGTAGGCTCCTCTACCCTGAACGCTCTTGACTCTATACGGCCCTTCCCAATTTGGGGCAAGCTTTCCTTTCTGTCCGACACCAGAAGCCTCTATTTTTCTCAAGACTAGGTCACCTTGTTTGAAAAACCTCTCTTTAACCCTTAGGTTGTAGTAGAATGATCCCTAATTTTTCTGATATTCTACTATCTTTGCGTGTGCTTTATCTCGCACTTCATCGATTAAATCCAGGGCTAACTTCTGCCCTTCCTCATTTTCTTTTTCATCAAAAGCCTGAATCCTTGGAGAGGAATGTGATATCTCCACGGGAACTACTGCTTCTGCCCCATATGCCAACATGAAAGGAGTTGCATTTGTCGTGACTCTACAGGTAGTCCTATAGGCCCATAATATGGGAAGTATCTCATCCACCCAATTATTTCTTGACTTTTCGATTCTCTTCTTTAGTCCATCCAGGATTATCCGATTTGCTACCTCCGCTTGCCCATTGGCTTGCGGGTGAGCCATAGAGGTGAACCGTAACTCAATTTCATTTTCTTCGCAATACTTCTTCATTCCTCGTTGTTGAATTGTGTTCCATTGTCAGTGACGAGGATACGGGGAATTCCATATCGGCACATAATGTTTTCCCACAGGAATTGTGCAACCTGTTTAGTTGTGATTTTGGCCAAGGGCTTGGCTTCAATCCACTTAGTGAAATAATCAATGGCTACAATCAGAAACTTCCTTTGTGCTGTGGCCATAGGAAAAGGCCCTAGAATATCCATCCCCCACATAGCAAAGGGAATAGGTGAGTTGATAGAGGTCAGCATCTCGGGGGGTTGTCTGGCCACTGGTGCATATTTCTGACAGCGATCACACTTCTTTACATATTCTTTGGCATCAGCCATCATTTCTGGCCAATAGAAGCCTAAACGGGTTATCTTATGAGCCAAGGCCCTGCCCCCCAAGTGTTGTCCACAAATACCTTCATGCACTTCTTCAAGAGCCAAGCGTGCCTCATCGGGCCTGAGACACCTCAAGTAGGGAACCACGAAAGATCTTTTGTAAAGAATCCCATCTATCAAAGAGTACCTTAGTGCCCGAACAGTTAACTTCCGTGCTTCAGTTGCATCATTTGGCAACCAACCGGTCTGAATGTGAGCCTTGATAGGATCAATCCATGACGTCCCCAAGCCTACGGGAGCCACAAGCTTAACATCTATGCTTCGTGTCTTCAAAGCACGGAAGTACACACTCCCTGAACTTTCTTCAATCTCAGATGAAGCAAACTTTGATAGCGCATCTGCTTTAGCATTTTCTTCCCTTGGAATGTGTTCAACATGGCATTCATTAAATTGGGTCATCACAGCCCTTACTAGGCGAACATACTTAGCCATCGTATCATCTCTTGCCTCAAATTCTCCCTTTACCTGGGATATGATCAGCTTCGAGTCTCCACGGACCTTTAAGTTTTTGACTCTAAGTGTCCCAGCTAGACCAAGGCCAGCAATCAGGGCTTCATACTCTGCCTCATTGTTTGTGGTTGGGAAGTCTAGCTTCATGGCATACTCAATTAAGAATCCATCAGGGCTTTGCAAAACCAACCCTGCTCCACTGGAATTTGTTTTTGATGCTCCATCAAAATAGAGAACCCAATATTCTTTCTCCTTGTCCCCGTTGTCGACTCCCTTGTCTTGAGGTATGGTATCTTCCTGCCCCCCGACTTCTTGGTTGGGTATGGTACATTCCACCACGAAGTCAGCTAGTGCCTGGGCTTTTATGGCCGTACGTGGCTTATACTTGAGATCGAACTCTCCCAACTCTATTGTCCACTTAATCAGTCTCCCACTTGCCTTGGGACTGTGAATGATATTTCTCAGTGGCTGATTGGTTAGCACTTCAATTTGGTGAGCTTGAAAATAAGGACGCAGCTTTCTTGAAGCCATTACCAAGGCTAAAGCGAATTTCTCAATGGCTGAATAATTCAACTCAGCACCATACAACATTTTGCTGACATAGTACACGGGTTTCTGGACTTTCAGTTCCTCCTTAACCAACACCGCGCTCAAGGCGCTTTCTGAAACAGCCAAGTACAAGAATAAAACTTCACTCAGAACTGGCTTGGCCAACAACGGGGCCTGGCCCATATACTTCTTTAACTCTTCAAATGCCTTCTGATTTTCCTCACTCCATACAAAGTCTTTAATGTTCTTTAATGACTTGAAGAATGACAAGCACTTGTCTCCTGACTTGGAGATGAATCGTCCTAGCGCAGCAACCCTTCCTGTGAGTTTCTGAACATCCTTGACAGTTTTTGGGGGTTCCATGTCCAGGATTGCCTTTATTTTATCGGGGTTAGCCTCAATTCCCCTCTTTGAGACCATCAATCCCAAGAATTTTCCAGATCCTACTCCGAAAGCACACTTCGTGGGATTCAACATCATCTTGTGGTACCTCAGGACCTCAAAAGCTTCCCTCAAATGGGTTATATGATCAGTCTTTACTAGACTCTTGACTAGCATGTCATCAACATAGACTTCCATAGTCTTCCCAATAAGATCCTTAAAAATTTTATTCACCAACCTTTGATAGGTGGCTCCTGCATTCTTGAGACCAAACGCCATAACAAGATAACAATAAACACCAAAGTCAGTGATAAATGATACCTTTGGAATGTCATCCTTATGCATTTTGATCTGGTTATATCCGCTAAACCCATCCATGAAACACAGCATCTCATGTCCAGCGGTGGCATCAATCAAAGTATCAATTCTAGGCAGCGGAAAACAGTCTTTGGGGCATGCATCATTCAGATCGGTGAAGTCTATACACATCCTCCACTTTCCATTAGCCTTCTTCACCATTACAGGGTTTGCTAACCACTCCGGAAATTGAATCTCCTCAATGAAACCAGCCTCTAAGAGCTTTTCCACTTCCTGCTTTATAGCCTCTTGTCTTTCCGGGGCAAAATTTCTTTTCTTTTGTTTCACTGTCTTCCGACTTGGATCCACATTTAGCTTGTGAGTAATTAACTCCGGGTCTATGCCTGGCATATCAGCTGCTGACCATGCAAACACATCACTATTTTCTTGCAAAAATTTCACTAACTTCCCTCTAAGGGGCTCCTCTAATGTGGCTCCAATGAAAGTCATCCTCTCAGGATTCTTGGGATCTAAAGGAACCGAAACCAATTCTTCTGCTGGCCTTCCTCTATTCTCATCATTTTCTCGAACATCCATATATTCAATAGGAAGAACCTGCCCCCCGACTCCGTCTGCCCTCAAAGAGGCCACATAACAGCTTCTAGCCATTTTTTGATCTCCTCTCTCTTCTCCAATCCCGTTTCGGGTGGGAAACTTCATGACTGAATGGTAGGAAGAGGGGACTGCCTTGAAGGCATGTATCCCTGTTCTCCCCATGATAGCATTATAAGTTGAACTAGCCTTTACCACTACGAAATCCAGCATCTGCGTTGCTTGCCTTGGCTCCGTACCTATGGTGGTTGGCAACTTGATTATCCCTTCCACAGGACATTCTACTCCAGCAAATCCATATATCGGCATGTCGGTTGGTGTTAACTGGGAGTCGTTATACCCCATCCTTAGAAAGGTGTCGTGGAGCAAGATATCCACAGAAGCACCATTATCCACAAGGACCCTCTTAACCGGGCTATTTCCTATTATTGGTGTTATGACCAGCGGGTCGTCATGGGGAAACTTCACACCCTCTAGGTCGGAATCATCAAAAGCCAATGTTACTTCTGTCCTGGCCCTCTTCGGGGCTTCTCCAACAATATGCATAACCTCTCTAGTATATGCCTTTCTGGAATTTTTGGACAATCCAGCAGCAGTTGGACCTCCAAAGATCGTGTTTA
This sequence comes from Apium graveolens, assembly GCF_009905375.1. NCBI lineage: Eukaryota > Viridiplantae > Streptophyta > Magnoliopsida > Apiales > Apiaceae > Apium > Apium graveolens. The sequence continues at coordinate 154,652,165 of NC_133655.1, read as the reverse complement.
TTACAGGCCCTTGAGGTCTCGGCCCTCCATAAATGGTGTTTATAACTGGTCCTCTAGGTTGGGGATTCCGCCCCTGATCATCTTGGTCCCTCCTACGATCTTCAAAGTTCTTCCTTCCATTATTATTTCTGTCCCCTCCATCTCCAGTATACTTATTCAATCTTCCTTTTCGAATCAAAAACTCAATTTCATCTTTCAATTGCCTACACTCATCGGTGTCATGGCCAACATCTTTGTGAAACCTGCAATACTTGCCCCTATCTAGCTTGGCGGGATCAGCCTTCAAGGGCTTAGGCCAGCGAATATCTCTGTCTTTCTCAATCTCCATCAAAATCTGACTTCTGGGAGCATTCAGCTTAGCGTATTCAGTGAACTTTTGCCCAGGTCCTCCCTTCTTGGGGGTTGAATCAGGGTTTTGTTCGGTTCTAGGATATTTGTCCTTAGCGATATACTCCAAATCAGTTTTTCGTTTCTTGCCTCCAGTGGGCTCATTACTTACTACGGTCTTCCTCATACTTTCTTCAACCTTGATATACTTCCCTGCCCTCTCTTGGAGCTGCAACATGCTCTCAGGGGGTCGTTTGGCCAAAGACATCTTAAAAAACTCATCCCTAGTTCCTTGTTGCAATGCTATCATGGCTACCTTATCATCAAGATCTGGGACTTTTAAAGCCTCCTTTGTAAAACGATTCAGGTAATCTCTTAAGGATTCCTTAGCTCCTTGCACAAGACTCATAAGAGATGCTGAACTTTTCTCATGGACTCTTCCACTGATGAATTGCTTAATAAAAGCCTGACTTAGTTCTCTGAATGATCCAATAGAATTTGGGGGTAGGCGACTGTACCATCTTTGAGCCATACCCGACAGGGTTTGAGGGAAGGCCCGACATTTTATAGCATCATTCACGGGTTGCAGCAGCAGTGCATTAGAGAATGTCCTAACATGATTAGCGGGGTCTCCCGTGCCATCATAGGCTTTGATAGTGGGCATCTTGAATTTCCTTGAGACATGGGCATTCATTATCTCTTCTGTGAAGGGTGGAGTTGGATCATCAGGATCTCCAAGGGGAAGGAGATTGCTCGGATCAGTTCTTGGGACAGCAGCCCTTCTTCTTACCGGACCATCCAGGTCTATGATAGGAGGAGGATTTCTCCCCCTAGGAGGCATGTGGGGTCTGGTGGCTTGGTGAGCCTCCAAATCACGCCTCAGCCTTTGGATTTCAGCCTCATGAGCCCTGATCTTTTCCTGCACTTCTTGGGGATTCGCCCCTGGGGTGCTTTGGGGGCGCCTCCTTCTCGGGGCCACTTCATCATCCGAAGATTCGGAGTCTCTCTCAGTGTATGGACCAGAAAATTCCCGATCCTCAGGGATAGGATCCAAACCTCGTATATAGGGGGGCGACCGCCCTCGTGCTTCGCTTCGCCCAGCATATCCGCTTCCTCCAACCTCAGGGTGAAGGGGCATCCCATAAGGGGGGTTAGTAGTAACAACAGTTGAATATTCATACCCGACGGGTCGAGAATTCACAGGTATATGTACTTGCTGAACTTGAGGATTCGTACCTTGAATAGTCGGGGGAGTTGTCCCTTGTGGCTGAGGTTGAGTTGCCCCTGTCTGGGCTTCCCCCTGAGTAGATGCATAAGTTGAATGGGGAGGAACCTCCATGGTTGATGAAATCACCTGGGTTGTCTCTGATGGTGTTCCTTTCTCTAGAGCTCCAATTGTTCTCCGTGTTCTCGCCATGGTTGTTATTGTTCCCACAGACGGCGCTAAATGTTATGGATAAGAAATCAAGGTTATTACTTGCTGTATTTAATACTAAGATTCGGGAGCTCAAGGCCTTTAATGGCTGCTCTCGTGTTTCGTGACTCAATCTGCCTTTATGAGATGCCTACGTATCTCTGTGAATTAGAGAATCAAGCCAAAAACGTAGTTCTGATTTGTGGGGTGAGACCCCTTATATAGATGTTGGTGGTCCTTGAATTGGACTTGGTATAGGAGACTTGGTGGGCAAGTCTCATAATTAGAATGGACTTTGGAGTCCTAGATAGTAGGAAACTGATTCCTTATCCTTTTAGGTCCCCTTGAGGCTTATCTATAAGGATTTATATCCTTATCAGGACTCTTCTCAACAGCTGATTTTTCCCTTATTAATTAATTACGAAATTAATTAATAATCAGGGCTTTTGGGCCATTTTTATTCGACCAGACCTGATCTGGTCCATCAGGCTTAACCTTTCTGGTCTGAATATCAAACATCTTCTTATTGGGTCTAGCAGCCCATTATCAGGATTTATTTATCCCTATCACAGTCCTTCAATCTTTTTATCATCAAACACAACATGTATTGATTCCACAACAATGTTGGTTCTTAGATTGTAGACTCTATATGCTTTACCAATAGAATATCCAACAAAAATTCCTTCATCTGCTTTAGCATCAAACTTCCCATTTTGATCACTTTGATTTCTCAGAATATAGCACTTGCAGCCAAAGACATGAAGAAAATTTAGAGTTGGCTTCTTATTCTTGAACAATTGATATGGAGTCATGCATCTTGCTTGATTAACCAAAGAAATATTCTGAGTGTAGCATGCAGTATTAACAGCTTCAGCCCAGAAATATGTTGGCAGTTTAGCTTCAAGCATTGTCCTTGCTTCTTCAATAAGTGATTTGTTCTTCCTTTCCACTACTCCATTCTATTATGGAGTTCTTGCTGCTGAAAACTCATGCAGAATCCCATTTTCCTCACAAAATGCTCTCATGACAGAATTCTTGAACTCAGTTCCATTGTCACTCCTGATTCTTCTAACCTTGAAATCATGATGATTATTGACTTGCCTTATGTGATTGATGATGATTTCACTAGCCTCATCTTTAGACTTTAAGAAATATGTCCAAGAGAACTTTGAGAAATCATCTACAATTACTAGGCAAAATCTTTTCTTGAGATACACAACACATTGACTGGAATAAAAAAATCCATGTGTAGCAGTTGTAAAGGTTCTTCGATTGTTGAATCAAGTTTCTTCCTAAATGATGCTTTAATCTGCTTCCCTTTTTGGCGGGTATCACACAGTCCATCCTTAGAAAACTCCACTAGAGGAATGCCTCTAACCAGTTCTTTCTTTACTAGCTCATTCATGGTCTTGAAGTTTAAATGGGATAGCTTCTTGTGCCATAGCCAACTTTCATCCTGACTTACTTTACTGAGAAGACAAGTAACAGATTCTGCATTAGATGAGTTGAAATCAGCTAGGTACACATTTCCTTTTCTCACGCCATTGAGAACCACTTTGTTGCTTCTTTTATTAGTCACAACACAGGCTTCTGAGTTGAAGGTTACTGAGTTGCCTTTATCACAAAGCTGGCTGATACTCAACAAATTATGTTTGAGACCATCCACTAAGGCAACCTCCTCAATGATGACATTGTCCTTTGAAATCAAGCCATATCCCACAGTATAACCCTTGCTGTCATCTCCAAAAGTAATACTTGGGCCAACTCTTTCCTTAAACTCTGTGAGCAGGGTAGAATCACCAGTCATGTGTCTTGAACAACCACTATCCAAGTACCAAAGATTCTTTCTGTTTCCCTGCACACATCAAAATCAAATCAAGTTGATTTTGGTACCCAAGTTTCCTTGGGTCTTGCCTTGTTAGCTTTCTTTTTCTGTTTCTTAGGCTTTATCTCATTTGACTTGAGGATATCAGATTCATCCTTGGTCATTTGAGTTGAGCCTTTGAAACCATTCATTGCAACAGAATTATCATGCATATTATAATCAACAGGAAATGGCATGCTATTAATAAACATGTTATTCCAGTAAGGCATGCTAAATGGTATTTGTGACATACTAAATGCAGCATAATAAGGATTAGGCGCAAATGGCGTGTTAGCAAACTATGCATTCATATTCTGTGTAGACATAACATTCATAGGCATGGGAGGCATGGCATTCATGTTAGGAAAGTGAGGTGGCATAGACATGGAAGTAGGCATGGCAGATTTGCAATTAACAGACAAATGATTTACACTACCACACTTGAAACAGATTTTTCTGGGAGCATATTTATCAGGTGTGTAGTTATTGTGTTTGTTAATCACTACTTTACCATTTCTATTATTTTTCTTTTTAGCCTCTGTTTTTACCTCAATCTTTTCAAGTCTGTCACTTAACTATTTGACAGTCATTTGACCAACATTAGCCTTTTTCCCTTTCTTAACTTGACTCAATTCTCCTGAAATAAAGTTCTTGGAAACAGACCCATACTTCTCATTCAGCTTAACAAGTTTTGCTTTACTGATAGGCTTGCTCACAGCCGACGGATGAGGATTTTCATCATTCGACGGATAACCCTTTTTGTTATCCGACGGATGATCCTCATCATCCGTCGAGTCTACATCTGTTAGCACTCCATCTACCAAATTTGGTTCCAGTTTCTCTTTGTTCTTTTTCCAGGCTGCATCACAGAAAGACTCAATTCCTTGAACTTTAGTGATTTGAGCATGGACATCCCTGGATGTTTTCCATGCCTTAATCACCTCTTATTCACGCTCGAGCTGCTTCTTTAAAATTTCTTCTTTCTTCAAGGACTCAGTTAATTCCTCCTTGGCAATCTTACACTCAATTCTTAACTTTTCAAAATCAATGAACTGAGACTCAAGCACATTATTTCTCTCACTCAAAAACAGATTATTTTCTTTGATTTTAGCATTTTCTTTAGTAAGAGACTTAAGTGTAACACGCAAATGATATAACTCTGTAGACATGTCATTTATGGCATCATTACACTCAGCTTTAGATAAATGTGCAAGGTTTGTAGTAATTACCTGATTACTTGAAGAACTTGTTTCTGTCTCATCAGACTTGGCCATTATGGCTAGATTAATATAGCTGACATCTTCATCTTCATCCAGACCATCTACTGCCCAGTCATTTTCTTGTGTTATGAAAGCCCTTTCCTTTTGTTTGAGCAGCTCAAAGTATTTTTGCTTATAATCCACAGGCTCAAACTTTTTCTTACTGGAATCTGACTTCCTACACTCACTGGCAAAATGCCTTGCCAAGCCACATTTGAAACATTTAAATTTTGATTTATCCACCATGTTTCTATTTGGCTTGGCTGCTCCAAAGTTCTTCTTGAACTTGAGCTTGGAAAATCTCCTGGAAAGAAATGCTAGGTGTTCATCAATGTCCTCCATGTCATCTTGGCTCAAAGAATCTTCATTTTCAGCTGCAAGCCCCTTGCCCTTGCTTTCACAGACCCTTGAAGTTGACTCAACAGCTTCCATCTTCACTTCCTTTTTTTTTTCCAACTCAGCAACTAGTGCAATGGATCCTCTTTCTTCTTTCCTCTCTCCATCCTCTCATCTTGCTCTATTTCAAGCTCATAAGTTTTCAGGATGCCATACAGTCTCTCCAAAGTAAACTCCTTATAATCTTGTGAGTTTCTTAATAAGACTGTCATTGGTTTCCATTCCTTTAGAAGAGATCTAAGGAATTTCAGATTGGAGTCTTTTGTCTGATAGACCCTTCCATGCAACTGTAGAGCATTTAGTAGTTTTTGAAACCTACTAAAAATGTCAGTGAGAGACTCACTTTCTTCATTATAAAAATGCTCATATTGCTGAATCAGGAGCTGCATCTTGTTTTCTCTAACTTGCTCAGTGCCATCACAGATGATCTGTATTGTATCCCAAACATCCTTGGCAGTTTTGCAGTTGATAATGTTGTCAAACATATCTCCATCAACTCCATTAAACAGGATATTCATGACCTTTTTATCCTTCCTGACTTTTTCAATGTCAGGATTAGACCATTCATGCCTTGGCTTGGGGACTGATGGCTCGTTTCCTGTTGCAGCTCTCATTGGAACATGAGGGCCTCTTTCTATGCAGTCAACATAGGCCTCATCTTGAGAAAGCAAATGAAGATGCATCTTTACCTTCCGATGATGGTAATTATCTTTATCCAGAAAAGGGATCTTGACTCCAACATCTTTCTTGTTCATCATGCTGTATTGTTTTGATCTTTAAACTCTTTGTAAGTTAAGAGCTTGCTCTGATACCAATTGTTAGTCCCTTAACAATATGACAAGAATTACAGAAGGGGGTTGAATGGAATTCTTGAAACTTTTTCTCGAAATAAAAATATTCTAACTCGAATATATATATATAGTTACTTAAATGAATCAAAACACAAGTAATTAAAAACAAGAGTCTTTAAAAACTTTCTGGTGGATTTGAATGATTCCACCAGAGATATATATTATATATCGAGAGAACCCTGTGTGCAAAATACTCACAGCTGCTTACAACAATTGAACAACTAAGAGTACAGAGAAATGCTAAGAATTCTGCTTACAAATGTTTCTCTGCTTGTATCTCTTATTCGATAGTTCCTTAGTTGCTACTTCTTGGTTTGTATATCACCAAGATTACAAAGTAATGAGACAGGATAATAAAACAAAAACTATCTAGTCTATTACAATGCTACTTCATTACTCTATTCCAGCATCTTTGAATATCTTCATAATAGCATGGAAATGTCAATGCTTCTTTGTTCTTGAAAACCCAGTTAAATAGGCTACCACATTCCATTTGCATCTACTCGACGCATGTGACTGTGTTGTCACTGTCAATAGATATTTGAATTCTTTATCCGTCAGGTTCATGATCATCCGTCGAGATATGGATCATCCGTGTAACACCCCCAAATCCGGGGTCGGGGATCCGGGTTGTCACGAGTTCCAATTCCCTTAACAACACTTAATCTTAATAAACAACCAACCACTGCGTACTGTGACCCCACAATACACACACACACCACAAGTTATAGTCTCAGAGATGAATACCAAAAATAACACAAGTTATTTTATTCCACAATTATAAGTCATTATATCACAAAAGGGTTTCTGAATAAATTTACATTTCCTTGCCATTATTACAATTCATATAGATACATAAGTCTGGTGCATCAAAAGTTGAAAGCCTGGCCTATTGGTAATTCCTACCTCAGCTACTGCGGCATCAACACCTCCAGAAAACTGCGGAACCTATCCTAACCGCTTTCGAATTGGGAGCTTGGTCATGTTCATCTTTTCTATCTGTTGTTGTGTGATGAAAGAAGAAAGCAAGGGTGAGAAACAAGCCCACCGAAATAATATGTATAATAATTAACAATATATGAGCATTCTCATAGTACTCATGAAAGTCTTGGTCAAGAAGAAATGAACCAAGTTTGATATCATAACGCGACCAAGTCGCAAAATATTCAGTATATAAGTATATATACTTTTCAAAATCTTAGAATCCTCTTCCATGCATAATATACATAGAGTTCCAGTTTATAACTTGTATAAAATATCGTTGCAAGGTGATCTTATATATCTAACCTTGTCTCAACATTTTTCTGAAAATCTTTGTCATGCATAAGATAATCATTAACTAGATATAAGTTGAAAAGATGAAGTTACAAGATACTTCAATATACTCATATCTTTACCGAATACTACTTGAACTACCACCGTTCAAGGTATAATCAGTTTCAAAAGTTCATCACATAGATGAGACTACAAGATAAGATTTGAATAGATTCAATCTTTGAAATATTATTGAATAAAATGAAGTTACGAGATACTTCACTAAGTCCCGATATATATATACACCTATATATATATACATTTTATACACTCCTTGAAAGCCTCTGTTATGAAAATTATAAACAGAGTTGCAATATCCAATGAATTTGGAAAGGAGAAAACCTTGGCATAAACCTGATATCTTGCTGATCAGGCAAAGATACCAATAAGTAACCTTTTCTACTAGTAGATGGATGAATCCCCCACCGGTCATCACCCTCGCCGCATTAGGACCTTGTGCTGGACCACCACCCGGCCTCTTACACGTTGATGGACTGCCACCCAGCCACTTACACTTTGATAGACCGTACCCCGGTCTGTCGCTTATGCTGACTCAATTAGATGGACTTACTTCCCGAACGTTGGGTAAGTAATCAATTTATTTATCAAAACAACAACCTCGTTGCGAATATAAAATACACCACAGAGCCGGATCCCTCAATTTTTAAGCGAGTATTTAAATCCCCTTCGAGAGGAAGATCTTAAATTTGAAAATGAGTTTTGGAATCCGCTCTAACTTTTAAAATCATTTTGAAGACTCGAAAACATTTTTAAGAATGTTTGGAGTAATGTTGATTTAATGAAATAAATCAGTCCCGATATATTAGAAAATATATGAATATTATTATTTAAATAATATTCCTATAAGGATAATCCTTATAAAAATAATTGAAGTAAAAGTTTTACAAATCATACTTGAAATGAATAATAAATAACCAAAGATATACTTATACGAAAGTACGATCTTTATTTGAATAATCAAAAATAAGTTTGATTATCGAAACATTATTCTTTAATAAAAATAAAGAATATTATTAATAAAATAAGCGGAGTCATAAGTCCTCGAATGAATATTCAAAATAATATTCATTAAATAAAATGAGCGGAGTCATAAGTCCTCAAATGAATATTCAAAATAATATTCATTAAATAAAATAAAATTATCGAATAAACCTTATTCGATTAATAGTTTTGAAAACTATATATATATATATAATATACTCGGGAACATCGCCTCCTGGTTTAGAAAAATGTTCACCTTTGGGTCCCCTATACTAAGGGTATACGCAACTACAGCTTATCTCTAGCATAGGTATTATGCAACTTATAAGCATTTGAATCAACAATTAGATATCAAGATTACGAAACAGACATGCATATATACCATATCAGCATGCTCCAATATATCACAAAATTTGCTAATAACAATCATGCACTTATCACAAGATAATGCATATACATATATTTACATCACAACAACAGTATAACGGGTAGAAAACTTGCCTGAGCGACAGGGGGTGGTAAAAGGCTTGGGACGAGTCTGATAACCTATAAACAACATATAAGTTGGAATTAAACCAAAGTCGCTTAAGAAACTAGGCTTTAACCAATTAGACTATAACGTTCGCTTTTGCGCTTAACGATTTACTTAAGTCGCTCGAGTACCCTCGGCTCCACCATTTTTAATAAATTAACCATTAAAAATTTTAAGGCGATTCTTTCGCGAGTACTCTACCAACTTCCTAATCCACTTTACATAATTGTTTCATACTCCAACTAGTCATTTAAGGGCCTTAACCAAGGTTTCAAAGTAAGGCGAGGGGTAATGGTTCGTTCACGAAATGCCGTTACTTAAAACGGTCGTTTCTCCTAAACCGTGCATCAGATTCAAGCGAAACACATATCAAAACGAAGCTCATAACATGAACTATCTAAACATGGCAATGGTCAGAATCTTACAGTGAGTTCACGGGTCCTGAAGTTAAGAACAAAAACAGTCTAAGGTAAATCAGGCATTACGACGGCTATGTTTACGTGATTACCAAATTTTAAACTACTCCAATCAATCCACAAATCAACCCACAATCAATCACAACCAAACTCCATCCATACTTCATTACAACAGTCCCAACATCTCAAGATTTTCCAATTTATACTACCCCTAAACATGAACTAAAGCTATACTTAAGTTCATTAACGAATAATCAAGATTTACAACTTCAAACTCATTACAAAACCAACCCAACTCTAAATATACATGAATCATTCCTCCCAAGAACTAAATCTTGCATAAAAAGCTCTAAATAATCAAAAGTAAGGTTAGGGTATGAGATTATACCTTCCTTGGTGAGTAGAAGTAACTTAAGGAGCTTGAAACAACCCTTGAAAATCCTTACTAAAGCTTTATCTAAAGAAAACACAAGATCAAAAATTTCAAGATCTTGAAAACACTATTCACCCTCTTCTTCCGTGAATTATTGGAAGAGCTTGTGAAGGAAATGGAAGCTTAGATTCATAGGATAGCTATATCTATGTATAAGGAACCTTGGATAATTACCTCACAATTTAACAATGCTTGGATCTTGGATTTTGATTTTCTTGTCTTTGAAAAAGCGAAGAAGCCGAGAGCTTCTTGCTTGGAAATGGGAGTGATTTGTGTTTTTTTGGTGTTATGATTTGTTTTGCCTTGGTTGCTATTGTTTTTTTTGTTAATTAACTTTTTACCATGGTAACAAATGAATGGCTCTCATTCAACCAACCAATCCCTCCATTTGTCATGCTTATGTCACCATGCCTATGTCATCTTTCTTACACTTGTCTTCTTCTTATTGGTGTGATGACATCATCACCCACTAACCTCTTTGATTAACCCCTAATTACTTGGCTAATGACCGCTTATCTGTTATACGGTTCGCTTAACTTTCGTTCTCGTTTATCGTTTGAGGGATCATACCCGGGATCTCATTACTTAGGTTCCCTTAAACCTTTCTCAATATTTTATATTCCTTTTATGATCCTCTCTTATAATCCTTGAATTAAAATCCTTTTAATCATGTTACCTTATACTTAATTCTTTTTGTATCTGGTGGGTTTTCGGGAAAAATCAAAGTGTTCGAATTTGGATTCTGACGATCTTTACATACACTTATATACCATATAGAGCACTAATAAGATCTCAGGATATCAATAAAAGAACCCCTACATAGTATGGCATGAAAAGTTTTCTTATTCAGCATAATCAGCAAAATCACTATTCATAAGGGTTACAAAAAGTCCAAAATTTTTGGGGTTATTACAATCCGTCGGGTTGTTGATCATCCGTCGAATTCATTGTTTGTTCATCCGTCGGGTAGCAATCAGGCACTTGACTTCATTTCACTTATACAGAATTACAAGACATCATCTATGTACAATTGATCAACCTATTCTGCATATCTAACTAAAGTCAACATGACTCAAATACTACTACAGATTCTAAACAATGTGTATGCAGAAATGTGTTACAGACTTATTGTTACATAAGCTACTCACTCGATGGATAATAAGTCATCATCCGTCGGGACTATATTGAGTCATCCGTCGGGACTATAAACCTTATCCGTCGAGTGCTACATAATTTCACTAAGTAAAATCTACCAAGGTGTTTTGTTCATGTAATCATCAAGTACACAACATATACACAATAATTTATTTCTTATTTTATTCAGAATAATTAAACCGTTCGTCCGTTTAATACAAAACGAACGCGTACAGACTCAGAAAAATATTTCGCTTCCAATAAAAATACTTTTAAGTCCTAATTTCTTTTGTATTGCAATGGTGTTTGAATTGTGTATCAGTGTGAGTCGGTATTTGATCAGTAAATGCTAATATTGGCTTGATTTTCATTCTGAACGCACTGAGACATATCTTTTAATGATCTGACTTATGTGTTACATGAAATATCTGATTACGTGTTATATGAATGCCATGATTATGTGTTACATGATATGCATGCTCTCTGTTTACAGTTTTAGAATGCCATGCTTAGTTATAAACGATCGGGTAGATGTCAAGACGTATAGTTACATCGATTGAGTTTGGTTTTGTTAATTAAGATAATCCTTTTGTTTATAGAATCGAGTAGCAAGGAGTGTGGTCAAGTGTTAGACGGAGATAGTAACCAGCATCTATAAGCAGAATTATAGTAAGAGGTTATCAAGCACACCAGGAAAGTACCCTAACTTCACTTATCGTTCAAGTGACGTTTATTTCGAATCATATTATGCAAGTATTTATATCTTCATTTATCATTCAAGTGATATTGACTCCGAATTTTATTCTTTCAATTTATCTACTATTCTAAGTTCAGAATAGTTAAATGTTTTTACATTTTGCTATAAATTACTCTATACAGTGAAGCTTTGAATTGAGATTAGCAAATAACTAATTGTTCTGGTTATTTCGCCATTGGTTGTTGAGATAACTCCGGATCATGAGAAATGGGGAGTTATGTGGTTAAGGATGTCATTTGATTCGACTCCTTTGACGAAAAATTATTTTTATGGGTTGGATGGTTGCGTAAGAGGCCATGGCGGCGGTCCATCGTGAGCTATGTGTTATACAGGATATAACACCTTGCTAGGCCGATATGTGCCTTGGGTACCTTTTGTTTAGTTGGATATGCTTCGGCATACCGGTGTTGCTCCACGGCTGATCACCGGCAGCAACACACCGTCGTTCGAGGATTCCAATCCCAAAACAAATATATTGCAAATGTTGTTTATTATCAAATATATATCAGTTTTGATGTTGTTCAGGTATTGTGGTTTGGTTTTGTTCATCAGATATATACTGTTGTTGTTATAAATCATAAGCTATATACTGCTTGCTGAGCATTTCTTTCGCTCATACTTGTTTCATATCTTGATTCTTTCAGTTAGGCCAGGGCAAGCTTAAATTCCAGGTCTGACCAGAAGTTGTGTGCTTGTAGATAGTTTGGTGTGTTCTCCAGGTAGGCAGTTTGGGACGCTTAACTAGTCAAGAGGTTTGTAATAAAATTTGAATAAGTAGTAAAACTAATTAGACTTATGGTTTATAATAACAGTTGGTTTGTATTAGTGCCTGTTCCACACTATAACCTGTGATCGATCCAGTTGCACGCAAGGGGTCATATTTATTATATTATTTCGCTATGATTATTTTATTGTGGTTAATTGGCTAGTGACCCCCAAATCTAGACCCCGGGTTTGGAGGGCGTCACAACAATGCAGAAAAGTCTATAAATAATGAAGCACATAATTCAACATCCGTCGAAAGACAAAGTGCATCATCTGCATCATCCGTCGACATGCAAAGAAGATCATTCATCGATAGGAAAAGATTAACATCCGTCGATCCCTCAATAGGAGTTGGAAGTCAAATAAGATCACAGTCAGAAAGATCCCATCTTCAACTCAAAGATCCATAAACTCAGAGGGAGTTTCTGATCATCAAAACTCTATTAATCATCAAGACAATAATGAGGTCTCTTCATCTAGAGCTAACCTACCTCAACAGAGAAAATGGACTAGAGATCACCCTTTTGAGCTCATTAGTAGTGATGCATCTTCTAAAGTTCAAACAAGGAAAGCAACTCAAGAAGAATGTTTGTATAGCAGCTTTCTTTCAAAGGAAGAACCAAAAAAGGTAGAAGAAGCTCTGTTGGATCCTGATTGGGTTTTATCTATGCAAGATGAGCTAAACCAATTTGAAAGGAACAAGTTATGGAAGGTGGTACCCAAGCCTGAATGAAAGAATCCAAATGACACCAAGTGGGTATTTAGAAACAAGATGGATGAAAATGGCATAGTTGTCAGGAAAAAAACTAGATTGGTTGCTAAGGGCTACTGTCAACAAGAAAGAATAGATTTTGATGAAACTTTTGCTCCTGTTGCAAGACTTGAAGCCATCAGAATTTTCTTAGCCTATGCAGCCCATGCCAATTTCAAGGTCTATCAAATGGATGTCAAAAGTGCCTTTCTGAATGGAGATTTGGAGGAGGAAGTCTATGTTAGTCAGCCTCCTGGTTTTGAAAATCCAAAATTTCCAGAATATGTCTACTATCTTTTAAAAGCACTTTATGGATTGAAGCAAGCACCTAGAGCCCGGTATGATACTTTGTCAAAGTTTCTCTTAGAAAATCACTTCACAAGAGGTACTGTTGACAAAACTTTATTCTTTAGAAATGTAAATAGCTCTAGTATACTTGTTCAAATTTATGTAGATAATATTATATTTGGCTCTACAGATGAAAAACTTTGCAAAAAGTTTGCCAAATTGATGCAAAGTATGTATGAAATGAGCATGATGGGAGAACTAATTTACTTTCTTGGTTAACAAGTTAAGAAAGTTAGTGATGGAATATTCATTAGTCAAACCAAATATATTTATGATCTTTTAAAGAAGTTTGATCTAATGGATTGCACATCTGCAAAAACTCCCATGGCTACTGCAACTAAACTTGAATTAAATACAACTGAAAAGTCTATGGATATTTTAAGCTATAGAGGCATGGTTGGATTACTTCTATACTTAACATCTAGTAGGCCAGATATAATGTTTGCTACTTGTCTTTGTGCTAGATTTCAGGTTGATCCTAGAGAATCTCATTTAGTAGCTATTAACAGAATTTTCCAATATCTCAAGGGCACACCAAAACTTGGCATTTGGTACCCTAGAAATTCTGGTTTTGATCTAACTGGTTATTCAGATGCAGATTATGCAGGTTATAAAGTTGATAGAAAAAGTACAACAATAACTTGCCAATTTCTAGAAAACAAGCTAGTATCCTGGTGCAGTAAAAAGCAAAATTCAGTTTATACTTTTACAGCTGAAGCAGAGTATATTGCTGTTGGTAGTTGCTGTGCACATATTCTATGGATGAAAAACCAATTGTTGGACTATGGTCTACAAGTGGACAAAATTCCTATTTTCTGTGATAACACAAGTGCAATTGCCATCACTGAAAATCCAGTACAATATTCAAGAACAAAGCACATAGACATCAAGTACCACTTCATTAGGGAACATGTGATGAATGGTACTGTGGAACTTCATTTTGTTCCAAGTGAAAAGCAGCTTGCAGATATCTTTACCAAGCCACTTGATGAATCCACCTTTACTAGGTTGGTAAGTGAGTTAGGTGTGATTAACTATTCTTAAATTATTTCTGATAATTTTGCAAGTTGAAATGCATCCAGAATCTCAATTGATTTTTCTGTTTTAGATGAAATTTTGGCTAAGTCAAAGTTTACATATCGACGGATGTTCATTATCCATCGAGTTTGATCATCCGTCGAAATAGTATAACATGATAAATATCAATTACTTTTCTGGATTACTTTATACCCGACAGATAATTGCTTTATTCTCATCCTACGAATTGTCTACATCTTAGCCGTTAAATTCCTGAACATTATCCATCGGATATACTTATAGTTTGTAAGTATATCACGACGGATAATTGACAAAATTTTGACAATTTATTTTATTTTTAACAGCTATTTTGGGCAATTCTCATTGGGTCTTTAATTTTTATCTTTAATTTTTATCCCATTTTATTTGAGAGTACATAAAAGCCTAACTTCAGTTTATTTTTGCTTTTATCTCTCCCTACTGCAATTAACTATTCTCTTCTCTCTCAAAGCAAAACCCCTTTCTTTCTGCAATTTCCTTGCTTTAACAATGGCACCAGTAGTAAAGATCATGTCTCAGTCAGGATTCATATATGAGAAGAACAACTTTGTGGCTCTAGTGAACAAAGAGATTCCAGCATCTGATGATTATCATAAAATGATGGATTTTGTAAAGGGATGCAAGCTCAGTTATGCCATGATGGAAACACCTACAATCTACTGTGAAGTTGTGGAGGAGATGTGGACTACTGCTGTTTACCAAGCAACTAACAAAACCATCACTCTCTCCATTAAAGGTAAAGAATATTTCATTAACAATGATATTATCAAAGCATATTTTAAAATTCCTGATAACACTACTACTAAGCCACACACAGATGCTGATATAGTTAATTTGCTTAATTCTATGGGCTATGCACTTCCTACCACTAATTTAAGTGAGATTAGGAGACCAGGTCTTAGAAAAGAGTGGAGTTATTTGTGTGATGTAGTTACCAAGGTGTTTTCTGGTAAAATAAGTAACTTTGATTTTGGCAACACTACAATGCTTAACATGCTTTACATGCTTCTTATTGATAAGTACTACAATTTCAGTGATGCCATCATGTTTGAGTTAGGATACAAGTTAGGGGAAATCAAAAAGAGATCTAAAAATGTTTATTATGCTAGATTCTTCATGATTATTGCTAACCATATTTATGAGAATCTTGTAATTGAGAACCCAATCAACAAACTGAATTGTTAGGTTCAAGAAAGAAGAGTGATTGCAGATTTAAACAGGGCTGATCACCATAAAGAGTTTCCCCTTGTCTATTTGCCTATTATGGAATTGCCTCAGGTAAGTAAGGTAACTGTTTCTGTCTCTACTTCTAAACCACCTATTTCGTTGCCTTCAACTGTGGCAATGACATCTGTGAATGTGACCAAACAGATGCCTACCCAAGCCACTAAACTAAAGGTTTCTAAATTCAAATCAAAGAAAGCCCCCTCTGGTTTCTCTCAAAAGAAACCAGTTGCAAAATCCACCAAACACCAAGAGGGGAGTGTGAAGGAGAGTGAGGTAGGTGAGGGACAGGGTGAACATAAAAGAAACCCTAAGAATAAGGATGGAGAGATGAGTGTACCCAAACCAAGCTACACCACAGTTTCCCAACAAACTATGGTGATTAATAAGGAAATTAGCACATCTCTAGTTTCATCCTCTCAAAAGGATGTTATTATTGAAACAAGCTCCCAACCAGGAGCACATATCAAAAGAGCTAGGGACACTGATTCACCCTAAACTTATACCAGAAAGAAGATAGCTAGAAAACTTGGGGATTCACAGGGATCACACACAGTGCAAACTGCAGCTAAAGACTCAGTCACTACACCATCTCAAATTCAGCTTGAAGTGACTCCAATAAATGTGGAGTCACAGCCAAAATCTTTAACAATAGAAGCACCACACATACAAAACTCTCCAACCAATTCACTGGATATGGATATGATTAACACATCAATCCCTGATCTCCAACTTTAACTCTGTTGGAGAAGCCAAAATTCAATGCAAGTGAGCATTATCTTCTAGATGACTTGTTGGCTCACTTGCCAATTCTTTTAGGAACTGTTGAGACTTCTGTGCCAAAATTATCATCAATCTGCATAAAGTCCACAATAGTCTTCACTCCAAACTCTATCATTTCTTCTTTACCGGTGGATATTGTTCATCCATCGGTTAGTGATTGTATCCCGACGGATATGCCTAACAGCAGTCATCCATCGGCCATCCTAACTACTACCCCGACAGATGTTTCTCATCCGTTGGTACTAACTACACTAGCTGAATTTTCCAAAACTGTTTCAAGTGAGGATGAGTTAGTAGTTGTACAATCACTCCTAGGTTTGAGGGAAGGGAGTGAACAGAGTGAGAGGCTGAGTTGCTCTCAGGAAAAAGGAGAGGAAATGAGAGAAAATATGTAGGCTATTTCTTCCAGCCTGGCAAAAGTGAGTGATGGGAGTCCCACCTTAGTAGGTGAAGGTGAGGGTATGAGGGTGGTGAGCCAAGGGGAGCCCTTGATGCAAGAACAGAGAGAAATTGAGAGAAAAGCAGGTACAACTGAATGGGAAGAGCCCATTGTGAGTGAGTTAATGGATGTCAATGAGGCTGGAAAGAAATAACTAATTCAGTAATAATATCAAGCTGTCTCAGATTCCGTTTCTTATGAAGTTGAGGCATTTACTCACCCTGTCTCAACTTATCAAGTTCAAGCTGAGCAGGACAATATGGATGCAGAAAGAATGCTAAATATGGTGCATACAACAGCCTCCATGTAAACAGCCAAAAATGCCATCTCAGCCATGCCTCCCACAGCTGGTGATGATGTCGATTATGGAACTGGTGGTTCTGAAGACTTCTTTGGAGATGAAGATGATAATGAAGAAGAGCTCATGGATATAGGGGGAGAAGCAGGCCCTGGCTCAAGATCAAACATTCCATCTTGGGTGTTTTCTAAAGAATGTGATGAGCAACACTTCAAGACTACTCTCTTTCATATCATCCAACAAACTCAGACAGCTCTTCAAGCTACAACCAATGCCAACACCAAGAAACTTCTTCAAGCACATCTCAATTATCTTCAACTACACCAAATTCAATATCTTCAACATAATCTGGATGTCACTGCAATAAAAACAGAGATTGATCAGGTCAAGGAGGATATTTCTGAGAGGCTGGATGCTAAATTTCCAAACACAACCATGTTTGACATCAATAGATAGCTGAGGAAAAACTCTAATCTTGCAACCAAAGTAGACTCCCTAGACACAAGACTCAAGACATTAGAAGCTTCCATCACTGCAATTCATTTACATCAAGCTCAATAAACCCAGTTGCTTCAAAAGCTAGTGGCTGCACAGACTTCTACCTCAACTCAACTTGATGCTAACAAAAAGGGGGAGAAAGATTCACTTGTCCCAGTTAGTCAAGGAGAGCCAACAAGTGAGGGGGGAGAATGTGTTAAACATACAAGCCAGTCTAGTAATTGTTCCAGAAATTACTTTTCCTAAGCCACCTATCTTGGACAGCATTGATCTGATCTAGATAGCAGCTACTAAGTTGAATTCAAAGTCAAATTTTTCAAAGCTTGATGTTGCAGCAACTGAAAAGGAATTAGATGATAAATGGAAGAAAATTGATGAAGCAATTCAGAAGAAATTTGGTCCCATTGAGAAACCTAACAAGATCTTTCATCACTACTCTCAAGTCAAGCAAATTTCTATGAATGAATTGAGTCTAGATAACTTGGAAAAGGGCTAACCTTCATGCATAAAGTCTCCAAAACCCAATATGGTTTTGAAGCCCAAAAGAAACTATCCAAAGTCATCTGACAAAAATCCCTTAGATCTTGTGTTTGAGACTCCAAGGCCAGATGAAAAGAAGATGTTAGTGTAATAACCCCAATTTTTGGAAATTTTTAAAACCCTTATGAATAGTGTTTTTGCTGAATGAGAAAACTTTTCATGCCACACTATGTAGGGGTTCTGATATGGATATTCTGAGATTTTATTAGTACTTTATATGGGATATAAGTGTATGTAAAGATCGTCAGAATCCAAATCCGAATACTTTGATTTTTCCCGGAAATCCAATAGATACGGAAAGAATTGAGTATAAGGTAACAGGATAAAAGGATTTAAATTAAAGGATTATAATAGAGGATCATAAAAAGGAATATAATGTATTGAGAAAGGTTAAGGGAACCTAAGTAATAAGATCCCGGGTATGATCCCTCAAACGATAAACGAAAATGAAAGTTAAGCGAACAGTATAACAGATCAGCGGTCATTAGGCAAACAATTAGGAAGTTAATCAAAGGGATTAGAGAGGATGATGTCACCCAACCAATGAGAAGAGGACAAGGAGGGGAGGATGACATCATGAGGATGACACAAGCATGACATGGGAAGGAAGGAGATGTGGTGGCTTTTTAACCACACAAAATCAAGGGCAACTAGGTAATTTACTAAAATAAACACAAAAATCAAGCCAACCAAGCCAAGCAAAATCATTTTCATCAAAATCAAAAAGAAGCCAAGGCATGGTTCATCATGCTCTCGGCTTTTACTAT
This sequence comes from Apium graveolens, assembly GCF_009905375.1. Taxonomy (NCBI): domain Eukaryota; kingdom Viridiplantae; phylum Streptophyta; class Magnoliopsida; order Apiales; family Apiaceae; genus Apium; species Apium graveolens. The sequence continues at coordinate 154,632,976 of NC_133655.1, read as the reverse complement.
TGCAAATGGGCAAGAATTTCAAAACTCAAGATCCAAGCCTCCTAAATTGGTAAGATAATTCCCTAATCATCTTCATGCTTAGTTAGGGCTATATCATGAGTTTAAGCCATTAATTCCTTCTCAATCTTCTTCATTTAATCAAAGAAGAAGACTATGAATAGTGTTTTCAAGTTTTTAACTTGAAGTTTTTCTTGTTTATCTTGAAGATCCAAGCATTCTTAAGACTTCTCAAAGCTTCTTAAGGCTTCCTAGCTCCTCCCACCACTTCAAGGAAGGTATACCATCTCCAAACCCTAGATTCCTATATAATATAAGATGATTTTGATTAGTAGGGTGCTATGGTAGCTTGTTGTTGTGATTAGAGTTTGGGATTTGAAATGGTAGCGAAATGGAATGGTAAATGTTGTGGTTTTGATTAAAAGAACTTAAGTATGATTAAAGTTAAGTTTAGGCATAAGTATGAATGATTAAATTGAATTGGTTGGGGTTGTTATGATGTGGTAAGGATGGATGTTTGTTGTATGATGCATTTGAGGTTGGATTTGAGGTTGATTTGGAATGGGTTTGAATGGTTTAAAATATTGGAAATCGCGTAAACATAGCCGTCGTAACGTCCGATTTTCTTTGGACTGTTTTTGTGCATAGCATTAAGACCCGAGAACCCCCTGCTAGATTATGACCACTGCCATTTTTAGATAGCTCATGTTACGAGCTTCGTTTTGATATGTAGTTCGTTCGATTCCGATGCACGGTTTAGGAGAAACGACCGTTTCAAGTAACGGCGTTTCGCGAACGAAACTTTTCCCCTCGCCTTACTTTGAAATATAGGTTAAAGACCAAAAAGGGTTAATTAATGTATGAAACATTTATGGTAAGTGTGTTAGGCAGTTGGTAAGACACTCGCGAAGGAATCGCTTTAAAACTCGTAAAGGTTAAATTATTAAAAATGGTGGAGCCGAGGATACCCGAGTGACTTAAGCGAGTCAGTGAGCGCAAAACAAGCGTTAGAGTCTAAGTTAGTTAAAGTATAGATTTACAAGTGATTTTGGTTTAATTCCAACTTACTTGTTGTTTATAGGTTACCAGACTCGTCCCGAGCCTTTTATCACCCCCAGTCGCTCAGGCAAGTTTTCTACCCGTTATAACTGTTGTTGTGATGTATATATGTATTTGCATTATCTTGCGATAGATGCATGTTGGTTAATTAGCAAATGTTGTAATATATTGAAGCATGCTGCTATGGTATATATATATGCATGCCTGTTTCATATTCTTTCCATATATATCTGTTGATTCAGTCGATAATACCTATGCTAGAGGATAGCGGTAATTTGCATATACCCTTAGTATAGGGACCCAAAGGTGAAAATATTTTCTAAAACCGGGAGTCGAGGATCCCGAGTAGATTTTGTATATATGGATATAAATATATATATATATATATATATATATATATATACTTATATATATATATGGTCATAGTTTTCAAAACTATTAATCGAATAAGGTTTATTTGATAACTTTAACTTTATTTTATTATTGAATATTATTTTGAATATTATTCGAAGGCGTATGACTCCTTTATATTAAATGAATATTATTTTGAATATTCATTCGAGGACTTATGACTCCTTTTATTTTATTAATGAATATTATTTTGAATATTCATTCGGGGACTTATGACTCCTTTTATTTATTTATCTGAATATTATTTGAATATTCATTCGAGGGCTTATGACTCTTTTATATTATTTATTGAATATTATTTGAATATTCATTCGAGGGCTTATGACTCAGTTTATATTATTTAATGAATATTATTTGAATATTCATTTGAGGATCTATGACTCCGATTATTTGCTGAGGTATATTCTTTATTTTATTAAAGAATAAGGTGTCAATAATCAAACTTATTTTCGATTATTCAAATAAAGATAGTACTTTCATATAAGTATATCTTTGGTTATTTAATACTCGTTTCAAGTATAAGTTTTAATACTTCTACTTCAATTATTTTTATAAAGATTATTCTTTATGGGAATATTATTTAATTAATAATATTCAGTCATTTTCTAAATATTCTGGGGACTGATTTACTTCATTAAATCAGCTTTACTCCAAACACTCTATAAAGTGTTTTCGAGTCTTCAAAATGATTTTTAAAAGTTAGAGCGGATCCCAAAACTCATTTTTATATTTAAGATCTTCCTTTTAAGGGGATTTAAATACTCGCTCAAAACCTGAGGGATCCGGCTCTGTGGTGTATTTTATATTCGCAACACGGTTGCAGTTTTGGTAAATGACTTGATTACTTATCCAACGTTCGGGAAGTAAGTCCATCTATTGAGTCGGCATAAGCAACATGGGCTCAGTGGGCGTCCATAATAGTGTAAGTGGCTCAGTGGGAGTCCATCAAATGCATAAGTGGCTGAGTGGCAGTCCAGCATAAGGTCCTATTGAGGCCAGGGTGATGACCAGTGGGGAATTCGTCCATCTATTAGTAGAAAAGGTTACTTATGGGTATCTTTGCCTGATCAGCAAGATATCTGGTTTATGCCAAAATTCTTTTCCTTTCCAAACTTATTGGATATTGCAATTCTGTTCATACTTTACATGACAGAGGTTTTCAGGAAATGTATAAAGGAAGATGTATATGTGGATATATATATATATATATATCATACTTAATGAAGTATGTCATAACTTCATTTCCTTTAATAATATTTTAAAGATTTAATCTATTCAAATCTTGTCTTGTAGTCTCATCTATGTGATGAACTGGTAAAAGCTCATTATACTTTGAACAGTGGTAGTTCAAGTAGCTTTATAAATGATATAAGTGTAGTCAAGTATTTGGTAACTTCATCTTTTAAACTTATATCTAATTAATAATTGTCTTATGAATGACAAAGATTTTCATAAAAACGTTGAGACAAGGTTAGATATATTAGATCACCTTGCAACGATATTTTTATACAGTTATACACTGGGACTTTGTGTATATTATGCATGGAAGAGGACTTCCAATATTTTGAAAAGTATATATGTATATATACTGAATATTTTGCGACTTCATCGCATTAAGATATCAAACTTGGTTCATTTCTTTTGACCAAGACTTTCATGAGTATTATGAGTAGGCTCATATATTGTAAATCATTATACATATTATTTTGGTGGGCTTGCTGCTCACCCTTGCTTTATTTCTTCATCACACAACAACAGTTAGGAAAGATGGCCAGATTCCAGCAGACCCAGCGCAAGCGCGTGAGAAGCGTCCCGCGTCTTCCCGTTGATGTTGTAGCTGCTATAGCTGCAGAGGTAGATCTATTGTAGATCAGACCATCTACTTTTGAGAATCAATTATGTATAATTATAACTTGTGGCAGATAATGGCAATTAACTGTAAATTTATCAAGTAATCATTTTGGGTTGTAATAACTTTTAAATTGTGGATTCAAAGACTTGTACTCATTTAAATTTCATCTCTGAGACTATAACGGGTTGTGGTGTGTGTTAGTGTGGGGTCACAGCATAAGGTTATTTATTATTAATTAAGTGAAGTGATATTGTGGAAAGAAAGACCGTGACGACCCGGATCCCCGACCCCGGATCTGGGGGTGTTACAGAAATGGTATCAGAGCTAAGCATTATAAACCTCAGAGATGATGGGACGTTAAGATAATAAGTTCACTAAGATAATAAGAACTCTTGCCAAGTTCATAGTCGGACTACCTAACGTAGTACTGACAGTTAAAACTCTTATGGGAACCCTTATAAATATCGTGATAGGAGCGTAGTTCATTATCGTATATGGTAGCGGGACTCCGAACCCTGAGGTTGAGGAGCAACAGCGCGATGATGTTTTATTACTAATTGGAGATCGGATTGTGGATCCGATAGAGCGTCCTAACGCAGGACCGGATGATGTTCATATTGAGGATGTAGCGGTTGAGGATGTTGTCCTAGAAGGGATTGTTGCTGGGGAGGATCCCGTGGAGGATCCTGACAAGAATGAATAAAGGACCACTGAGGAATTGATGACCATGGTTAGGGAAACTACCAGAGGTAGGATTGGCCGGTCACTACCGGAGGTTCGTTCAAGTTTGTAAAGATAGTAGCCCCATTAACGCGGCTTACTCGTAAGACTGAGAAGTTCGAATGGACAGAGAAATGCGAGAACAACTTTTAAGAACCGAAGCAAAGGTTGGTGACGTTCCCTATGTTGGCGTTGCCGGATGGAAAATGAGATTTTGTGATGTATAGTGACGCTTCGCATAAGGAATTAGGGTGCTTCATATACAGCACAGCAAGGTAATCGCGTACGCGTCAAGACATCTAAGGGAATATAAAATTCGATATCCCCACCCATGAGCTTGGGCTCGTGGCAATAGTTTTGCCCTAAAGATTGGAGGCACTACTTGTATGGAGAGAAGTGCGAGATTTACACAAGCCATAAGTGCTCTAGTGCATTGTCATGCAGGAAGAGCTCAATATGCGCCAGAGGAGGTGATTAGAGCTAATCAAGGATTACGATTATGAGATTCTTTATCATCCAGGGAAAGCCAAAATGGTGGCTAATGCCCTTAGTGTAAAGGAGAGACTCAAGATGATAATGTCTTTGGGAAAGTTGATAAGAGATTTTGAGAAAATGGAAATAGATATGAAGGTAATCGGAGCCGGTACCGAAAAGCTGTTTGAGATTGCAATACAGCCCGAATTATTGGAAAAGAACATATTATGCCAGAAAAAGTAATGAATGAAGGCAGAGAGCCAACAAATAGATAAGAGATTAATACCGAGAAAGATGATAAGGGAATAATGAGGTATTCCTATAGAATTTGGGTTCCGAAAGTTCAAGAGCGTAAGGATGAGAACTTAGATGAGAGCCATAGTTTGAGGAATAAGATTTAGAGCAAACCCTGAACGTGATAGTCAGGGAGGTTGCCATCAAGATAGAAGGAACCCATGACATAATGGAGTGGAAAATGAGGATTTTAAATTAAAAGATGACCCCAATTATGGGGAGTAGGATGAAACATTTCATACTAAGGAAACAGAAAGTCGAGTAAGGAAAGGAGACCCGAGACGGTACTCCTATACAACAATTCATGGACCTGTCTAAAGAGAACTTAGACTATTATCCCCAACCACCACCCTGAGGAGACAGTGCGGTGGGAAATTCTTTCATGACCTTTAAGTCGCTAAGCTCTCAGAGTTCCAAGGAACAAGCTGACCCAGTCGAGGCAAGAGCCTGGCTAAAGGAAATAGATGAATCATTTGAGATTCTAAATGATTGACGAACCATAAAAGACTGTTTTGTCACTTACCCTCCCAAGAGAGAGACCACTCGCTGGTGAAAGGCCAAGGAAGGCACGGAGCAAGAGATTATAATAAACTGATTAAAGTTCAGCCAATTGTTTTCGGGAAAGTAATTCCCAAGGTTATGGAATAGTGTAAAAGCTTTAGAGCCAGAACAAAGGCAGACGAGTATGATGAATTTTGAATCTAAGTTGTAAAAGTTATCAAGATTCGTTCTGAAGACACGAATCCAGAATGACGGGATGTTTGAAATCAATGCTTATGTTGTGTTGGTTCATGAAATAACGATAAGAGAAAGGAATATAAAGGCAAGAGAGTTTGAGGAATGATAATGGAGTTGGGTATGAGGAAACCCTAAAGACTCGTAGCAATAGAAATAGAAAAGTATGTAATCGTCAGGATGAGGGTGATTCACCATGAGTTAAAATTGCTGGGTGAAGGCATAAGAGATACATATATTTTATCCCCTGTAAGTTAAGAGGATTTGAGGAAAACTTGAGATAGTTCGAAGGTTAAATATGAGACGCGGATAGACTGAGGAGACAAGGAAGTAAGAAATTAGGAAAATTGGATGAAGGAAGTGACCTTCAAGAATGTGAAGTGTAAGACCGGTGTCTTGATACCCAGAAAGGGAGACGCCAGGTATGAGAGATATCCCAACATTGAGGTGACTGTTGAGAAACAACAAAAGTAAATAAGGAATTATTAAGAAGAAGTTCACGTTGAACATGACCAATATCTTCCAGAACCTCCATGTTATCATTACCAAATCAGGAAAGAAAAGCGGATGACCATTGTTATCTTTTGGAGGCCATATGGATTGACCTCAATTTGAATAAGGATGCTATTATGAAGTTAGGTATAGACTATCGAGGTGGGAATGATTGAATAAGATACCCCTATCAGGGATATATGACTTTATTTATCCATGGAAGGATGCTTGTACCTTTTTAAAGGTGGAATTAAGGATAGAACATCGGTAACTTAAAATGAATCCTAGGGGAATGCATAAAGGTTGGCATTTCACCCTTAATAGGGATAGTATGAGTTTTGACAGTATGAATTGGAAAGGATTAAGGTAATAATAACCTTTAAGGATCAGTGGAGAAATTTTTCAGAAGTATATAGATAATGGTTCTAGTATTAGTAAATGGTATTTTGATATGCCCTGTATATAGGGAATACAGGAGGAACGATTGAACGATAACCTTAGAGGTTTTACAAGGAGAAAGGAAATATTCGAAATTCTCAAGAATAAAAATGTTGATAAAGGAAATATGACATAATTATAATGATGCCAAGTGGGGCACGTGTTAAACCACGAGAAAGTATGGATCGAACCAGTAATGGTCGAAATTGTTCAGGGCAATTAGGACTTACGATAAAAGATGTTCTAAGTATGATTGAGAGTCAGTCGTGACAGTGATTAACCTCTAAAGACTGAGGCAATAACTTATGGAAAAATGGTGATATTTTTTTTACTCATCTGATTTTAAGGAGAACATCTTCACTCAAGCAGTGATCGGAAATAGGGTGGAAAATTAGTGAAAATGGTTAAGACGACATTGACTGTAAGGAAATATTACTATCAGGAAAGGCCAAAGAGGTGGCCGACACTTAAAATGTAAGAGGATAATTATAGGCGCTCGTGCGAGAGGGATACAGTGATGATTGTTAAAGCTGTGATGGTTGAATTATGGTTTGGAAGATTGACATTCCTTCTGATGACTGTGCAATACCCAACCGTAATAGTAGTTGGTAAAGGTTTAATTCGTGTAATCGCCATGAACGGGCTATCTATCCTAGAAGGTCCTATCTTGAGATAAGCCAGGACCATGTTTCAAAAAGGACTAGACGAACCTTTGACTTAAGTCCTCTATTTAGGGCGTATGATTAAGAATGGTATTAACCTGCTATCGGTGCTTTGATTGAAACTCTTCTTCAATTTTATATGCTTCATGTCATGTATGTATGTCAGGATCAGGAGTGTACTCCATGAATCATGAATGGTGATTATGTTACCTCCTTAGAAGGATTTGATACGACATGTATGGACTCCGTATGGTTAGCTATTAAGACTTCATGGAAAATGAATGACTACAGTAGGTCAGTGGTGGACCATAGTAAGGCAGCAATGATTCTGCGAGTAATGAGCTGATTACAACCGTGAGAGTTGTATTGGAATGGGTGTTGAGATTGAGTACCACTAATCGGGTAGTGCTAGTGTATAAGTTATCATTGATAGACTAATTAAGTAGAGTATCTACCTATTGAATATTTATTCTTTCTTATCAATAGAGAGCCGTATTATTATACGAGGAAGGTTGCGGTGCAAGCATAGAATTCTAGTAACGATGATGTATAGAATGAGATCCCAGATTCGATTTTCGATGTCGAGGGAGTTTTAAAGGTGATTATGTATAAGCTCGAGGAAGAGTGTGGGTCCATAGAATGATGGACGGGATAGCGAAAATATTTAGGCACGTGAAATGCGATGCTATAATACTTGATGTTGATATAAATACATATATGTTTTGTTCTTCTATGATAAACCTCTATAGTTCAGAGGTAGATTCCAAGCCAGATATTTTATGGCAATAAAATTTTTTTATGAATATACAATTCTCTTCAGTTCGTTCTTTTCTCTTCTTTTCATTTCATGTAAGCTGAGAAGAACAACCCTTCCAGAAGGGGAGGTATTGCCGAATGACTATCTATCTGTGTGATAGAAGCCGAGTAGGATACCAGCTATTATTTAATTGCTTGTCAAGTACTAAAGGCTGGCCACCTTCTGTACTAACTATGCGATATAACAAGTGTTCATGATCATAGTGATCTCTCAACAAATTCCTTTACTTCTATTTGATTGATCAAATTTTGGAAAATAGAAACAACTGAAAAATGAGTAATAAAGTGGTGGTAGTATGCGGAATGGGAACACATTCGTGATACTAAGGTTGACGTGGTTATTAAAAGGTTATAGAATGCTAACGAGCAAAAGTATAACCAGTATAATATTAGGAACGGAAGGTAGTAGCGATTACGAACTGGAAAAGAATGGGTATTGAGAAGCAGAAGCTCTAATGCTAAAAGCAATAATGAGAGTCTGTGCAATAGACTTGAAAGAATTTGGAATGATCACTTAATTCGGATTGAGTTATCTTACGACAATAGATCATATGTCATTATCGAGATGTCGCCTTATGAGATCCTTGAGGGAAGACAATGTCGATCTCCCTTATGTTAGGATGAAGTTGTAGAGCGCAAGATGCTCGGACCCGCAGTAGTCCAAAGGGCCATGGATATAATAGATCTAATCAGAGGACGGCTGGTAGTAACCCAAGATGGACATAAGAGGTATGCTGATTTGACTCGAAAGGACAAAGAGTATGAAATAGGGGACCTAGAAATGCTATAGGTATCCCTTGGAAAGGATTGATGAGGTTCGGAAAGAAAGGAAAGCTAAGTCCACAAATTGTTGGACCCTTGGATATATTAAGACGTTTTGGGAAGTTAGCATATGAGCTACCCCTACCCCCGAACATGTAGTAAGTTCATAACGTGTTCCACGTATCAATGTTAAGGAAGTGTAATTCGGATGCTAGACAAATAGGGGCATATGAGCGCATAGACATGCAACCCGACGTAACCTATATGGAGCAACCAGGAAGGGTTATAGAGTGAAAAGGAACAAGTGCTTAGGGGAAGGATTATCAAACTAGGCAGAGTTTGGTGGCAGGACCACAATATGGGAAAATTTACTCGAGAGTTAGAAAGTGTAATGCTAAGAAAGTATCCCCATTTGTTTCCTATTTAATTCCGGGACGGAATCCTTTTAAGGAGGGGAGACTGTAATAACCCCAATTTTTGGAAATTTTTGAAACCTTTATGAATAGTGTTTTTGCTAAATGAGAAAACTTTTCATGCCACACTATGTAGGGGTTCTGATATGGATATTCTGAGATTTTATTAGTACTTTATATGGGATATAAGTGTATGTAAAGATCGTCAGAATCCAAATCCGAACACTTTGATTTTTCCCGGAAATCCAATAGATACGGAAAGAATTGAGTATAAGGTGTAATAACCCCAATTTTTGAGAAATTTTTGAAACCCTTATGAATAGTGTTTTTGCTGAATGAGAAAACTTTTCATGCCACGCTATGTAGGGGTTCTGTTATTGATCTTATGGGATATTATTAGTACTCTATGTGGTATATAAGTGTATGTAAAGATCGTCAGAATCCAATTCTGAACACTTTGGTTTTTCCCGGAAATCCACTAGATACGGAGAGAATTGAGTATAAAGTAACAGGATAAAAAGGATTTAAATTAAAGGATTATAAGAGAGAATCATAAAAGGAATACAATATATTGAGAAAGGTTAAGGGAACCTAAGTAATAAGATCCCGGGTATGATCCCTCAAACGATAAACGAGAACGAAAGATAAGCGAACCGTAAAACAAATAAGTGACCAAGAGACAAGCTTGTACAAGAAGCCAGGGATTGTGACATCATCAAACCACAAGGTGTGGACAAGTGGGAGCATTATGACATGTGCAAGGTGACATAGGCATGACAAGAAAGGAAGGAGATGTGGTGACTTTGTAACCACACAAATTCAAGGGCAGGAAGGTAATTGACTAAAGCAAGCACAAAAACCAAGCAACCAAGCCAAGAAAAAATCATTTTCATCAAAAATCAAAAAGCAACCAAGGCTTTGTTCTTGAAGCTCTCGGCTTTTTACTATTCATTAGGCAAGAATTTTCAAAAATTCAAGATCCAAGCTTCCTAAATTGGTGAGTAAATTCCCTAATCATCTTCATGCTTAGTTAGGGATATACCATGAGTTTAAGCCATCAATTCCTTCTCAATCTTCTTCATTTAATCAAAGAAGAAGACTATGAATAGTGTTTTCAAGTTTTTTTTAACTTGAAGTTTTCTTGTTTTTCTTGAAGATCCAAGCTTTCCTAAGACTTCTCAAAGCTTCTTAAGGCTTCGTAGCTCATACCACCACTTCAAGGAAGGTATACCATCTCCAAACCCTAGATCCCTATGTATTATAAGATGATTTTAATTGGTAGGATGATATTGTAGCTTGTTGTTGTGATTTAGAGTTTGGGATTTGGAATGGTAGTGAAATGGAATGGTAAATGTTGTGGTTTTGATTAAAAGAACTTAAGTATGATTAAAGTTAAGTTTAGGCATAAGTATGATGATTAAATTGAATTGGTTGGGGTTGTTATGATGTGATGAGGATGGATGTTGGTTGTATGTTGGATTTGAGGTTGGTTTGTGGTTGGTTTTGAATGGTTAAAAATTGGGAAATCGCGTAAACATAGCCGTCGTAACATCCGATTTTCTTTGGACTGTTTTTGTGCATAGCATTAGGACCCGAGAACCCCCTGCTAGATTATGACCACTGCCATGTTTAGATAGCTCATGTTACGAGCTTTGTTTTGATATGTAGTTCGTTCGATTCCGATGCACGGTTTAGGAGAAACGACCGTTTCAAGTAACGGCATTTCGCGAACGAAACTTTTTCCCTCGCCTTACTTTGAAACATAGGTTAAAGACCAAAAAGGGTTAATTAATGTATGAAACATTTATGGTAAGTGTGTTAGGCAGTTGGTAAGACACTCGCGAAGGAATCGCTTTAAAACTCGTAAAGGTTAAATTATTAAAAATGGTGGAGCCGAGGGTACCCGAGTGAATTAAGCGAATCAGTGAGCGCAAAACAAGCGTTAGAGTCTAAGTTAGTTAAAGTATAGATTTACAAGTGATTTTGGTTTAATTCCAACTTACTTGTTGCTTATAGGTTACCAGACTCGTCCCGAGCCATTCGTAACCCCCAGTCGCTCAGGCAAGTATTCTATCCGTTATACTGTTGTTGTGATGTATACATTTGTATATGCATGATCTTGCGATAAATGCATGTTGGTTATTTAGCAAATTCTTGCGATATATTGTAGCATGTGATATGGTATATATGCATGCCTGTTTCATATTCTTGAAATATATATCTGTTGGTTCAGTTGATAATACCTATGCTAGAGGATAGCGGTAACTTGCATATACCCTTAGTATAGGGACCCAAAGATGAAAACATTTTCTAAAACCGGGAGTCGAGGATCCCGAGTAGATTTTATATATATATATTCATATATATATATGGTTATAGTTTTCAAAACTATTAATCGAATAAGGTTTATTCGATAACTTTATTTTATTATTGAATATTATTTGAATATTCATTCGAGGGCTTATGACTCTTTTATATTATTTATTGAATATTATTTGGATATTCATTCGAGGGCTTATGACTCTTTTATATTATTTATTGAATATTATTTGGATATTTATTCGAGGGCTTATGACTCTTTTATATTATTTATTGAATATTATTTGAATATTCATTCGAGGGCTTATGACTCTTTTATATTATTTATTGAATATTATTTGAATATTAATTTGAAGGCTTATGACTCAGTTTATATTATTTAATGAATATTATTTGAATATTCATTTGAGGATCTATGACTCCGATTATTTGCTGAGGTATATTCTTTATTTTACTAAAGAATAAGGTGTTAATAATCAAACTTATTTTCGACTATTCAAATAAAGATAATACTTTCATATAAGTATATCTTTGGTTGTTTAATACTCGTTTCAAGTATAAGTTTTAATACTTCTACTTCAATTATTTTTATAAAGATTATTCTTTATGGGAATATTATTAAATAATAATATTTAGTCATTTTCTAAATATTCTGGGGACTGATTTACTTCATTAAATCAGCTTTACTCCAAACACTCTTTAAAGTGTTTTCGAGTCTTCAAAATGATTTTTAAAGTCAAAGCGGATCCCAAAAAACTCATTTTTATATTTAAGATCTTCCTTTTTAAGGGGATTTAAATACTCGCTCAAAACCTGGGGAATCCGGCTCTGTGGTGTATTTTATATTCGCAACGAGGTTGCAGTTTTGGTAAATGAATTGATTACTTGCCCAATGTTCGGGAAGTAAGCCCATCTAATTGAGTCGGCATAAGCGACAGGCCGGGGTACGGTCTATGAAAGTGTAAGTGGCTGGGTGGCAGTCCATCAACGCGTGAGGGGCCGGGTAACGGTCTAGCGCGAGGTCCTAATGCGGCCAGGGTGATGACCGGTGAGGAATTCATCCATCTACAGTAGAAAAGGTTACTTATTGGTATCTTTGCCTGATCAGCAAGATATCTGGTTTATGCCAAACTTCTTTTCCTTTCCAAAATTCATTGGATGTTTCAAACTCTGTTCATACTTTACATAACAGAGGTTCCAGGAAATGTTTAAGAGATATATATATGTGGATATATATATATCGGGACTAAATAAAGTATGTCATAACTTCATTTCCTTTAATGATATTTTAAAGATGGAATCTATTCAAATCTTGTCTTGTAGTCTCATCTATGTGATGAACTTTTGAAACTGATTATAACTTGAACGGTGGTAGTTCAAGTAGTATTTGGGAAAGATATAAGTATATTGGGGTATCTTGTAACTTCATCTTTTAAACTTATATCTAGTTAATAATTGTCTTATGAATGCAAAGATTTTCAGAAAAACGTTGAGACAAGGTTAGATATATGAGATCACCTTGCAACGATATTTTTTTTTTATATATACAGTTATACACTGGGATTTTGTGTATATTATGCATGGAAGAGGACTTCCAATATTTTGAAAAGTATATATGTATATATACTGAATATTTTGCGACTTCATCGCATTAAGATATCAAACTTGGTTCATTTCTTTTGACCAAGACTTTCATGAGTACTATGAGAAGGTTCATATACTAGTAAGTATATACTAGTAATTATCTTACACACGATAAAAGATTCTAGTAAGTATCCATTTAGATACTTATATTATTGTTATCACTATATATTATCTTGCGAGCTGTAAGGCTCACTCTTGCTTTATTTCTTCATCACACAACAACAGTTAGGAAAGATGGCCAGACTCCAGCAGACCCAGCGCAAGCGTGTGGGAAGCGTCCCGCGTCTTCCCGTTGATGTTGTAGCTGCTATAGCTGCAGAGGTAGATCTATTGTAGATCAGACCATCTACTTTTGAGAATCAATTATGTATAATTATAACTTGTGGCAGATAATGGCAATTAACTGTAAATTTATCAAGTAATCATTTTGGGTTGTAATAACTTTTAAATTGTGGATTCAAAGACTTGTACTTATTTAAATTTCATCTCTGAGACTATAACGGGTTGTGGTGTGTGTTAGTGTGGGGTCACAGCATAAGGTTATTTATTATTAATTAAGTGAAGTGATATTGTGGAAAGAAAGACCGTGACGACCCGGATCCCCGACCCCGGATCTGGGGGTGTTACAGAAATGGTATCAGAGCTAAGCGTTATAAACCTCAGAGATGATGGGACGTTAAGATAATAAGTTAACTAAGATAATAAGAACTCTTGCCAAGTTCATAGTCGGGCTACCTAACATAGCACTGACAGTTAAAACCCTTATGGGAACCCTTATAAATATCGTGATAGGAGCGTAGTTCGTTATCGTATATGGTAGCGGGACTCCGAACCCTGAGGTTGAGGAGCAACATCGCGATGATATTTTATTACTAATTGGAGATCGGATTGTGGATCCGATAGAGTGTCCTAATGCAGGACCGGATGATGTTGATATTGAGAATTTAGCGGTTGAGGATGTTGTCCTAGAAGGGATAGTTGTTGAGGAGGATCCCATGGAGGATCCTGACAAGAATGAATAAAGGACCACTGAGGAATTGATGACCATGGTTAGGGCAACTACCAGAGGTAGGATTGGCCGGTCACTACCGGAGGTTCGTTCAAGTTGTAAAGATAGTAGCCCCTTTAACGCGGCTTACTCGTAAGACTGAGAAGTTCGAATGGACAGAGAAATGCGAGAACAGCTTTCAAGAACTGAAGCAGAGGTTGGTGATGGCCCCTATGCTGGCGTTGCCGGATGGAAAAAGGAGATTTTGTGATTTGTAAGTGACGCTTCGCATAAGGAATTAGGGTGCTTCTTAGCACAGCAAGATAATCGCGTCTGCGTCAAGACAATTAAGGTAATATGAAATTCGATATCCCCGCCCATGAGCTTAGGCTCGTGGCAATAGTTTTACCCTAAAGATTGGAGGCACTACTTGTATGGAGAGAAGTGCGAGAATTACCTAAGCCATAAGTGCTCTAGTACATTCTTACGTAGAAAGAGCTCAACATACGCCAGAGGAGGCGGTTAGAGCTAATCAAGAATTATGATTGGGAGATTCTTTATCATTCGGGGAAAGCCAATGTGGTGGCTGATGCCCTTAGTAAAAAGGAGAGACTCAAGATGATAATGTCTTTGGGAGAGTTTATAAGAGATTTTGAGAAAATGGAAATAGTAGTGAAGGTAACCGGAGCCGGTACCGAAAAGCTGTTTGAGATAGCAATACAGCCCGAATTATTGGAAAAGATCATATTATGCCAGAAAAAGTTATGAATGAAGGCAGAGAGCCAACAAATAGATAAGAGGTTAATACCGAGAAAGATGAGAAGGGAATAATGAGGTATTCCTACAGAATTTGGGTTCCAAATGTTCAAGAGCTTAAAGATGAGATCTTAGATGAAAGCTAGTTTGAGGAATAAGATTTAGAGCAAACCATGAACGTGATAGTCAGGGAGGTCGCCATCAAGATAGAAGGAACCCATGACATAATGGAGTGGAAAATGAGGATTTTAAATTAAAAGATGACCCCGATTATGGGAGAAGGTTGAAACATTTCATACCAAGGAAACAAAAAGTGGAGTAAGGAAAGGAGACCCGAGATGGTACCCCTATACGGCAATTTATGGACCTGTCTAAAGAGAACTTAGACTATTATCCCCAACCACCACCCTGAGGAGACAGTTAGGTGAGAAATTCTTTCAGGACCTTTAAATCGCTAAGCTCTCAGAGTTCCAAGGAACAGGCTGACCCAGCCGAGGCAAGAGCCTGGCTAAAGGAAATATAGGAATCATTTGAGATTCAAAATGATTGATGAACCACAAAAGACTGTTTTTATCACTCACCCTCCTAAGAGAGAGACCACCCGCTGGTGAAAGGCCAAGGAAGGCACGGAGCAAGAGATTATAATAAACTGATTTAAGTTCAGTCAATTGTTTTCAGGAAAGTACTTCCCAAGGTTATGGAGATAATGTAAAAGTTTTAGAGCCATAACAAAGGCAGACGAGTATGATGAATTATGAATCTAAGCTGTAAAAGTTGTTAAGATTCGTTCTGAAGACGCGAATCCAGAATGACGGGATATTTGAAATCAATGCTTATGTTGTGTTGGTTCATGAAATAATGATAAGAGAAAGGAAAATAAAAAGGAATTGAAGTGGAAAGGAATAAAAAGGCAACAGAGTTTGAGGAATGATAAGGGAGTTGGGTATGAGGAAACCCTAAAGACTCCTATTAATAGAAATAGAAAAGTATATGATCGTCAGGATGAGGGTGATTCACCATGAGTTAAAATTGATGGTTGAGGGCATAAGAGATACATATAGTTTATCCCCTGTAAGTTGGGAGGATTCGAGGAAACCTTGAGATAATTCGAAGGATAAATAATGAGACGCGGATAGACTAAGGGGATAAGAAAGTAAGAAATTAAGAAAATTGGATGAAGGAAGTGACCTTCAAGAAGGTGAAGTGTAAGACCGGTGGCATGATACCCAGAAAGGGAGACGCCAGATATGAAAGATATCCCAACATTGAGGTGACTGTTGAGATAAACAACAAAAGTAAATAAGGAATTATTAAGAAGAAGTTCACGTTGAACACGACCAATATCTTCCAGAACATCCTTGTTATCGTTACCAGATTAGGCAAGAAAAGCGGATAACCGTTGTTATCTTTTGGAGGCCATTTTGATTAACCTCATTTTGTATACAGATGTTATTGTGAAATTAGGCATTTACTATCGAGGTGGGAATGATTGAATAAGATACCCATATCAGGGATATATGACTTTATTTATCCATGGAAGGATGCTTGTACCTTTTTAAAGGTGGAATTAAGGATAGAACATCGGTAACTTAAAACGAATCCTAGGGGAATGCATAAAGGTTGGCATTTCACCCTTAATAGGGATAGTATGAGTTTTGACAGTATGAATTGGAAAGGATTAAGGTAACAATAACCTTTAAGAATTAGTGGAGAAATTTTTCAGATGTATATAGACAATGGTTCTAGTAATAGTGAATGGTATTTTGATATGCCCTGTATCTAGGGAATACAGGAGGAACGATTGAAGGATAACCTTAGAGGTTTTACAAGGAGAAAGGTAATATTCAAAATTCTCAAGAATAAAAATGTTGATAAAAGAAATATGACGTAATTATAATGATGCCAAGTGGGGCACGTGTTAAACCACGAGAAAGTATGGATCGAACCAGTAAAGGTCGAAATTGTTCAGGGCAATTAGGACTTAAAAAAAAAAAAGATGTTCTAATTATGATTGAGAGTCAGTCATGACAGTGATTAACCTCTAAAGACTGAGGCAATAACTTATGGAAAAATGGTGATTTTTTTTTACTCATCAGATTTTAAGGAAAGCATTTTCACATAAGCTGTGATTGAAATAAGGTAGAAATTTATTGGAGGTGGTTAATGTGACATTGACTGTAAGGAAATTTTACTATCAGGAAAGGCCAAAGAGGTGGCCGACACTTTAAAGGTAAGAGGATAATTATAGGCGCTCGTGCGAGAGGAATACAGTGATGATGGTTAAAGCTGTGAAGGTTGTATTATGGTTTGGAAGATTGACATTCCTTCTGATGACTGTGCAATACCCAACCGTAATAGTAGTTGGTAAAGGTTTAATTCGTGTAATCGCCATGAACGGGCTATCTATCTTAGAAGGTCCTATCTTGAGATAAGCCAGAACCATGTTTCAAAAAGGACTAGATGAACCCTTGAGTTAATTCTTCTATTTAGGGCGTATGATTAAGAATGGTATTAACCTGCTATCGTTGCTGTTAGGTCCCAATTTGTTTGTAGAAGGGGGGGTTGAATGCAAACAATACCGTTTAGTCGAATAAAATGCGGAATAAAATTGTGAAACAAAATTCAAGTTAAATAAAACTTTTATTAAACTTGAAAGGTGTTACAACTACGGTATCGGTTACAAGGGATTAATCTCAAATCAATTATTACAAATCTAGAATAAATTCGACATGAACTTTTTCTATTTTTGTAATTAAAATATCAAATGCTAAATGCGATTTGAGATTAAGTTCTAGGGATTTTAATCCGCTAGATTGATACACAAGAACAAGAGAGTGATTTCTAGTTGATTGGATTTAACTTTACAAGCTAGAAATTGTAATCTTGAATTAGCAGATAAGATGAAATATTTGGCTGCTTGTTCTCTTTTTGTTCTTGGCTTCTGTTTGATTGCTCTCTGTATGTGTGTAAGTTAATTGGATGCTTCTTCTGCTTTTTAATCAACACAGCCGAGATTAATGAACTGGTATGACAATCCTTTGTCCAATAATACTTTCGGTGTGACAATTTTTAGAGCTAGCAAGACAATTAAAATGAACTAGCAAGACTTTCGGTATGACTATTGATTGTCATACCGATTGTCATATTAGTTCAAATGAAATTGTTTTACTGAATTAATAAGTGATTTTAATCTAAATAATAATTCTATCAAGACAATCAACTGAATTAGCATGACTTTCGGTATGACTATCAATTGTCATACCGATTGTCATACTAGTACAATCAATTGTCTTTTTAGAATTAAAACAGATTTTAACCAATTAAAATTCTGTAAATCCTTAATATTAATTCTAAATTAATTAATCAATTTAATTCAATTAATCAATAAATTAATCCTTGCAGATGTAATTTATTTTCTTAATTAAATTATATGACTTAATTAATTAATAGAGAATTAATACTAACCCTGAGCAGCATCCATTCTTCTGACAATCTTCTGAAAGTCACTGAGACTTATGAATCAATTCCGCCACTTCAATGCTGACACTCGATGTACTGTCTGGTTCATGAGTGACTAACTTTCTTGACGTTTCTTCATGTCTTGACATTGATGTTCTGATTGAATCCTTGTAATAAATGATACCTTGACGAGATCTCTGTCATTTGATTAAATCCACGATCTTGATTTATATCACTGAGGCATGATCAAATTCTTGAACTTCTTCCAGTGAATCTTCAAGTCTGCAGATGAACAATGTTTCTTTATTCTTTGACAGATGTTACTTTGTGAGATCTCTCTGATGATAGATCCACTATTTACTTATTACATTCTTATTTGAGTTGAGTTAAATACTCGAATAAACGAGTAGGCTATGACATATGCCTTTCAATCTCCCCCTATTTGCTTGTTAGACAATAACAACAAATACCTAGAGGATAACTCAACAAACAAATAAGAAAAAGATATAAATAGTAATGTAAAGTAAATAGCAGAAAAGTTCTGGATTATATTTAACATTTTCCAGATTCCAAATGAAATTTACAAGTGAATACAAGATAGATGTTCCTCTAGCCTGAACATATAACTACATTAGACTATCTTGATTCATAACGCTCTAATCATATTACATTGAGTTTTGAGCTAATTGACTTCAGTTGTCTTCTCTCCTGACTTCACCTTCTTCTAAATCTTGAAGCAATTCCTTGTCAAAGACACGATCCTTTTCTGAAGTAAAGCTTGCTGGTCTGACTGGTTGAACTCCAACTAACTTCAGCTTATTCTTGAGTTGAGTGTACCTTTTAACATTCTTTTCACAATAAGCTTGAATCAAGTCAGCATCTTGAGTCTTCAACATGGATGAATATCCAGCAGTTCTCAAATGATGTTCCATCCAGACCAGATGCTTAGCTGAGTAGTCTTTAAGAGATTGTACATCTAGCTGACAGATTTGAAGACAATCAGACTTAAAGAATCTCACCTGATGAGGATTGTTGACCACTTGAGGACTAGCCCTGCTGGCAAACTCTTTATCATTCAATTCTGAGTTTCTTTTGACTTTGTTTAAAAGAACCCAAATCTCTGACAAAGAACAATTCTCAAATAGATGAAGTGACACCTTGAAAGATCCTTCACTCTGACAATATACAAAAATGCTCATCTCATTTAGGGATCTATCAAAAGCAGCTGTGATCCTTGAGACTTCAGTCTTGATAGCATTCATGTACATGTCATTGTTAGGATTTGAGATTTCCAGCTTGTCAAGAAGATGTAAGAACTGCCTATCATTGTTAGTGCTCAGCTGAGGCATATCAAGTACTCTCCTAGCTTCATCCCATTTTTCACCAATCTTTAGTCTGACATCTCTTCTCCTTTCTTGAGCCTTAATGTCATGAAGACGTTGCTTTTGAAGAGTTTATGTTCTTTGTATGTCTTTCCTCCTGTCAATGATCTGAGAGACCTTCTTGAGTTCAGCTTCTTTTCTTAGCATCTTTGACTGCTCTTTCTGAAATTCTTTCTCAAACCTAGGATCCACTATATCTTCCTCTTCCCAATCTTCAAAATCACTTTCCTCTTCAGCTTCAAATAACCCATCTTTATCTTCCTGAACTGGTTCAGTGGGAATGTCAAAAATGTCAAAGTCATCCTGTTCTCCACTGTAGTAGACATCATCAGCCTTTCCTTTGTTTCCAGCAGAGGTATCTTTTTCCTTTCCTTTGGCACTACTCCCTTTCTTCTCCCCCTTAGTTGAGGGATCCTCTACTGACTTTCCTTTGGAACCTCTATCACCTCCAGAGCCTGATCCTCCACCAGACGGTCCTTCAAAATAAGCTCTTTGTTCTTCATTAGGGCAATGAGAATTCTTGATCATGAAATATAAGTGCTTCATCCCTTCATTGACATGTTCCATGCCCGTTTCTATCTTTAGAAATCTTGAGGAGTCCAGTGAATGATTCATCTCAACGAGGTCTTCAAGAGAAGTCATTCTTGTGTGTAGAGAGCAGAAGTTGGATATGTCATCAGCTGATAAATTTGGAGTGTCCTGAATAGAATTGAGCTTTGGTATTACAGTGGTCTTTAGATCTGAGATGTCATTCCTTATGATTGCAAGCTGATTGTTGACAGAGGTGGAAGAAGAAGACCGTTCAACCACTTGTGCTTTGAATGCTTGAGCTTCAGCTTGGCTTTTAGCAAGTTCTTCTTTTAGGGCAGCAATCTGAGCTAACAGGTTTACAGTATCAGTGTCTGTGTGTGCTCTCACCTGAATTTCACTCGTGTTTGGTTCACTCATCTCACGTGCATGTGTTTCTCTCAATATAATTGCTCGTGAGGAGTCTTCCAGTTGCTGTTCTTCTGTACCTGCATTAAAAATCACCCTAGCCTCTTCAAGAGAGGTCAGTGGTGGTGCAATGGGAATTCGCGAGTCCCGATCCTCAGTCAAACCTATCAAATCTTTTGGAATAGATGTCTGAATTGCTTCAGGGATAGATTGACCGAGTTGCCCTCCACTTTCTCCAGATAAATCTGTGAGTGGAGAATCCCATAAGGGAGCCAGAGGTGTTGGATCTGGGAGGGGAGAAAATGACTCTATTAAAGATGGCGGAGAGTCAGATTTTCCCTCTGAAGCATGTGACTGCTCTTCTGCCGTAACTATGGCAGACACTGTAACCGACTCTACGTGCAATCCTCGCTGTGTGTCCTGAGTATGAGCTGGGGAAGTGTATGGTTCCATTGTGAGTAATGGAATTGTGCTTGACTCAGTACAAGATGCCATGGCCCTATGGCGAATTTCAATAGATGCATCCTGTTGAGAGAATGCCTCTAGCAACTGTTCATTGGCCATTTCAAAGTCCATGTCCTGTTGGGAGGACAAGGATAGGCTTTCAGATGCCTCAGAATATGTTCTTCTTTTCTTAGGAGGAGGCAGAGCTGAGGGTTCACTCATATTTAACAATGTACTAGTTCCTAGTAATCTCCTGGGTAACATTTTAGACAGTGGGGGAGAGGTTGAGATAGTATGAGACTCTGTGTTTGGCTCTATGACCTGGGATTGAAGCTGTGGTTCTACAACTTCATGGTCAGCCCTATCAACCACTGGGGGTCTTTTAACAGAAGTAGGAAGAGAGTGAGAGTGAGGAATTACTACCTGTAATGGAAGAGCCTGGGTGGCTTGAACCACTGGAGGTTGAGGTTGCTGTTCATGGCCGGGAAGATTGAAAATAGGTAAAGGAATATAAGTGGCCATGAAAGCAGATACAAGTACTGGAACTTGCATAAATTTGAAGGTTGTGTCTTGGCGAGTGTAAATCTTTTTGCTAACTGGAGGGGGTTCGGTTACAGCAGAGTTAGCAAAAAGGGCTTTGTGTTCAGGGGTGAGTAGATGATCTGCTATAAGCATGAGAAAACGAGCATAGTAACATGATACCCTACGATTTGTAGAATGATCACGTAAAGCAGAAGTTAGACGTCTCAAGAGAATGGGAAAAAGTAGTTTGCCAAAATTGATCCTTTGATTGAAAACAACCGCAAGACCAATATACTGCAGAGTGGAAGTGATGTTATGAAAATTGGATTTTGTGCAGTTGGCAAACACTTTGGAAAGTGTATCGAAGAAAATATCCCATTCAGACACCAAATTTAATTTCGAAAGTTTGGTTAAATTGATCACCCCTTGATAGTGAATAGCATTGAAAAAATTTGTGATATCATTTTCAGAGGGTAAATTACAGAAATTGTCTAGTGGAAAATTTAACGCACGATTGACGACTGTTTCATCAACTACATACTGTGTGTTTGCGACGGTGAATGAAAAAGATTTTGAATCATCGGCCACAGTAGAAGTTGTGCAAATCAGTCTAAGTAGATCGACGTTAAAATCACATTTGATTTAATAGCAGAGCTAACAATCGAATGGTCATTTAAAAATCTAATCCATGGCTTAAATTTTTCAACATCACATTTTTCCGGATTAAAATAACCAACCTGATTATGCGCGACAATTTGGAAATTGAGAGCCATTTAAAATAATAATAAGACACACGCTTTTCAGAATTTTAAGAATAATATTAAGAAAATTCGAATTAATTAAATTAATTTAATAATTCGAATTAAATTAATTATAATCGAAAAATTTAGACAGAAATGTATCTCGTTAAAATTCCTAACTCACAAACACAGTTTTGACAAACCAAAAGACACAAATCAGAAATTGAAAATAAAAATAAAAAGTTCAAAATCAACAAACACAAATTGAATTTGAAGGGGCAAACTGATTTTTATTAGTTTTTGTTTTTATTTAAGAAAAATCCAACAGCACCTCTGTATATATATACTTGTATGTATATATCACAAAGTGATGAATTAGTTTGCTGAGTAAAAACTCGAGCAAGGAAATAGCAGATTGTTGGTTTTAGTTCGAAGAGAGAGAAGAGAGAAAATTAAGAGAGAAAAACTGTTCGATTTTTTTTTTTGAAATGAACTGAACTGTTGAAATGGTTTAAAAACAATACAAACACATGCCTTTATATTACAGCTGGTATGACAATCCGGGATTGTCATACCGATTGTCATACCAGGCAAAAGAAGGAGAAAGAAAAACAATAGAATAAATATTAAAATTATAACTGGTATGACAATCTGATAGTCATACCGATTGTCATACCAGTATAATAATAAAATGAAACTAATTATATATATGGTTTAAAACTGGCAAGACAATTGATAGTCATACCGATTGTCTTGCCAGTATAAACTATACCGATATATACAAACATATGCAAACATATACTGAAATGACTTTCAGCAAGACAATTCAATTGTCTTGCCGATTGTCATTGCAGTAGAAAACAAAATAAAATAAAAGGAACAGACTACTATATATGTACTGAAACTATATTACAAAATAGTAAAACTGAAATAAAAACTTATAATTTTTACAGAAACAAAGACAATATATCAGAATTTATTATTTTTATTCCAAAAATAGATTTCTATTGAATTTTAGCAAATAAAATTCATAGAAAAATATTTTTAGAGGAAATAAAATATTCTGAGGTATTTTAAATTAACAAGTAGGGAAAATAAAAATAGATAAGATAATATATATTACATAGAAATAAGCAAGAAATATGATAAAATGATAAAATAAATTTGCAAATGAATTTTTCATTTATGAAAAATTCATTTGTAAATTCATTCAAGTACAGATCCCAGATATTAACTAAATTAATCACTAAAACTATTCAACATGCCCAATTTACCAACTAATCTGGTAAATGTGGATTCGTCAAGTGGTTTAGTGAAAATATCTGCTATTTGTTCTTCTGTTGGAACAAAAAATAGTTCAACAGTACCATTCATGACGTGCTCTCTAATAAAATGATACCTGATGTCAATGTGCTTTGTCCTCGAGTGCTGCACAGGGTTGTTGGTGATGGCTATTGCACTTGTGTTGTCACATAAAATAGGAATCTTGTTCAATACAGAGCCATAGTCTCGTAGTTGGTTCCTAATCCACAAGATCTGAGCACAGCAGCTTCCAGCAGCAATATATTCAGCCTCGGCCGTTGAGTTGGAAACTGTTTGCTGTTTCTTGCTGTACCATGAGACTAGCCTGCTTCCTAGGAATTGACAACTTCCTGAGGTGCTTTTCCTATCAACAACACTTCCTGCATAATCTGAATCTGTATATCCGACAAGGTTAAAACCAGATTCTTTAGGGTACCAAATACCTAGATTTGGTGTTCCCTTAAGATATCTTAAGATTCGTTTAACAGCAACGAGATGAATATCTCTAGGATCTGCTTGGAACCTTGCACATAAACATGTAGCATACATAATATCTGGTCTACTTGCAGTAAGATAGAGTAACGAGCCAATCATACCTCTGTAGCTTGTGACATCTACCTTAATGGAGTTTTCACATGGTCCAAGCTTGACAGCTGTAGTTGATGGAGTCCTTGCTGATGCAGAATCCTCTAGATTGTACTTTTTGAGGAGTTCCTTGAGATACTTGGATTGACAAATAAATGTTCCATCTAACCTTTGATTTACTTGTAATCCAAGAAAGAACTTCAGCTCTCCCATCATGCTCATTTCAAACTTGCTGTGCATTAACTTAGCAAATCTCTTACAGAGATTATCATTAGTAGACCCAAATATTATATCATCCACATAGACTTGGACTAATATAGTATCATTCTTATGTTTTTTAGAAAAGAGAGTTTTGTCTATGACACCTCTAATAAAGCTATTTTCAATAAGAAATTCAGAGAGAGTGTCATACCATTTTCTTGGAGACTGTTTTAGCCCATAGATAGCCTTGAAAAGAAAGAAGACAAAATCCAAATGATCTGGATCTTCAAAACCAGGAGGTTGCTCTACATATACCTCTTCATCCAGCTTTCCATTCAGAAAGGCGCTCTTGACATCCATTTGATAAACTTTAAAGTTTGAAAATGCTGCGAATGCCAGAAATATCCTGATGGCCTCAAGTCTAGCCACTGGAGCATAGGTTTCATCATAATCAATGCCTTCAGCTTGAGAATACCCTTTAGCTACCAGTCTTGCCTTGTTTCTTGTAACCACACCATCTTCATCTAGTTTATTCCTGAATACCCACCTAGTACCAACAGCTTTCTTGTGTACAGGCCTAGGTACCAGTTTCCAGACTTGTTGACTTTCAAACTGATTGAGTTCATCTTGCATAGCAATCACCCAATCTGGATCAGTCAGTGCTTCTTCAATTTTCTTAGGTTCCATCTCAGAAAGAAATCCTGAGAACAGACACTCATTTTGAGTAGCACGTCTAGTTCTGACTCCAACATCTGGATCACCAATAATCAACTCAAAAGGGTGAGCTTTATTCCAGACTGTCTGTCTTGGAAGATGTGATCTTGATGATTCGCCTTGAAATTCATTGTGATGTTGTGTCCTACTAGATGATCCTTCAGCATCTCCCCCTGAGTTGTTGCCATGTTGACTTGAAGATTCTCCGTCAGTAGCAGTGGTATCTCCATTGTTGCCAAAGTTTCCATCACTATTACCTTGAGTATCATCAGGATTAACAGGTTCTTCACCAGCAACAACCTCAGGTTCTTGACCATGTTCTGATTCTGAATTTGACGTATCATCAAACTTCAGTTTCTCAGAAGGATCTTCAGTTTGGATACTAGGGAGTTTAGTGTCATCAAATGTAACATTGACACTTTCAGTTACTTTGTGTTGATCAATGATATACACTCTATATGATCTTCTTCCATATCCAACAAAAATACCCTTATATGCCTTTGCCTCGAACTTACCACGACGATCATCTCCATTCTTGAGCACGAAGCATCTGGCACCAAATACATGAAAGTATTTGATAGAAGGTTTCTGTTCATTCAAAATCTCATAAGGAGTTTTCATGAAGTCTTTGTTGATTAGAGTTCGATTCTGAGTATAACATGCAGTATTGACAGCTTCAGCCCAAAAGTACATTGGAAGACCTGATTCATTTAACATCGTTCTTGCAGTTTCAATCAATGTACGATTCTTCCTTTCTACCACTCTATTTTGCTGAGGGGTTCTAGGAGCTGAAAATTGTCTGGTAATCCCTTTGTTTGTACAGAATCCATTGAGAAGTGTATTCTTGAATTCTGTCCCATTATCTGACCTTATTGCTCTAACAGGGACGTTAGAATCTAACTCAATCATCTTGATATGATCAATCACAACTTGTGGTGTTTCATCCTTAGAGTGAAGAAATAAAACCCACGTATACTTGGAATAGTCATCAACTATCACAAGACAGTAACACTTCTTTGACATAGAAAGGATATTAACTGGACCAAATAAATCCATGTGCAATAATTGCAGAACACCAGTTATGGAAGATGTGTCAGTGCCTTTGTGACTTGCTTTCTTTGACTTTCCTTTCTGGCAAGCCTCACATAGTCCTTCTGGAGAGAATTCCAGCTGAGGCAGACCTCTTACCAATTCTCTTTTGACAAGAGAATTCATTGTTTTGAAATTGAGATGGGAAAGTCTCTTGTGCCATAGCCAACTCTCATCTGACGATGCCTTTGCATAGAAACAATTGACTTCAAGATTGCTTCCAGAGTTCATGTCAGCTACGAACAGATTTCCTTTCCGGATTCCCATTAAGGAGGGTTTTTCACTTTTCTTGTGCAGAATCTGACACTTCAGCTTGTCGAATAAAACATTGTAGCCGTTGTCACAGAACTGACTAATGCTAAGCAGATTGTATTCAAGTCCTTGCACAACATATACATTTTCAATGATAACATTTCCAGCTTACAAACAGCCATATCCCTCCGTTAAACCTTTGCTGTTATCTCCAAAGGTAACCACTGGGCCAGCTTTCTCAACCACATTTGATAGCAGGGCTCTATCTCCGGTCATATGTCTTGACGATCCGCTGTCAAGAATCCACACTACCGGTTGTACCTGTTTAATGCCCTGCAATACAAATGGATTAGAACTTCTTCGGAACCCAAGCTTGGCTGGGTCCGGCATACTTGTAAAATTGGCCTTTATCAGGCAAAACAACATTCTTAATTTCACTATTCTCAACATTCTCAATGACTGAACATTTGACCTTTAAAACAGCCTTATCAAATTTCTGTTTAGGCTTAGGCACAAATGTCTCCTTTCTAGCTTTAGGAGGACTAGCAGTCTTAGACCTATCATGCTTTCTATTATTCACATGCTGACGAGGAGTAGTCTTATCATTAGAAACATGCTTACCATTAAAATAAGCAAACAACAGATTAAAAGCACAAGACATACAATCAGGAACACCACATGCTTTATGAGAAGGATTAACAATAGGCAACTTATGCATGGTAGACATGGCATTTGTGTTATCCAACTCATGTGTGTCTGAGTTAGTCTCAGTTGCTTTCACAACCTTGACTGGAACTTTTGACACACTTGACTTGGAGACAGCTTTCCCATTAGCATTATCTTCAGCACGGATTTCTTCTTGAATAATAAAAGAGGTCTCATCAAATGGTTCAGCAATTGATTCTTTATAGAGGGGTTCATCAACACCCTTAAGCACATGTGGTACTTCCCTGCCTTTAGCACATACATGAGGAGGGGAGTTTATGCCTAATTTTCCAATAGCAGCATTGTAATCATAACCTATTCCATGTGTTTGATTAACAGCTTGCTTATTGTAAAACTCTTTGGACTTCGAACAAGAATTAAAGTAAGCTTTAACCTTAGCCTCAAGACCGGTGATCTTGTCTTTGAGAATAGTTTCGAGTTGTCTATAACAGTCAACTCTATTCTCTAGAAAAGATACTTGTTCTTTTAGTTTATCTTGATTAATGTGCACAAGTCTTAATTCATTGACCTCTTTCTCAAGGTCTTTGATTTGTTGATTTAACAATTCATTATCACGACGAGCACAATCTAAGTTACCTCTTAGATGATAAACCATTTCAGCATCAGAAAGTTTTACCTCTTTTCTTGACGATGAGGTGCTTGCATTACTAGCCATGAGAGCAAGATTCCCAACTTCTTCATCTTCACTGTCAGTATCATCCCAGCTTCTTCCCTTTGCCAGGTACGCCCTTCCAGATTTACTCTTCTGATTAGAATCGTAAGAGTTCTTCCTAGCTTGTTTTGGCTTCCTGCATTCTGTGGCAAAGTGTCCCAACTCATTACAGTTGAAGCATCGAATGGTGCTTCGATCAACCATCCCTGTTTTATACCCACCACTGCTGGTGTTAGAGGATGAAGATCCACCTTTCTGGAATCTGTTGTAGTTGGACTTGTACTTGAACTTGGGATTCCTTTTGAATCTGACATTTGAGAATCTCTTGACAATCAGGGCCATTGACTCATCCTCCAATTGCTCCAGTTCTTCCAAGGAATAATAATCATCTCCTGATTGATTTGTAGTAGGAGAATCAAATTCTGCTACTATCACATTATCTTCAACCTTGGAAGACTGTACCATTCTTTCTGACTGTTGAGATTGTTGTTGATATTGTGGTTGTTGTTGTTGTTCATCAGCTACTAGAGCAGTAGACGTGCTGACCACTCTTCCTTTCCCGTAAACTTCCTTCTGCTGAATCTGCTCCAACTCATAAGTCTTCAACACACCATAGAGCCTTTTCAAAGAAATCTCACTCAGATCTCTTGCTTCTCTTATGGCAGTGATTCTATGTTCGAGATGAGTTGGCAGTGTTAAAAGGAACTTTTTGTTGACCTCCCTGATGGAATAGTATTTACCATTAATGTTCAGGTTGTTGATCAATGCATTGTACCTCTCAAACACTTCAGTGATTCCTTCTCCTGGATTTGATTTGAAATATTCATATTCAGAGGTTAGGATTTCTAGTTTGTTCTCCCTAACTTCCTCTGTGCCTTCATTAATAATCTCAATAGTTTCCCAGATATGTTTGGAATCTTTACAATTCATCACATGTCTATTCATCAGGGGATTAAGGGAATCTACTAAGATTAATTGAAGGCTAGCATCCAGGGAAGCTTCTTCTATTTCAGCAGGAGAGAAGTCCTCAGGATCCTTCACATAAGTTCTCGCTTTGGTGATCACCACATCATTTTCTATTACCTCTGGTTCCATAACCATAGGAATTTTTGGACCCTTCTTCAACACTTGCAAATATTTGGGATTAGCAACCTGTAAAAACAGTAGCATCTTCTTCTTCCACATAACATAATTTTCTTTATCAAAAAGTGGAATTTTAACGGTTCCAACTTTTTGTGTAGTCATTATGAATTTTTTTTGAGTGAATAAAAAAATTCAAGAAGTGAAAGAAACACAAAAGTCTAGGATCTAGATTTGTACGTTAATCAGAAGGCTCTGATACCAATTGTTAGGTCCCAATTTGTTTGTAGAAGGGGGGGTTGAATACAAACAATACCGTTTAGTCGAATAAAATGCGGAATAAAATTGTGAAACAAAATTCAAGTTAAATAAAACTTTTATTAAACTTGAAAGGTGTTACAACTACGGTATCGGTTACAAGGGATTAATCTCAAATCAATTATTACAAATCTAGAATAAATTCGACATGAACTTTTTCTATTTTTGTAATTAAAAGATCAAATGCTAAATGCGATTTGAGATTAAGTTCTAGGGATTTTAATCCGCTAGATTGATACACAAGAACAAGAGAGTGATTTCTAGTTGATTGGATTTAACTTTACAAGCTAGAAATTGTAATCTTGAATTAGCAGATAAGATGAAATATTTGGCTGCTTGTTCTCTTTTTGTTCTTGGCTTCTGTTTGATTGCTCTCTGTATGTGTGTAAGTTAATTGGATGCTTCTTCTGCTTTTTAATCAACACAGCCGAGATTAATGAACTGGTATGACAATCCTTTGTCCAATAATACTTTCGGTGTGACAATTTTTAGAGCTAGCAAGACAATTAAAATGAACTAGCAAGACTTTCGGTATGACTATTGATTGTCATACCGATTGTCATATTAGTTCAAATGAAATTGTTTTACTGAATTAATAAGTGATTTTAATCTAAATAATAATTCTATCAAGACAATCAACTGAATTAGCATGACTTTCGGTATGACTATCAATTGTCATACCGATTGTCATACTAGTACAATCAGTTGTCTTTTTAGAATTAAAACAGATTTTAACCAATTAAAATTCTGTAAATCCTTAATATTAATTCTAAATTAATTAATCAATTTAATTCAATTAATCAATAAATTAATCCTTGCAGATATAATTTATTTTCTTAATTAAATTATATGACTTAATTAATTAATAGAGAATTAATACTAACCCTGAGCAGCATCCATTCTTCTGACAATCTTCTGAAAGTCACTGAGACTTATGAATCAATTCCGCCACTTCAATGCTGACACTCGATGTACTGTCTGGTTCATGAGTGACTAACCTTCTTGACGTTTCTTCATGTCTTGACTTTGATGTTCTGATTGAATCCTTGTAATAAATGATACCTTGACGAGATCTCTGTCATTTGATTAAATCCACGATCTTGATTTATATCACTGAGGCATGATCAAATTCTTGAACTTCTTCCAGTGAATCTTCAAGTCTGCAGATGAACAATGTTTCTTTATTCTTTGACAGATGTTACTTTGTGAGATCTCTCTGATGATAGATCCACTATTTACTTATTACATTCTTATTTTAGTTGAGTTAAATACTCGAATAAACGAGTATGCTATGACATATGCCTTTCAGTTGCTTTGATTGAAACTCTTCTGCACTTTTATCTGCTTCATGTCATGTATGTATGTCAGGATCAGGAGTGTTCTTCATGAATCAGGAATGGTGATTATGTTACCTCCTTAGAAGGATTTGATACGAGATGTATGGACTCCGTATGGTTAGCTATTAAGACTTCATGGAAAATGAATGACTACAGTAGGTCAGTGGTGGACCATAGTAAGGTAGCAATGATTCCGCGAGTAATGAGCTGATTACAACCGTGAGAGTTGTATTGGAATGGGTGTTGAGATTGAGTACCACTAATCGGGTCGTGGTAGTGTATAAGTTATCATTGATAGACTAATTAAGTAGAGTGTCTACCTAGTGAATTATTATTCTTTCTTATCAATAGGGAGTCGTATTATTATACGAGGAAGGTTGCGGTGCAAGCATAGAATTCAAGTAACAATGATGTCTAGAATGAGATCCCAGATTCGATTTTCGATGTCGAGGGAGTTTCAAAGGTAATTGTGTATAAGCTCGAGGAAGAGCATGGGTCCATAGAATGATGGACGGGATAGCGAAAATATTTAGGCACGTGAAATGCGATGCTATAATACTTGATGTTGATATAAATACATATATGTTTTGTTCTTCTATGACAAACCTCTATAGTTCAGAGGTAGATTCCAAGCCAGATATTTTATGGCAATAAATTTTTTTTTATGAATATACAATTCTCTTAAATTTGTTCTTTTCTCTTCTTTTCATTTCATGTAAGCTGAGAAGAACAACCCTTCCAAAAGGGGAGGTATTGCCGAATGACTATCTATCTGTGTGATAGAAGCCGAGTAGGATACCAACTATTGTTTAATTGCTTGTCAAGTACTAAAGGCTGGCCACCTTCTGTACTAACTATGCGATATAACAAGTGTTCATGATCATAGTGATCTCTCAACAAATTCCTTTACTTCTACATGATTGATCAAATTTTGGAAAATAGAAACAACTGAAAAAGGAGTAATAAAGTGGTGGTAGTATGCGGAATGGGAACACATTCGTGATACTAAGGTTGACGTGGTTATTAAAAGGTTATAGAACGCTAACGAGCAAAAGTATAACCAGTATAATATTAGGAACGGAAGGTAGTAGCGATTACGAACTGGAAAAGAATGGGTATTGAGAAGCAGAAGCTCTAATGTTAAAAGCAATAATGAGAGTCTGTGCAATAGACTTGAAAGAATTTGGAATGATCACTTAATTCGGATTGAGTTATCTTACGACAATAGATCATATGTCATTATCGAGATGTCGCCTTATGAGATCATTGAGGGAAGACAATGTCGATCTCCCTTATGTTAGGATGAAGTTGTAGAGCGCAAGATGCTCGGACCCGCAGTAGTCCAAAGGACCAAGAATATGATAGATCTAATCAGAGGACGGCTGGTAGTAGCCCAAGATGGACATGATAAGTATGTTGATTTGACACGAAAGGATAAAGAGTATGAAATAGGGGACCTAGTAATGTTATAGGTATCCCTTGGAAAGGATTGATGAGGTTCGGAAAGAAAGGAAAGCTAAGTCTACAATTTGTTGGACCCTTGGATATATTAAGACGTTTGGGAAGTTAGCATATGAGCTAGCCCTAATCCCGAACATGTAGCAGGTCGTAACGTGTTTCACGTATCAATGTTAAGGAAGTGTAATTCAGATGCCAGATAAATAGAGGCATATGAGCGCATAGATATGCAACCCGACGTAACCTATATGGAGCAACCAGGAAGGGTTATAGAGTGAAAAGGAACAAGTGCTTAGGAAAAGGATTATCAAACTAGGCAGAGTTTGGTGGTAGAACCACAATGTGGGAAAATTGACTTGAGAGTTAGAAAGTGCAATACAAAAAAAAAAAAAAAAAGTATCCCCATTTGTTTTCTATCTGATTCCGGGACGGAATCCTTTTAAGGAGGGGAGACTGTAATAACCCCAATTTTTGAGAAATTTTTGAAACCCTTATGAATAGTGTTTTTGCTGAATGAGAAAACTTTTCATGCCACGCTATGTAGGGGTTCTGTTATTGATCTTATGGGATATTATTAGTACTCTATGTGGTATATAAGTGTATGTAAAGATCGTCAGAATCCAATTCTGAACACTTTGGTTTTTCCCGGAAATCCACTAGATACGGAGAGAATTGAGTATAAGGTAACAGGATAAAAAGGATTTAAATTAAAGGATTATAAGAGAGGATCATAAAAGGAATACAATATATTGAGAAAGGTTAAGGGAACCTAAGTAATAAGATCTCGGGTATGATCCCTCAAACGATAAATGAGAACGAAAGATAAGCGAACCGTAAAACAAATAAGTGACCAAGAGACAAGCTTGTACAAGAAGCCAGGGATTGTGACATCATCAAACCACAAGGTGTGGACAAGTGGGAGCATTATGACATGTGCAAGGTGACATAGGCATGACAAGAAAGGAAGGAGATGTGGTGACTTTGTAACCACACAAATTCAAGGGCAAGAAGGTAATTGACTAAAGCAAGCACAAAAACCAAGCAACCAAGCCAAGCAAAAATCATTTTCATCAAAAATCAAAAAGCAACCAAGGCTTTGTTCTTGAAGCTCTCGGCTTTTTACTATTCATTAGGCAAGAATTTTCAAAAATTCAAGATCCAAGCTTCCTAAATTGGTGAGTAAATTCCCTAATCATCTTCATGCTTAGTTAGGGCTATACCATGAGTTTAAGCCATCAATTCCTTCTCAATCTTCTTCATTTAATCAAAGAAGAAGACTATGAATAGTGTTTTCAAGTTTTTTTTAACTTGAAGTTTTCTTGTTTTTCTTGAAGATCCAAGCTTTCCTAAGACTTCTCAAAGCTTCTTAAGGCTTCCTAGCTCATCCCACCACTTCAAGGAAGGTATACCATCTCCAAACCCTAGATCCCTATGTATTATAAGATGATTTTAATTGGTAGGATGATATTGTAGCTTGTTGTTGTGATTTAGAGTTTGGGATTTGGAATGGTAGTGAAATGGAATGGTAAATGTTGTGGTTTTGATTAAAAGAACTTAAGTATGATTAAAGTTAAGTTTAGGCATAAGTATGATGATTAAATTGAATTGGTTGGGGTTGTTATGATGTGATGAGGATGGATGTTGGTTGTATGTTGGATTTGAGGTTGGTTTGTGGTTGGTTTTGAATGGTTAAAAATTGGGAAATCGCGTAAACATAGCCGTCGTAACGTCCGATTTTCTTTGGACTGTTTTTGTGCATAGCATTAGGACCCGAGAACCCCCTGCTAGATTATGACCACTGCCATGTTTAGATAGCTCATGTTACGAGCTTCGTTTTGATATGTAGTTCGTTCGATTCCGATGCACGGTTTAGGAGAAACGACCGTTTCAAGTAACGGCGTTTCGCGAACGAAACTTTTTCCCTTGCCTTACTTTGAAACATAGGTTAAAGACCAAAAAGGGTTAATTAATGTATGAAACATTTATGATAAGTGTGTTAGGCAGTTGGTAAGACACTCGCGAAGGAATCGCTTTAAAACTCGTAAAGGTTAAATTATTAAAAATGGTGGAGCCGAGGGTACCCGAGTGAATTAAGCGAATCAGTGAGCGCAAAACAAGCGTTAGAGTCTAAGTTAGTTAAAGTATAGATTTACAAGTGATTTTGGTTTAATTCCAACTTACTTGTTGCTTATTTACCAGACTCGTCCCGAGCCATTCGTAACCCCCAGTCGCTCAGGCAAGTATTCTATCCGTTATACTGTTGTTGTGATGTATACATTTGTATATGCATGATCTTGCGATAAATGCATGTTGGTTATTTAGCAAATTCTTGCGATATATTGTAGCATGTGATATGGTATATATGCATGCCTGTTTCATATTCTTGAAATATATATCTGTTGGTTCAGTTGATAATACCTATGCTAGAGGATAACGGTAACTTGCATATACCCTTAGTATAGGGACCCAAAGATGAAAACATTTTCTAAAACCGGGAGTCGAGGATCCCGAGTAGATTTTATATATATATATTCATATATATATATGGTTATAGTTTTCAAAACTATTAATCGAATAAGGTTTATTCGATAACTTTATTTTATTATTGAATATTATTTGAATATTCATTCGAGGGCTTATGACTCTTTTATATTATTTATTGAATATTATTTGGATATTCATTCGAGGGCTTATGACTCTTTTATATTATTTATTGAATATTATTTGGATATTCATTCGAGGGCTTATGACTCTTTTATATTATTTATTGAATATTATTTGAATATTCATTCGAGGGCTTATGACTCTTTTATATTATTTATTGAATATTATTTGAATATTCATTTGAAGGCTTATGACTCAGTTTATATTATTTAATGAATATTATTTGAATATTCATTTGAGGATCTATGACTCCGATTATTTGCTGAGGTATATTCTTTATTTTACTAAAGAATAAGGTGTTAATAATCAAACTTATTTTCGACTATTCAAATAAAGATAATACTTTCATATAAGTATATCTTTGGTTGTTTAATACTCGTTTCAAGTATAAGTTTTAATACTTCTACTTCAATTATTTTTATAAAGATTATTCTTTATGGGAATATTATTAAATAATAATATTTAGTCATTTTCTAAATATTCTGGGGACTGATTTACTTCATTAAATCAGCTTTACTCCAAACACTCTTTAAAGTGTTTTCGAGTCTTCAAAATGATTTTTAAAGTCAGAGCGGATCCCAAAAAACTCATTTTTATATTTAAGATCTTCCTTTTTAAGGGGATTTAAATACTCGCTCAAAACCTGGGGAATCCGGCTCTGTGGTGTATTTTATATTCGCAACGAGGTTGCAGTTTTGGTAAATGAATTGATTACTTGCCCAATGTTCGGGAAGTAAGCCCATCTAATTGAGTCGGCATAAGCGATAGGCCGGGGTACGGTCTATGAAAGTGTAAGTGGCTGGGTGGCAGTCCATCAACACGTGATGGGCCGGGTAACGGTCTAGCGCGAGGTCCTAATGCGGCCAGGGTGATGACCGGTGAGGAATTCATCCATCTACAGTAGAAAAGGTTACTTATTGGTATCTTTGCCTAATCAGCAAGATATCTGGTTTATGCCAAACTTCTTTTCCTTTCCAAAATTCATTGGATGTTTCAAACTCTGTTCATACTTTACATAACAGAGGTTCCAGGAAATGTTTAAGAGATATATATATGTGGATATATATATATATCGGGACTAAATAAAGTATGTCATAACTTCATTTCCTTTAATGATATTTTAAAGATGGAATCTATTCAAATCTTGTCTTGTAGTCTCATCTATGTGATGAACTTTTGAAACTGATTATAACTTGAACGGTGGTAGTTCAAGTAGTATTTGGGAAAGATATAAGTATATTGGGGTATCTTGTAACTTCATCTTTTAAACTTATATCTAGTTAATAATTGTCTTATGAATGGCAAAGATTTTCAGAAAAACGTTGAGACAAGGTTAGATATATGAGATCACCTTGCAACGATATTTTTTTTATATATACAGTTATACACTGGGATTTTGTGTATATTATGCATGGAAGAGGACTTCCAATATTTTGAAAAGTATATATGTATATATACTGAATATTTTGCGACTTCATCGCATTAAGATATCAAACTTGGTTCATTTCTTTTGACCAAGACTTTCATGAGTACTATGAGAAGGCTCATATACTAGTAAGTATATACTAGTAATTATCTTACACACGATAAAAGATTCTAGTAAGTATCCATTTAGATACTTATATTATTGTTATCACTATATATTATCTTGCGAGCTGTAAGGCTCACTCTTGCTTTATTTCTTCATCACACAACAACAGTTAGGAAAGATGGCCAGACTCCAGCAAGCGTGTGGGAAGCGTCCCGCGTCTTCCCGTTGATATTGTAGCTGCTATAGCTGCAGAGGTAGATCTATTGTAGATCAGACCATCTACTTTTGAGAATCAATTATGTATAATTATAACTTGTGGCAGATAATGGCAATTAACTGTAAATTTATCAAGTAATCATTTTGGGTTGTAATAACTTTTAAATTGTGGATTCAAAGACTTGTACTTATTTAAATTTCATCTCTGAGACTATAACGGGTTGTGGTGTGTGTTAGTGTGGGGTCACAGCATAAGGTTATTTATTATTAATTAAGTGAAGTGATATTGTGGAAAGAAACACCGTGACGACCCGGATCCCCGACCCCGGATCTGGGGGTGTTACATAAGGTAACAGGATAAAAGGATTTAAATTAAAGGATTATAATAGAGGATCATAAAAAGGAATATAATGTATTGAGAAAGGTTAAGGGAACCTAAGTAATAAGATCCCGGGTATGATCCCTCAAACGATAAACGAAAACGAAAGTTAAGCGAACAGTATAACAGATCAGCGGTCATTAGGCAAACAATTAGGAAGTTAATCAAAGGGATTAGAGAGGATGATGTCACCCAACCAATGAGAAGAGGACAAGGAGGGGAGGATGACATCATGAGGATGACACAAGCATGACATGGGAAGGAAGGAGATGTGGTGGCTTTTTAACCACACAAAATCAAGGGCAACTAGGTAATTTACTAAAACAAACACAAAAATCAAGCCAACCAAGCCAAGAAAAATCATTTTAATCAAAATCAAAAAGAAGCCAAGGCATGGTTCATCATGCTCTCGGCTTTTACTATTGCAAATGGGTAAGAATTTCAAAACTCAAGATCCAAGCCTCCTAAATTGGTAAGATAATTCCCTAATCATCTTCATGCTTAGTTAGGACTATATCATGAGTTTAAGCCATTAATTCCTTCTCAATCTTCTTCATTTAATCAAAGAAGAAGACTATGAATAGTGTTTTCAAGTTTTTAACTTGAATTTTTTCTTGTTTATCTTGAAGATCCAAGCATTCTTAAGACTTCTCAAAGCTTCTTAAGGCTTCCTAGCTCCTCCCACCACTTCAAGGAAGGTATACCATCTCCAAACCCTAGATTCCTATATAATATAAGATGATTTTGATTAGTAGGGTGCTATGGTAGCTTGTTGTTGTGATTAGAGTTTGGGATTTGAAATGGTAGCGAAATGGAATGGTAAATGTTGTGGTTTTGATTAAAAGAACTTAAGTATGATTAAAGTTAAGTTTAGGCATAAGTATGAATGATTAAATTGAATTGGTTGGGGTTGTTATGATGTGATAAGGATGGATGTTTGTTGTATGATGGATTTGAGGTTGGATTTGAGGTTGATTTGGAATGGGTTTGAATGGTTTAAAATATTGGAAATCGCGTAAACATAGCCGTCGTAACGTCCAATTTTCTTTGGACTGTTTTTGTGCATAGCATTAGGACCCGAGAACCCCCTGCTAGATTATGACCACTGCCATGTTTAGATAGCTCATGTTACGAGCTTCGTTTTGATATGTAGTTCGTTCAATTCCGATGCACGGTTTAGGAGAAACGACCGTTTCAAGTAACGGCGTTTCGCGAACGAAACTTTTCCCCTCGCCTTACTTTGAAACATAGGTTAAAGACTAAAAAGGGTTAATTAATGTATGAAACATTTATGGTAAGTGTGTTAGGCAGTTGGTAAGACACTCACGAAGGAATCGCTTTAAAACTCGTAAAGGTTAAATTATTAAAAATGGTGGAGCCGAGGATACCCGAGTGACTTAAGCGAGTCAGTGAGCGCAAAACAAGCGTTAGAGTCTAAGTTAGTTAAAGTATAGATTTACAAGTGATTTTGGTTTAATTCCAACTTACTTGTTGTTTATAGGTTACCAGACTCGTCCCGAGCCTTTTATCACCCCCAGTCGCTCAGGCAAGTTTTCTACCCGTTATAACTGTTGTTGTGATGTATATATGTATTTGCATTATCTTGCGATAGATGCATGTTGGTTAATTAGCAAATGTTGCAATATATTGAAGCATGCTGCTATGGTATATATATATGCATGCCTGTTTCGTATTCTTTCCATATATATCTGTTGATTCAGTCGATAATACCTATGCTAGAGGATAGCGGTAATTTGCATATACCCTTAGTATAGGGACCCAAAGGTGAAAATATTTTCTAAAACCGGGAGTCGAGGATCCCGAGTAGATTTTGTATATATGGATATAAATATATATATATATACTTATATATATATATATGGTCATAGTTTTCAAAACGATTAATCGAATAAGGTTTATTTGATAACTTTAACTTTATTTTATTATTGAATATTATTTTGAATATTATTCGAAGGCGTATGACTCCTTTATATTAAATGAATATTATTTTGAATATTCATTCGAGGACTTATGACTCCTTTTATTTTATTAATGAATATTATTTTGAATATTTATTTGGGGACTTATGACTCCTTTTATTTATTTATCTGAATATTATTTGAATATTCGTTCGAGGGCTTATGACTCTTTTATATTATTTATTGAATATTATTTGAATATTCATTCGAGGGCTTATGACTCAGTTTATATTATTTAATGAATATTATTTGAATATTCATTTGAGGATCTATGACTCCGATTATTTGCTGAGGTATATTCTTTATTTTATTAAAGAATAAGGTGTCAATAATCAAACTTATTTTCGATTATTCAAATAAAGATAGTACTTTCATATAAGTATATCTTTGGTTATTTAATACTCGTTTCAAGTATAAGTTTTAATACTTCTACTTCAATTATTTTTATAAAGATTATTCTTTATGGGAATATTATTTAATTAATAATATTCAGTCATTTTCTAAATATTCTGGGGACTGATTTATTTCATTAAATCAGCTTTACTCCAAACACTCTATAAAGTGTTTTCGAGTCTTCAAAATGATTTTTAAAAGTTAGAGCGGATCCCAAAACTCGTTTTTATATTTAAGATCTTCCTTTTAAGGGGATTTAAATACTCGCTCAAAACCTGAGGGATCCGGCTCTGTGGTGTATTTTATATTCGCAACACGGTTGCAGTTTTGGTAAATGACTTGATTACTTACCCAACGTTCGGGAAGTAAGTCCATCTATTGAGTCGGCATAAGGAATATGGGCTCAGTGGGCGTCCATAATAGTGTAAGTGGCTCAGTGGGAGTCCATCAAATGCATAAGTGGCTGAGTGGCAGTCCAGCATAAGGTCCTATTGAGGCCAGGGTGATGACCAGTGGGGAATTCGTCCATCTACTAGTAGAAAAGGTTACTTATGGGTATCTTTGCCTGATCAGCAAGATATCTGGTTTATGCCAAAATTCTTTTCCTTTCCAAACTTATTGGATATTGCAATTCTGTTCATACTTTACATGACAGAGGTTTTCAGGAAATGTATAAAGGAAGATGTATATGTGGATATATATATATATATCAGACTTAATGAAGTATGTCATAACTTCATTTCCTTTAATAATATTTTAAAGATTTAATCTATTCAAATCTTGTCTTGTAGTCTCATCTATGTGATGAACTGGTAAAAGCTCATTATACTTTGAACAGTGGTAGTTCAAGTAGCTTTATAAATGATATAAGTGTAGTCAAGTATTTGGTAACTTCATCTTTTAAACTTATATCTAATTAATAATTGTCTTATGAATGACAAAGATTTTCAGAAAAACGTTGAGACAAGGTTAGATATATTAGATCACCTTGCAACGATATTTTTATACAGTTATACACTGGGACTTTGTGTATATTATGCATGGAAGAGGACTTCCAATATTTTGAAAAATATATATGTATATATAATGAATATTTTGCGACTTCATCGCATTAAGATATCAAACTTGGTTCATTTCTTTTGACCAAGACTTTCATGAGTATTATGAGTAGGCTCATATATTGTAAATCATTATACATATTATTTTGGTGGGCTTGCTGCTCACCCTTGCTTTATTTCTTCATCACACAACAACAGTTAGGAAAGATGGCCAGACTCCAGCAGACCCAGCGCAAGCGCGTGGGAAGCGTCCCGCGTCTTCCCGTTGATGTTGTAGCTGCTATAGCTGCAGAGGTAG
Source organism: Apium graveolens (assembly GCF_009905375.1). Classification (NCBI taxonomy): domain Eukaryota; kingdom Viridiplantae; phylum Streptophyta; class Magnoliopsida; order Apiales; family Apiaceae; genus Apium; species Apium graveolens. The sequence goes on along the minus strand of NC_133655.1, from coordinate 154,592,429 downwards.
ATCTATTGTAGATCAGAACATCTACTTTTGAGAATCAATTATGTATAATTATAACTTGTGGCAGATAATGGCAATTAACTGTAAATTTATCAAGTAATCATTTTGGGTTGTAATAACTTTTAAATTGTGGATTCAAAGACTTGTACTTATTTAAATTTCATCTCTGAGACTATAACGGGTTGTGGTGTGTGTTAGTGTGGGGTCACAGCATAAGGTTATTTATTATTAATTAAGTGAAGTGATATTGTGGAAAGAAACACCGTGACGACCCGGATCCCCGACCCCGGATCTGGGGGTGTTACAGTTAGCAAGGTCTATTGCATTCTTCAAAGATCCAACTGACTCAGTACAAAAGAAAAGAATTGCCAAAATCTACAGGAATGGGAAAGAAATCTGTGTGGTGGCTAGACATGCTCAGTTTGCAGAAGCCAAAAGGGAAGAAAAAAAGAATCAAGCAAGAAAAGAAGCAAGCTGCTTTAGAGGCTAAGAAGCTCAAACTGAAGAAAGAACAAGTTGCTATAGTAGCCAAGCTTCAAGCTGTGAAAACTACAACTGAGATTTCTGAGAAACCACCTGTAGTAGCTGAAGATCAGGATCAGAAAATGCACAAGGAATCTCAATAGAAAAGGAAGTTCAGATACAAGCTCCATTCCAAAAGAAAATTATACTTTAGTGATGTTGAAATGGAAGATTACATTCTCATATAGTCTACAACTTTAACTCAAACATCCAAGCCCTTAGCAGTGCAGGATGAAGTTAAGGCAGATCCTACAAAGAACTTTCATGGTGAACCAATAGTTCCAAAAGATGAGCCTATAGACTAAGTTAACTTGTCTCTTCCTCAACTTAACTTACCATTCATCAACAAGCTAAAGAAGACAAAGACAAGAGCAATCAAGAAGGTCAAGCCTGTGAAACTCAGAACCAAAACCCTAACTAAAGCTCAACCAACTGTCAACAAGGGAAATCTTCTATACATTTGTGACATCAAAGAATTTTCAGATATAAATCTCTACTTGGATGAACTAGAAGAAGTAAGAGGAATTGATGCTCACAGACATCTCCCTGAAAGACTGGTATTCAAATACAAGGGTGGTAAAGAAATCATATGGCCCCTTCACAGAATTCTCCAAGAAAGTTGTTCTGTTTTGATAAAGATCTTCTCATCCTTCAAGAAAATTTATGGATTCAATATGACAGCCAAGAAATTGGTTCTAAAGAAGATAGAAGAACTTAGGAGCAGAAAAGCCTCAAATACACTTCCAAGAACTCTATCCATTCCTTTCACAGGAAATACAGTGCATTTGAGGCCTTACTGGCTGATGGAATTCATGGATAACAAAGGTGTTAGAAGATTCTTCAGATGGATGACCAATTGAGTATCTCAAGAAATGATACTCTTTTGGAAATGCAAGAAAAGTTGGATCTATCAAATGCTGAAGAATTTGAATTTCACAGACAACTCCAAAATCAAATAGAAGAAAATAACTGGAAGCTTGGGAAGAAATCAAGACCATCAAGGAAATAGAAAACATCTGCTCAGACTAGAGGAGCACCTTGAAAATGATTGTGAAAACTCTTTGTACACTTTACTTTGTTCAATTTTCAAATAAATTGTAGCGCTTATTAGTTTTATTTACTATAATTCAATCTATACATTTAAGGTGTTTTGTTATCATCAAGTTTCTCTTAATTTATGGCTACAATTCCAGTCGACATAAATTGGGGGAGATTGTTAGAAATATGTTGTGAACTTGATGATAAGTTGAACAAAACACCTTAGTAGATTTAACTTAGTGTTTTTGTAGCTCTCGACTAAGGTTCTAATATAGTCCCGACGGATGAACTTTATAGTCCCGACGGATGGCAATTTTACATCCATCGAGAGTGTAGCTTATGTAATAATAAGTATTATAGCACATTTCTGCAAACAACAATGTTTTTAGTCTAGTAGATTCTATAGGATTCTCTAAGTCATGTTGACTACTAGATTGATATACAGAATAGGTTGGCTAATTATAAATATGAGATGTCTTGTAATTCTGTATAAGTGAAATGGAGTCAAGTGACAGAAAGGCTTCCAATGGATGATCTACAAAGACTACCGACAGATAAACAACAAGGCTCCCGGCGGATGTTTAACATAGTCTCGACGGATGATTAACATAGTCCTGACAGATGATCATAATTCAAAAAGAGTAGTTGACAGTGAAAACACAGTCACATGCGTCGGGTGTTTGCAAATGGAATGTGGCAGCCTAATTATACGTTTTAGAGAACAAAGAAGCATTACCATTTCCATGCAATTATGAAGATATTCAAAGTGCTGGAATAGAGTAATGAAATAGTATGGAGTTAGACTAGATATAGTTTGTCTTATTATCCTGTCTTACTGTCATGTAACCTGGTAATATATAAACCAAGTGTAGCAAGTAGAACAACTAACTGAGTAAGCATTATTTTCAGAGAGATAGATAAAGTTGTATCTGTTAAGAATTTCTCTGTAAGTTTGTAAGTTCACTTTTAAGCAGTTGTGTGCAATTCAAGCATCACAGAGTTCTCATACTAATATATATCTCTGGTGGATAAGTTAAAATCCACCAGAAAGTTTTATAGCTTTGTGTTTTATTACTTTGTGTTTTGATTTCAATTCAAGTTTCATTCCGCACTTCTTGCAAAATCAAACACTATTATATATATTAAGTAAGAACAGTCTTAAAATTCAAAAAGGAGCCATAATTACATTTAATCCCCCTTCTGTAATCCTTGTTGCATTGCTTAGGAATAACAGTTTGTTGGCTGCTTCCCCAGTGGACTCTATTCCACCCCCAATCAGTGGAGCCCCTGCATATTAGTTCAGACCCTGAGGAGGATCCATCTGAGAAAAGTGGGGCCCTTATGCATGTTTCTCCCCTGAGACCGGTACCGAAGACCCCAACCCTTTAACGAGAGCCTGATGTACATATGTTTGCCCATGTTGGTGGTAAGCTAGCTCAGAAACGAGATTTAGTGTACTCTCGTATCCCCGAGTTGAGATCATTGGTAGACACGATGACACACGAGTCTAGGCAGCAGACGTCAGTGTTGGAGACCAAGTGGAGAGTTCATATTGAGATGGTGGAGCAGGTTTCCTGTAAGCGGTTGGATGAGGGACCATCTTCCAGTGATGTTGATGCCGAGGCCCGGAGGGTTCATAAGATTATTCATTGGATGCTATCAGTATTGAGGGAGATTCTTGATTTTGATTGTTAGTGAGATTGTGAGATCAAACAGGACATCTGGTGGAACCCATAGTTGTTATGGTTGTTGTTTCTTTTCAGCGCCGATAGTCTTTGGGATACTTGGTCAGATGTCGGGATCCATTTTTCTTTTCATGATGTATTGTATTTCAGAACTTAGTATTGGTTGCTATAGTAGTAGCTAGATAGAAGTTAGGGGTAGGTAGGGGGATATTTTCCAGTTTTTCCTCTGTTTAACCCTGTTATGTTATTGTACCTTATTCCCAGAACTTATTGTACTTGAACTATTTATCTAAATACCTTGGTTATCTTGCAAGAAACCGATGAATTCCATAAATTATCTATCTATGCATCTTGTTTCTATATTGCGGAACCTTAAGTTTCATAAACTGTTTTGCATATCCTGTTCTCCAAGTGACCATATTCAAACAACTTTGTGATAATACACCTTATGTCATGTGAGAACCCTAACCGGTGAGTGAATTATGTAGTAATAGGAGTGCATGAGCAAATGGCTAAAACTTAAAACCCGCAAAACTATTCCTAAAAGAATCCTTATTGTTATGTATGCCATGTTATCATATTGCTAATAATCGCTCATCAGGTTTAAAAATGGCCACTTCACCAAATCACCAAGAAGAAGAAACTCAAACTCAAAACTAAGAGCAAAACCAAGACACCCCTATGATGAACCGACTCTTCCAACTTTTGCAACAACCCTCAGCCCCTAGAGTCGGGAATTTCAAACATTTTCAATCCATTCATCCCCCAGAGTTTGTAGGTTTTCCAGATCCGATTAAAGCTCAGTCCTGGTTGGGAGAAATGGAAAAGGCCTTTCAGTTAGCGGAGGTTAAGGACGATAAGAAAGCGCGATATACAAGTTACTATCTTAAGGATGAGGCCTGTTACTGGTGGGAATCTACTAAGGCGTTGCTTGAAGGAGAATCTATATCTTGGTAGAAGTTTACGGAGTTGTTTTTAGAGAATTACTTACCAAGTAATGTTAGGTATATTTGAGATGTCATGTCTAATATATTTCATGTTTAGTTTTCAGATCTTAATAAACATGAAATATCAATACTTACTGGAATCAGTACTTACTGGAAGTCAGAATTTAAGGATATCGGTACTTAGAGTATCATAAGATAAATATCAGAAGATGGATATCAGAACTTAAGTACGGGAGGACTAACAGTTAAGGAAGGAAGCTGATTTACAGGAAAGAAGATCGAGACTAATACAAAAGAAGATATGCATGGAAAGAGTTAGAAGATAAGAAGACTTGTATAAGATATCTGATTGATATATTTTAGAGACATAATTATATTCCATATCAATTAGAAGTTATCTTGTAACTATGTACTATATAAACACAGACATAGGTTTACACTATATGTGTTATCATTATCGAGAAGATCATACATTGTAACCTAGCAGCTCTCGTGATATTTGTTCATCACTGAAAGAGAACAGTTCCATTGTAACAGAGTTTATTATATCGAATATATCTGTTTAATGTTACTTGTATTCGAAATCAATTTGATTGTATTCTACACTGTATTCAACCTCCTTCTACAGTGTTGTGTGACCTAACAAGTGGTATCAGAGCCTATCTATTAACGCACATATAGTAAAGATCCAAACAATCATGTCTGAAGAAGCAGAAAATCCAACCAAGCCCACCAAAACTGAAGAAAGTAAAAACATTCAAATCCACAGTCGATATGAGACTATTAGGGTTCCCATACCGAGACCTTCTGAGTACCCCATACGGAAAGTGAAGATGGCTATGTTTCTGGAAGCTACAGATCCAGAATATCTTGACAGAATTAATGAAAGACTGCATAAGCCAACTAAGCTCTCTGTTGTAGTTGCAGACAACCAGCAAAGACCATACCAAAGGAGAAAAGTGAGTATACAGCTGAAGATATCTCATCCATTGCCAAGGATGCAAAGGTAAGGCATTTGCTGCATAGTGCCATTGATAATGTAATGTCAAATAGGGTAATTCATTGCAAGACTGCAAAGGAGATATGGGATGCTTTGGAGAAAAGATGCCAGGGAACCGATGCAATCAAGAAGAACAGGAGGACTATACTCACTCAAGAGTATGAGCACTTTGACTCAAAAGCTGATGAGTCATTAACTGACTTATATGACAGGTTTGTCAAACTCTTGAATGATCTATCACTGGTGGACAAGGAATATGATCTTGAAGATTCAAATCTAAAATTCCTTTTAGCACTTCCTGAAAGTTGGGATTTGAAGTCTACTATTATAAGAGACAACTATGCTCTTGATGAAACTACTCTTGATGAAATTTATGGTATGCTCAAGACTTATGAACTTGAGATGGATCAAAGAAGCAAGAGATATGGGAGAAAGTCAAGGAAAATTGCTCTTAAGGCTGAGGAGGATTTCCCCAAAGTGGCTGTCTCAAAGAAAGGCAAAAGAAAGGCTCTCATCATAAAGTCTGATTCAGAATCATCAAGTTCTGATGATGATGATTCGGAAACTAAATGTTTACCTGAAATAGATGTTGATGAAGTGATGATGAAATTGTGTGCTCTTATGGTGAAGGGTATCACAAAGGTAGCCTACAGGAAATTCAGAAGGGGAAAGAAGTTTTTCAAGAAAGGTGGAAATACTGATAAGAAAGGTTTCAGAAAATTTGAAGGCAAAGGTGCAAAGTCTGACAGAGGAGATAACTCAAATGTCAAATGTTACAACTGTGGTGAAAGAGGCCACATATCTCTTGACTGTAAGAAAGGAAAAAGTGACAAAGGCAAAGCACTTGTCACAAAGAAGAAAAGCTGTACAAACACTTTAGATTCTGAAGATGAGGAGAATTATGCTTTAATGGCAAATGCTGATGGCAACCCTGAAACTGCTGAATTAAAGGTACCTCAAACAACTTATGTCTTTCATACTGATGATATTACTGAGTTGAGATTATATATTTAAACCATGTTTATTAGCTACAGAGATCAAACTTTCATGTGAAAGATTAACTTCTGAAAATTTTGCTTTTAAGAAAAGGAATGATTATTTAGAAAAAGAGTTAGTTATTTTCCATCAAACTCAGAAAGAAAGAGATGATGCTTTTTATGTTAGAGATGAATTGCTAAAATTGAATAAATCTCTAAAAACTAAGTTAGAAAAAGAAAAAGAGATTATCAGGACTTGGACTAACTCTGGCAGAACAACTTAGAATTTATTAAGTGCTGGAAACTGGAAAGAGGGCTTAGGTTATGGAGATAATAAAAGTGAAAAAGGAACTGAACCAATTGAGCCAATTATTGTTAAACAAACTGTGAAGCCAAAGGTAAATCCTGTTAAATTTGTAGCTAAAACTGTAAAGTCTGATTCTGGAAAGATGAAAGAGTCTGTGACAGAATTTGAGGAGAAGTCAACTTCTAACAAATTAGAACAGGATAAACCAGCTGAAGTCAACATAGGCTTAATGACAAAGAAGCAACTCAAGCCACAAAATCCTTGTTTTCATTGTGGAAGTTTATGGCATTCCATTTATACTTATAAGGAATATCATAGTTTATACTATGATTATTATCAAATAAAACCTTCTTTGAAGAAAGTTACTTTAATTCCTTCTAGTATAAAATCTGATGCAAAGTCTGATATAAGTCCTGATAAACAGCATGTTAGCATAAACTCTGATATTAAACTTACAAAGGCCAAAGGATCCAAGCAAGTCTGGGTCCTTAAAACTAACCATTAGTGGTCTTTGTGATTACAGGGCAATAGGAAAAACATCCTAGTACTGGATAGTGGATGTTCAGAACATATGACTGGAAATAAAGCCATGTTCTCAGGCTTTGTGGAGAAAGCTGGCCCAGGAGTTTCTTATGGAGATGGAAACAAGGGAAAAACTCTGGGATATGGCAGTATTAATCTTGGGAATGTCATCATTGAAACAGTAGCTCTAGTCTCAGGACTTAAACACAATCTGCTGAGTGTGAGTCAAATCTGTGACAGAGGTTATCATATGGATTTCTTTGAAGAACACTGTGAAGTTGTAAGCTATTCTACAGGAAAAGTGGTTCTGAAAGGTTACAGGCATTGTAACATTTATGAAGCCATACTTTCAACAAGTACTGATGGTTCTGAAATTTGTCTGTTGAGTAGAGCATCAATTGAAGAAAGCTGGAATTGGCACAAAAGACTCTCTCATTTAAATTTCAACAACATAAATGAGCTTGTAAAGAAAGATCTTGTGAGAGGACTGCCAAAATCAGTATTTGCTCCTGATGGCCTTTGTGATTCATGTCAAAAGGCAAAACAAAGAAAATCTTCTTTCAAGAGCAAAAATGAGTCATCAATTCTTGAGCCTTATCACCTACTGCATGTTGATCAATTTGGTCCAGTCAATGTCATGTCTATTGCAAAGAAGAAATATGATGTGGTTATAGTGGATGAGTTCACAAGGTACACTTGGGTGTACTTCTTGCACAAGAAGAATGAAACTGCATTTACTCTAACTGATCATGTCAGACAGCTGGATAAGTTGGTCAAAGATTCTATTAAAATTATAAGAAGTGATAATGGCACTGAGTTCAAGAATTCAATCATGGAAGAGTTCTGCAAAGAACATGGAATCAAACATGAATTTTATGCACCTGGAACTCCACAGCAAAATGAAGTTGTAGAAAGAAAGAACATGACTCTCATTGAAGCTCAACGAACTATGCTTGATGAAGCAAAGCTGCCAACCTACTTTTGGGTTGAAGTTGTACAAACTGCTTATTTTACATAGAATGCAACACTCATAAACAAGCAAGGAAAAACACCATTTGAGATGGTGAAGAAAAAGAAGCCAAATCTGAAATACTTTCATGTATTTGGATGTAAGTGTTTTGTTCTTAAGACTCATCTTGAACAATTATCAAAATATGATCTAAAAGCTGATGAAGGAATTTTTGTTGGATATCCACTTTCCACAAAAGCCTTCAGAGTCTATAATTTAAGAACAAGGGTTGTCATGGAATCTATCAATGTATCTTTTGATGATAAGAAGATTACTGGACTTGAAGATTTCAATGATCACGATCAGCTGAGATTTGAAAATGAAGACTTAAATTCTGATTCTGTAAATTCTGATTCTATAAATTCTGATGACTTAAACTCTGATCCTGTAAGTACTGATGTCATTAAATCTGTGGTAACAACTCCAAAGAAGAATGCACCCGTCTACGGGGAGCAAGCTGAAGATCCTACCACATCTCAAGACTCTCAAGAAGCATCAGAACCTGACACTGACTCTTTAAGTTCTAATTCATCTAGTTCTGATGAGCCAAATTCTGATAATTCTGGAAGCTCTAATACTTCAAATCCTGAAGGATCCAAGTCAAATTCCGAAGTCTTAAAGAGCACAACTACAGGGGGAGCATCAGAAAATGCTGATGGAGATAACATGGATCATGGGGGAGAAGCCAGTTCTAGAAGTCAACTTCAATCTGCAAGGAAGTGGACCAAATCACATACACCTGACTTAATTATTGGAGATCCTGAAGCAGGTGTCAGAACTAGAACTGCAACATTAAATGAATGGCTCTATCATTCTTTTCTATCTCAGAATGAACCAAAGAAAATAGAAGAAGCTCTTCAAGATGCTGATTGGGTGCAAGCAATGCAGGAAGAGTTAAATGAATTTGAAATAAATAAAGTCTGGACCCTAGTGCCAAGACCAAAGAACATATCAGTTGTTGGCACAAAATGGGTTTTCAGAAACAAAACTGACAGTGATGGCATAATTACAAGGAATAAAGCAAGGCTGGTTGCTAAAGGCTACTCTCAACAGGAGGGTATTGATTATGATGAAACATTTGCACCAGTTGCTAGATTAGAAGCCATAAGGATCTTTTTGGCTTATGTTGCTCACAAAAAGTTTAAAGTCTTTCAAATGGATGTGAAAAGTGCTTTTTTTAATGGAGAATTGGAAGAAGAGGTCTATGTTGAACAACCTCCAGGCTTTATAAATTCAAAATTTCCAAATCATGTCTACAGGCTTGATAAAGCACTTTATGGCCTTAAGCAAGCTCCTAGAGCAAGGTATGAGACTTTAGCTCATTTTCTTCTGGAAAGTGGATTTCACAGAGGTACAATTGATAAAACACTGTTCTGCCTCAACCATGGAAATGACTTACTTTTGGTACATATATATGTTGATGATATCATATTTGGTTCTACAAATGCCAAACTCTGTGAGAGGTTTGCAAAGCTAATGTAGTCAAGATATCAAATGAGTATAATGGGAGAACTTAGTTACTTTCTGGGCCTTCAAGTCAAGCAAAATGAAGAAGGTACTTTTATCTGTCAATCCAAGTACACCAGAAATTTACTGAAGAAATTTGGAATGTAAGATTGTTCAACTACATCCACTCCCATAACCACTGCAACCAAGTTAGATAAAGATACTGGCTTACCAGTAGATATTACTAACTATAGAGGTATAATTGGTTCTTTACTCTATTTAACTGCAAGTAGACCTGATATCATGTATGTTACCTGTATTTGTGCAAGATTTCAAGCTGATCCAAGAGAACCTCATTTAATAGCTGTGAAGAGAATTTTCAAGTACCTTAAGGGTACAACAGATCTGGGACTGTGGTATCCTAGAGAATCAGATTTTAAGCTAATAGGTTACTCAGATGCAGATTTTGCAGGATGCAAAATAGATAGCAAAAGCACTAGTGAAAGCTGCCAATTTCTTGGAGGCAAATTGGTTTCTTGGTTTAGCAAGAAACATAAGTCAATTTCCACATCAACTGCAGAAGCAGAATATATTGCTGCAGGAAGCTGTTGTGCATAGATTCTTTGGATGAACAATCAGTTACTGGATTATGGGTTAGAATTTTCTAAAATCCCTATTTACTGTGATAATTAAAGTGCTATTGATATGACAGGTAATCCAGTTCAACACTCAATGACAAAGCACATCAACATTAGGTACCATTTCATAAGGGAACATGTGATGGAAGGTACAGTGGAATTGCATTTTGTTCCAACAGATCAACAACTAGCAGATATCTTTACAAAACCACTATGTGAAGCTACTTTTACAAGACTGGTAAATGAACTTGGAATGGTTTCAAGTTCTTTCTCTAAATCAGCTTAGTTTTTGTTCTCATGCAGCAGACTTTATGATCAGTATTTACAGATTGTTTTCTTGTCATATTATTTGTGCCAAAATTGAGAATTCATTAAATGCTGATTGTTATCTGATGTTGATCTTTAAACTCTGATAGTGTTTTGAATGTTCTGTGACTATTTAATCCAATGAGGATAACTGTGCTAGATGCTGACCTAGTAGTCTTTAACATACTAGAAATCCCATGTTTGAATTAGTTATTTATGTGGAAACTCATTAACACAAGCAAATTTTGATTTTTAGCTTAGTCAAGTTTTCTTTGTGTATCTTATTACTAAGTCACAAACTAGATTCTTGCTTCTTATGTCAATAAATATTAAGGATGAACTAAATGCTGATAAGCCTCACTTATCAAAAGAAAATAAAATAAAAGTCAGGTACTCCTTTGAGATCTAGAGTAAATATGTGGAAGGGAAGACCCAAGTGCATTGCTGGTATTAAGTAATATGTATTAGAAAAGCAAATAAATTTTCTTGGTGACTTTTCACAATTTCTAATTACTGGAGAAATACTATGAAAATAACATAAATTATGTTAAGCAGTCGTGACTCACTTACACTGAGAAGCCACTGTAAAAAGGAATTTCAAAAGATGCATAAAATGAGCACAAACAGTTGAGGTGGACTCTTGCATAAATTTGTTCTATAGTAGACTTCTTGATTGATGACATATTTTAAGCACTTTTCTTAGTTATGCCTTATTTCTAAGATATACTGAAGTTTATCAGACTTTAATCTTTATCTGATATTCTGCTGAATGCACACACTTTCACTCCATATGAATGATAAAAATTACTGTGGTGATTAAGTTGTTTTTGACAAACAGTTAAGTGTCATTTGCATAAATTCTGAGGATAAGTTCTGATGGAAGTTCTGATGATTAAACTCTGAAGAAAACAAATTAGTATTTGTATGAAGAATCATATAAAAAGATATTCACTTTTTGAGTTCAGAAGCCATATTCTGATGACTGTTAAAATATGATATAAGTTAAATTCTGATATTAAATCCTGATGGAATCCTTGATGCTTACATGACATTATTCTTTACTTGACTTATCTGTGGTAAAAATTGAAACAGTCATATTTAAATCAGAATATATTTGAGTAAGATAAAAATAGTCATAATCATTATGGGCTAGTGGTAAACATGTTTGTCCTGAAAAACTGCATGTGCACGGTAATTATTGCTTATTTTACGTGCCCATTAACTCCTGCTTTACTTGTTTACTGACTGTTCACACGTTTCCAGGTGTAAAGTGTATCTCATGCTTCAAAAATATAATTGTTGAGTGGAGAGAGTATAAATATGGGAGTTAAAAGATTTTCTAATCTTTTACTAACTTTTATATTCTTAATCTCTTTTATTCTCTCTCTCTCTCTAATATTCTCTGAAGCGTTTTCTTTCAGGACTTTTATCAAACACCTTGCAAACACTATCTTTCTCACTTAATTTCTACAGAGATGGCACCAAAAGACTTGATTTTTAATAGAGCTAAGTTTGTTCCTAACAACTACTCATCTATTCTTAGCAAGGCTGAAGCTTCATCGGAACTTCACTTTATTCAGGATTTCCTTGCTAATTCTGATATTGGGTATGCTTTGACCCAACTTGAAGTAATCCCTGGAACCCAAGTGCTGGAGTTTTGGAGAAGTGGAATCTATGATGATGGAGGTGCTCAAGGGTCCCCAAGTATTATCTTTACAACATGGGAGGATGAACATGTCGTGACTTTGGCTACAGTTCGTCAAGCATTGCAGCTGCCTGAGAACTGCGTTTATACAACTGTTGAGGAGCCAGTTCTTCAAAATATGATGGCCAGTCTAGGGTATGAAAAGACATTGGCAAAGCTGGGTCAATTGAAGAGATCTAACATAAGGAGGGAATGAAGTTTCTTCTTTGACTGCATTACAAAGACCTTCTCCAACAAATGTTCTAATTTCGATGCAATCCCCATACTCAATTAACAATTCAGGTATGCTCTCATTAATCAAACTGATTTTGATTATGCAAGTGTTGTTTTAGGCTTTATTAGGGATAGGATGACAGAAGATAGGAACACTGTCTATTTTGCTAGATTCTGTCAGCTTATCTATAGTGTTTATTGTTCTGATAAGCCCCAATTAGCTAGTGAATCACTTTCACCATTTAGACTAGCTAAAAGAGCTTTTAATGACTTATTATCTACTGATAATAAGAAGGCTGTGTTAAGACCCCTCCAAATTCCCTTATCTGTCAAACATGCCTTAATAACCTATGATCCAGTTACATACACTACACTATATCCTGATGTCCAACCATCTGAACCTCAACCATCAGCACCTACCACCACTACCCATACACCTCAAACTTCTCAACCACAACCAAAATCTACCATCAGGACATCTTTTAAACCATCAACTCAATCATCTCAACCTGAATCATCAGCACATACCATTAGATCTTCATCTTCCAAGCCAAAGAGGACAAAGTCTGTTCCTCAACCTCCACAAAAGAGAAGGAAGATGATTCTCAAAGATGAATCTGATAGTGATGAGGAAACAGTTGAAGCACGGGTTCATGCATCAGAACCTGTGATAGTTGGAGCTGAGAATTTTACTTCTCAGACAGAAATAGCAGCTCAAAGTTCTGATACTTTGAAAAGAAAGAAATCTGTAAGCTCTGAACCTGTTGAAGCAACTCCTTCATTGGCAAGGAGATTGAAGAAAATGAAGGCTAGGAGGTATTTGGCTAAGGCTCCATCAGTAGATACTAAAGAAGCTGAGGAAGGGGATTAGGAATCTCTGATCTCACAAGAACCGATTATCATTGAAGCCCTTCCAACTCAAGCCAAAGACACTACTACTGATACAGTTGTATTCCCTCCTGTCTCTCCTATCAAAGCTACAGATGATGCTAAAGAACAAACTAAAAATTCTGAAATAGATACTCATAATTTGAATATACCAAATGTTCTTTATCTGGAAGCTCCATCTATAGAAGCTCAGCAATCTCCAACTAATTTTCCAATTTTAAATGCTGAGATACCATCTACATCAACCACACCAGCTCTGGAGATAAATTCTGATGTTCAGAATTTAAATGAAGTTGTTCCTGAATCTCCATTTGCTTCATACACTATTGTGTTGTCAGAACATAATGAGTCTTCCTCAAGTTCTGAAGATAATATTTCTGTTGAGACTCCAGTTCCCATTCTAGGCAAGGAAAAATTGGTGAAGAAATTTGTTGAACAGGAAGCACCTATTCCTTGGGAGTGTTAGATATATTTGTGATGTCATGTCTAATATTGATTTGTGTTTAGTTTTCAGATCTTGACTAACAGGACAAATCAGGACTTAACTGGAAATCAGTACTTATACTGAAGTCAGAACTTAAGATATCAGAACTTAAGTTATCAGAACTTAAGATATCAGATGTGGCGCCCTCCAAAACCGGGTCAGAAGTTTGGGGTCCACACACACACCTTAATTATAACCTGCTTATAACAATAATAAAGATAATAATAATATATGCAGTGACCCTACTTACCAACCACCACGGACCGCAACAGGTTAAAGTATGCACACAAGCCACACACACTAATATATTACAAACCGTTCAAATCCCAACTATTTCAAACTCAAACTGAGTATTAAACATTAATACAAACTTTTACAAACTTAAATTATTCCAAAAGAAGCCCACTAGCTCAGCTTTCTCAACCTGAACCCCTAGCTCTCGCGCTGGACTGGGGATCCTCTTTACCAACTGGTTCCTTTTTAACTGAAAAGAATATAAACAACATCGCACAAATGAGCTAACTAGCTCAGCAAGTCACAATGACAAAACTGAGAATAATGATCATCAGGTGAATATGATTATGATATCAAGTGAACAATGGATTAGGATTTAGAATTGGATATTATACTTTTAATTTAAAAACAAGGTTAGGCTGCTGATCAGTCACGCACTAACCCCGAGCAAGGCACACATCATTGCTCTAACTACTGGATCCAAGGCACACATTGGCCTAACTTGACCATTATATGGTCTGACCACGAATCTGGTCCATAATTTTATAAAAAAATAATCCAATTCTAACATAATAACAGAGTATGCAATAATAAGCAATAACCGAAATCATTAACAACAATAAATGTTTAACAATGAAAGGGTTTCAATCCTTGTAAGGATCAATAAGGCAATTTAAAAGCTTGGATGCTGGGTAATGAAAGAATTGAATAACAAAGGAATCAACATTTCAGGGTTTCAAAGATTTAGGCTTTCAAAGTATAGGATACCATGGGTTGAGAATATAATAGTTCATTTCAGTGTCTGGTATTTAGTTTGTATGTATTTGTGGAGTAGTATCGTAGATTTGTGGTTCTTGTTTGGGTATACAATAATCAGTGGATTAGAAAGAATATGGTTCATAGCTCAAGAACAATAACTGAAATCAGGATTTAGGTTTCCGTGCTTCAAAGCACTTGCAATGTCAACAAGACTATCAAGAATTACAATATCTCGAGAAAGTTCAGAACACTTGCCTGATATTAGCTTACTATCATGCACTTGCTTTCAATCACAATCGTCTTACTCCTCAACTACCTGTTTCCCTTTCCTACGCCTTGCCTCTTCTGCTCACATATCATAAGCATCTATCAATCATCAACTCACAGGATTCTATTCAACACATATTTACCCAAATCCGATTAACGGATTGAAATCTATGCAATAACCAAGTACACACCGAATATATAAACCGATAGTCAAACAACAGGTCACGTATAACACATAATACATCACGTAATCAATGACATATCATTTATAAAGAAGTCTCGGGTCATAAATATGCTTTCGGGTATTTAAAATGATTTTTAAAACATTTTTCGGAATTAAAACGGGTCGTTGGATCAATTTCGGAATAATAAACAGGGTTCGGTTGGCCAATTCTGGTTCCGAAACAATTTTAGAATAATTATCGAGCCTTGGAAATAATTTAGAATAATATTTTAAAGCTCGAAACTATTTTTCGGAATTTTTAAATCATTTTTAAATAATTAAATCTAATAATTAATTAATTAAAAATCAATTAATAATTAATTAAATCAATTAATCAATTAATTTTTGAATTAATTGACCAATTAATCAATTAGAAATTAACTGAAATTAATTAACTAATTAATTCAGATTTATTTGTGAATTAAAAATAATTTTCGGAATTAAAATAATAATTTTTAGAATTTTCAGAAATTAAAAATGAATTTTTATAATAAAAATAAATAGGAAATATGATTTTTAAACATTTTATAAACAGGAATCCTAAATTTGCAAAGTCTGGAAACTACAGGGACCAAACTGCATCGTTTTCAAAAGTTGGGGTACTAAACTCTAATTTTTACACCCCGTCGCCGGAAAACACAGAGGTGGCCGGAGAACACGTTCCCGGCGTCCTCATCCCACCAACACCTCCAGATCAACACTACACAACACCAGGAACTTGTTCATGCATTCAAAACATTCTAATCATCCCTGTTCTGGCCGGAAATTGGCCAAGAACATCGCCGGTTTCCGGCGAACATCGCAAATCTTTAAAACACAACTCCCTTCGATTCAAGCATCCTCTGTTAACGAGCTATATATCAATCGATTGCAAATTTTATAAGGAACACAACCCACTATAAATCAACAGCTAATAACCCCTGAATCAAAAACCCCCAAATTTCAATTGAAAACATTCATACGGGTTATAAACCATAATTTTGAAATTCGAAAATTAAACTCAAATTTGAACATGTTATTGAACTCCAAATCAGACGTATGACATATGAAAATCATCAGAAAAACAAGCTCTACAACATGCAATCATCAAATCATACAAACAATCATCCGAACAAAAATTCATATTTTTAATAAAATAAATTCGAAAATAAATAAATTTTTAGAAAAATAACCTTAATTTCTGCAGTGAAACAAAGCTCAGAATCTGATAGAACACCTCAAATCCTTCGTTTTGGTTACTCAAGCTTTAAAAACAGAGATCAGTAACGCCTTCGTTTTGCTATTTGATTCTTAGAACAGTTTATGTAATTAGGGTTTTTCTCTGAAAATTATATAATTAACTATCTGCAAATGATTTTGATACGAAATAAAATACGGTAAAAGGCTATTTATAATTATGGAAAATTAGTATCCCGTTGGATCATTCCGGATATAAAACGGTACGTTTATTTGTAAAAACTGATCCAAACGGTATCGGTTTTCGGGATAATTATCCAAATCAGTACAATTTGTACTGCGGTCTTGGTCTCAGCGCCTGGTAACACGTATTAAGAAGTGATAATTGGGATAGTTTAATAAAAAGCTCTCGTTTATCGAAAATACGGGTTTTATTGATTTACCGAAACGAATATTGTATCGAAAATGTTGCGCCGGGACCCGCATAGGACAAACCGTAAGCCGGATCGAAAAAGTCGAAACATGGAAAATGCTCGGAATATTACAATTAGGTTAGGAAGGAGTTCTCGAAAGAGTTTCGGGTTCCAAAAACGTAACAACGGTTGACGTCGGTTGGTTCCCGTTTTTATAAAATAGATTTTAATTACCCGGAAAAAGATTTTAGAAATTTCATATGATTCTTATAAATCCATAAACCAACATAAAAATAATTAGGAAGATATGACAATTATCTATATTTTATTTTGGACATATAAAAATTAAAATACTCAATTAATATTATTTTTGAATATTCAAGTACATATAACACTTAACAATTAGCTCACAGAATAGATACTGAACACACATAATAATTATATAATAGCAAAAATAATTACACGATATATCCCGGATATTACATCCTTCCCCCTTAAAAGGATTCTGTCCTCAGAATCTCTAAGAAAACAAATGAGGGTACTTTTCTCTCATATCACTTTCTAACTCCCAGGTTGACTCTTCAATCTTTGGGTTTCTCCACAATACTCTTACTAACTTTACCACTTTATTTCTCAATACTTTCTCTCTTTCCTCTAGAATCTCTATCGGACTCTCTACATATGATAAATCTGCCTGAAGCTCTATTGGCTCATATTCTATTACATGCCTGGAGTCTGGATTATATTTCTTAAGCATCGATACATGAAAAACATTGTGAATGTGCTCCATGTGCGGAGGTAACGCCAATTCGTAAGCTACTTTGCCAACGCGCTTTAGGATCTCAAAAGGTCCGACATATCTTGGGCTTAGCTTCCCTTTCTTTCCAAACCTCGTTAGTCCTTTCCATGGTGATACTTTCAGTAATACCAAGCTTCCTTCTTCAAATTCCATGTATTTCCTTGATTGGTCTGCATATTTCCTCTGACGATTTTGAGCGGCTATTAATCTTTTCTGGATAAGTTCAACAACTTCCTTTGTCTGCTGTACCAGTTCAGGTCCAAGTATCTTGCGTTCTCCTACTTCTTCCCAATATATTGGAGATCTACATTTGCGTCCATAAAGGGCTTCATAGGGTGGCATTCCAATGCTGGCATGATAACTGTTATTGTAAGCAAACTCTACCAGAGGTAAATGTTCGTCCCAACTTCCTTTGAAATCAATAGCACAAACACGTAACATATCCTCGATTGTCTGGATCGTTCTTTCACTTTGGCCATCCGTTTGGGGGTGATAAGCTGTACTCATATTCAGTCTTGTTCCCAAACATTCTTGAAAACTCTTCCGGAATCTTGAATTAAACCTTGGATCTCGATCAGATACGATAGACACTGGAACTCCATGACGAACTCCAATTTCTTTTAGGTACCTATGGACCAACTTGTCGAGCGAAAATCTTTCATTTATAGGCAGAAAATGAGCTGACTTGGTAAGTCTATCCACTATAACCCAAATGGCATCATGATTAGCCCTTGTCCTTGGTAATCCAACTATGAAATCCATGGTAATATGTTCCCACTTCCATTCTGGAATCTCCAATGGTTGTAGCAATCCGCTTGGTCTCTGATGCTCTGCTTTAAGTCTCTGACAGGTATATCATTTACTAATCCATTCCGCAATTTCCCTCTTCATATCTGGCCATCAATAATTCTTCTTTAAATCTCTGTACATTTTGGTACTCCCTGGATGGATGGAATATCTTGAACTATGTGCTTCTTGTAAAATTTCATTCTTTAACTTCGTCACTGGTGGAATCCAGATTCTAGATGAAAATCTCAAAATGCCTTGATCATCCTTCTGCATGCATAATTCTTCACCTACCCAACGATTTATATCTTGATCCATTACATCTTTCTGACATTTCTTTATTTTCTCCAACAACTCCGGCTGGAAAGTCATACTGTACACTTTCGCTTCCTCAGGTTTGCAAACTCTAATTTCCAATTCCAATTTCTGAAATTCCTTATATATATCTTCAGGTACTGATAACTCATTTAACTTTTCCTTCCGACTTAATACGTCTGCCACCACGTTCGCCTTACCGGGATGATAATTAATCGAGGAATCATAATCCTTGATCAATTCTAACCATCTCCTTTGCCTCATATTAAGTTCCTTTTGGGTAAATATATATTTCAAACTTTTGTGATCCGTGAAAATCTCACACTTTTCTCCATACAAATAATGTCTCCAAATCTTCAAAGCAAAAACTATAGCTGCTAGCTCTAAGTCATGAGTAGGATATTTTTGTTCGTGTGGTTTCAATTGCCTTGACGCATACGCAATCACCTTGTCGTGCTGTATAAGAACACATCCTAATCCTTTGTAGGAAGCATCGCTATAAATTACGAAATTCCCTTGATCGTCTGGAAGTGACAAAACAGGTGTTGTGATTAATCTCCGCTTCAATTCCTGAAAACTTTCTTCGCACTTGTCATTCCATATAAACTTTTCATTCTTTCGTGTAAGCTTTGTTAATGGTGTTGCAATTCTTGAGAAATTCTGAACGAATTGTTGATAATATCCTGCCAATCCCAAGAAACTTCTTACCTCAGTGGGTGTTCTCGGTCTTTCCCAATTCATAATTGCCTCGATCTTTGCCGGGTCCACTTTGATCCCTTCGTTACTGACTATGTGTCCTAAGAACTGAACTTCCTGTAGCCAAAACTCACACTTCGACAATTTAGCATATAACATCTTTTTCCTTAAAATCTCCAAAGCTGTCCTCAAATGTTCCGCATGATCCTCCTCAGTCTTTGAATAGATCAAAATATCGTCTATAAATACTATAACGAACTTGTCCAAATATTCCTTGAAAATTCTGTTCATCAGGTCCATAAACGCTGCTGGGGCGTTGGTCAATCCAAAAGACATCACTAAAAACTCGTAATGCCCATACCTTGTTCTGAAAGCTGTCTTTGGTATATCTTCTGGTTTAATCTTTAGTTGATGATATCCCGATCTTAAATCGATTTTGGAGAAATACTTGGCTCCCTTCAGTTGGTCAAACAAATCATCAATTCTGGGTAACGGATACTTATTCTTAATCGTCAATTTGTTGAGCTCCCTATAGTCGATGCACAGTCTCATGCTTCCATCTTTCTTCTTGACAAATAGTACCGGGGCTCCCCATGGGGATACGCTGGGTCTGATTACTCCTTTCTCTAATAATTCCTGTAATTGCTTTACTAGCTCTTTCATCTCAACAGGCGCCATTATGTACGGGGCCTTGGATATTGGTTCTGTTCCAGGTGCTAAATCGATTGCAAATTCAATTTCTCTATCTGGAGGAAGTCCTGGCAATTCGACGGGAAATACGTCTGGAAATTCATTCACTACTGGGATATCTTCAAGTTTTGCTGGCTCCTGACTTCTGTCAATCACATATGCTACGAAATGCTCGCATCCTTGCCGTAGTAACTTCTTGGCTTGAATCATCGTTAAGAACTTCTTTACCTGTTTCTGTCCCTTGAACGTTACTATTCCTTCGTCTGGCGTTTTCACCATTACTTTCTTATTTTGACAATCTATCTGAGCATCATGCTTAGATAACCAATCCATTCCTAATATAACGTCAAATTCTCCTAACTTAAACGGTATCAAATCTACACAAAACTTACTACCAGAAATCTCAATCTCACAATTCCCACAAACTTGGTTAACAGTTACACGTTCTTGATTTGCTAATTCCACAGTCATTATTTCATTTAAATACCCAACTGGACAATTTAACTTTCTAACAAAATCTTGTGAAACAAACGATCGAGTTGCTCCCGAATCTATAAACACTTTGGCACATAAAGAATTCACATTAAGCGTACCTACCATGACATCTGTATCCTGGATCGCATCCTTCACCGACATGTCAAAAACTCTAGCCCTTGGAGTCTCATTCACTGTTGGGGTAGATCCCATAATCCTTAATGCATTACTGACTGGGGCTGGTGTCTTGCAATCCCTGGCCATATGCCCTGGCTTCCCACATTTAAAGCATGTAAATCCAATGACTGGAACTTTCACTGCTAGATTCCGGATAGGTTGATCCTTATTTGCTGGCTCTCTTGCTAGCTGATTTCGGCACTCCCTCGAGTAGTGCCCTTTCTGGTTGCATTTAAAACATACCACGTTCAACTTGTTACAAAGTCCTCCATGCTTCTTTCGACAAACTTGACAATCTGGAAAAGTTAATCTCAACTGATTCGGCTGATTCACATTAGCTGGACGGTTGCCCTGGCCTCCGTCTCCTGCATTTTGCCTTCTGAAATTAAAATTTCTCCCTGGCTGAAACTTGCCCTTCTTAAAGTTTGAAAACTTCCCTGTTTGTGACTGACCCTCACTTCCCTCAACTTTCCTTTTCTTGCTTTCCTTATCTTTCTGGAACATCTCACTCTCTGTCTCTGCGATCATAGCCTTCTGTACAACTCTTGCATAGGTATCCAATTCAAAAATGGCTACCTTCCCTTTGATCCATGGTTTCAAACCTTGCTGGAATCTTTTAGCTTTCTTCCTATCAGTATCAACATACGACGGCACATACCTTGACAATTCCTCAAATTTACCCTCATAATCTGTTACCGACATATTCCCTTACTTTAACTCTAAAAACTTCAGCTCCATTTGATCCTGAACAAACTGAGGAAAATACTTTTCTAAAAACAATTCCTTGAACCTTTCCCAACTAATAACATCTGTGCCTTCCAATGTCTTCACCATTTCCCACCAATAGGTGGCCTCATTCTTCAAATAGTAACTTGCAAACTCAACCTTCTGTTCTTCCTTTACTTTCACTAAGGCAAAAGCCTTCTCTATTTCCTTTAACCACACATTTGCTTCAATTGGCTCTAAGGAACCCTTGAATTCTGGTGGGTTTACTGCCTGAAATGTTTTGAAAGTTACCTGGGGATTGGTCTGTCTCTGCTATTGTTGTGCCAGGTGAACTGTTGGGCCAAGATTTGAAGAGTCTGGGCTATTGCTGGGTCCATGGGTCCTGGGTTCACATTCTGGGTTGTATCATCTTGGTTATTATTGTTGTTGGTTTCTTCATTCTGGGTGTTGGTGCGGGTATTTCTTTTGGGAGGCATTTTCTGTAAAAAATCAATCAATTTATTTAGCTTTTGAATCAAATATTTGCATAAAAGAAAAGTTTTGTAAAACAGGAATATCTCTTTTTGAAAACAGTTGTAACTAAGTAAATTGCATGTTTCTTTACAGAATATAAACAGTTATGGAAAACAAGGTACATGGTATCACAGGGTATAACTGGTGCAATAAAATAAATGACAGTGCTGGAAAGGAAAAAGGTACTGATATATATAGATCAAAAGTTTTAGGGTAGTACAAGCGCAAAGACGCTTCGAAAGTAAAAGCAAAAAGGGTACAACAACCTACTCACTAGTCAGCATCGCTAGTCTATAAATACAACTCAAAAGTCTTCTGAAACACACTACACACTACTGTCCATACTACATAACCATACAACACTGCTCAGCATCTTCATCTCAAAATCTCTAACTCAGCTCCAAGGAAACTCTGGTCCTGCCAGCCTCTCAAAGTCCTCCATCACCTCAGTAGCCCAGCCCAGCAGTGCATCAGGGCCTCTGCCAGGTAGTGTGGCTCCATGTAACCTAGCCTCAAGAACCCTCTGTGTCACATGAATCTCCTCTCGAAGCTCCCTCATACCATGATCAACATCTATAGTCCTAATGATATGCTGTAACTCTCTGATCTGAGCCAACAAGGAATCACGCTCCAATAGAAGAGCCTCATACCGGTAATAAGGAACTGGGGGCAATGTAGACTGGAATAGGGCACTCGCTACTGAATGCCCAGTGGAATCTGAATCAGCTGGTGGGGGTCCTCTAATAGGTGGCCTCATGCCTGGAGGTGGAATAGCCTGCAATGGTACGGGCTGCAACACCGGTGGAGGTAGAATAGCCAATGCTGGTGGAATCACAGGACGTGGATCCGAAAACGACACTCCAACTGAAGGCTCTGAGTGATCAGCTGATACGGGAATAAAAGAGTCGGCCATCTCTGCTATCTAAAATCATATCGTAATATAAGAATCTCGTACCATGACGTAAACTATACTAATACCGGTTATACCATAACACTCAACCTCTCGACGTTCTATCATCCTATACCTTATTTCTAATCATATCCCTCTACCCATTCCCGTCAACCTAGGCTTGTGTCAGTGACTTATAACCTGTAGCTCTGATACCAAACCTGTGGCGCCCTCCAAACCCGGGTCAGAAGTTTGGGGTCCACACACACACCTTAATTATAACCTGCTTATAACAATAATAAAGATAATAATAATATATGCAGTGACCCTACTTACCAACCACCACGGACCGCAACAGGTTAAAGTATGCACACAAGCCACACACACTAATATATTACAAACCGTTCAAATCCCAACTATTTCAAACTCAAACTGAGTATTAAACATTAATATAAACTTTTACAAACTTAAATTATTCCAAAAGAAGCCCACTAGCTCAGCTTTCTCAACCTGAACCCCTAGCTCTCGCGCTGGACTGGGGATCCTCTTTACCAACTGGTTCCTTTTTAACTGGAAAGAATATAAACAACATCGCACAAATGAGCTAACTAGCTCAGCAAGTCACAATGACAAAACTGAGAATAATGATCATCAGGTGAATATGATTATGATATCAAGTGAACAATGGATTAGGATTTAGAATTGGATATTATACTTTTAATTTAAAAACCAAGATTAGGCTGATGATCAGTCACGCACTAACCCCGAGCAAGGCACACAACATTGCTCTAACTACTGGATCCAAGGCACACATTGGCCTAACTTGACCATTATATGGTCTGACCACGAATCTGGTCCATAATTTTATAAAAAAATAATCCAATTCAAACATAATAACAGAGTATGCAATAATAAGCAATAACCGAAATCATTAACAACAATAAATGTTTAACAATGAAAGGGTTGCAATCCTTGTAAGGATCAATAAGGCAATTTAAAAGCTTGGATGCTGGGTAATGAAAGAATTGAATAACAAAGGAATCAATATTTCAGGCTTTCAAAGATTTAGGCTTTCAAAGTATAGGATACCATGGGTTGAGAATATAATAGTTCATTTCAGTGTCTGGTATTTAATTTGTATGTATTTGTGGAGTAGTATCGTAGATTTGTGGTTCTTGTTTGGGTATACAATAATCAATGGATTAGAAAGAATATGGTTCATAGCTCAAGAACAATAACTGAAATCAGGATTTAGGTTTCCGTGCTTCAAAGCACTTGCAATGTCAACAAGACTATCAAGAATTACAATATCTCGAGAAAGTTCAGAACACTTGCCTGATATTAGCTTACTATCCTGCACTTGCTTTCAATCACAATCGTCTTACTCCTCAACTACCTATTTCCCTTTCCTACGCCTTGCCTCTTCTGCTCACATATCATAAGCATCTATCAATCATCAACTCACAGGATTCTATTCAACACATACTTCTATCTACCCTTCGTTTTACCCAAATCCGATTAACGGATTGAAATCTATGCAATAACCAAGTAAACACCGAATATATAAACCGATAGTCAAACAACAGGTCACGTATAACACATAATACATCACGTAATCAATGACATATCATTTATAAAGAAGTCTCGGGTCATAAATATGCTTTTGGGTATTTAAAATGATTTTTAAAACATTTTTCGGAATTAAAACGGGTCGTTGGATCAATTTCGGAATAATAAACAGGGTTCGGTTGGCCAATTCTGGTTCCGAAACAATTTTAGAATAATTATCAAGCCTTGGAAATAATTTAGAATAATATTTTAAAGCTCGAAACTATTTTTCGGAATTTTTAAATCATTTTTAAATAATTAAATCTAATTAAATAATTAATTAAAAATCAATTAATAATTAATTAAATCAATTAATCAATTAATTTTCGAATTAATTGACCAATTAATCAATTAGAAATTAACTGAAATTAATTAACTTATTAATTCAGATTTATTTGTGAATTGAAAATAATTTGGGAATTAAAATAATAATTTTTAGAATTTTCAAAAATTAAAAATGAATTTTTATAATAAAAATAAATAGGAAATATGATTTTTAAACATTTTATAAACAGGAATCCTAAATTTGCAAAGTCTGGAAACTACAGGGACCAAACTGCATCGTTTTCAAAAGTTGGGGTACTAAACTGTAATTTTTACACCCCGTCGCCGGAAAACACAGAGGTGGCCGGAGAACACGTTCCCGGCGTCCTCATCCCACCAACACCTCCAGATCAACACTACACAACACCAGGAACTTGTTCATGCATTCAAAACATTCTAATCATCCCTGTTCTGGCCGGAAATTGGCCAAGAACATCGCCGGTTTCCGGCGAACATCGCAAATCTTTAAAACACAACTCCCTTCGATTCAAGCATCCTCTGTTAACGAGCTATATATCAATCGATTGCAAATTTTATAAGGAACACAACCCACTATAAATCAACAGATAATAACCCCTGAATCAAAAACCCCCAAATTTCAATTGAAAACATTCATTCGGGTTATAAACCCTAATTTTGAAATTCGAAAATTAAACTCAAATTTGAACATGTTATTGAACTCCAAATCAGACGTATGACATATGAAAATCATCAGGAAAACAAGCTCTACAACATGCAATCATCAAATCATACAAACAATCATCCGAACAAAAATTCATATTTCTAATAAAATAAATTCGAAAATAAATAAATTTTTAGAAAAATAACCTTGATTTCTGCAGTGAAACAAAGCTCAGAATCTGATAGAACACCTCAAATCCTTGGTTTTGGTTACTCAAGCTTTAAAAACAGAGATCGGTAACGCCTTCGTTTTGCTATTTGATTCTTAGAACAGTTTATGTAATTAGGGTTTTTCTCTGAAAATTATATAATTAACTATCTGCAAATGATTTTGATACGAAATAAAATACGGTAAAAGGCTATTTATAATTATGGAAAATTAGTATCCCGTTGGATCATTCCGGATATAAAACGGTACGTTTATTTGTAAAAACTGATCCAAACGGTATCGGTTTTCGGGATAATTATCCAAATCAGTACAATTTGTACTGCGGTCTTGGTCTTAGCGCCTGATAACACGTATTACGAAGTGATAATTGGGATAGTTTAATAAAAAGCTCCCGTTTATCGAAAATACGGGTTTTATTGATTTACCGAAATGAATATTGTATCGAAAATGTTGCGCCGGGACCCGCATAGGACAAACCGTAAGCCGGATCGAAAAAGTCGAAACATGGAAAATGCTCGGAATATTATAATTAGGTTAGGAAGGAGTTCTCGAAAGAGTTTCGGGTTCCAAAAACGTAACAACGGTTGACGTCGGTTGGTTCCCGTTTTTATAAAATAGATTTTAATTACCCGGAAAAAGATTTTAGAAATTTCATATGATTCTTATAAATCCATAAACCAACATAAAAATAATTAGGAAGATATGACAATTATCTATATTTTATTTTGGACATATAAAAATTAAAATACTCAATTAATATTATTTTTGAATATTCAAGTACAGATAACACTTAATAATTAGCTCACAGAATAGATACTGAACACACATAATAATTATATTATAGCAAAAATAATTACACGATATATCCCGGATATTACATCAGAAGATATTTATCAGGAGATAATATCAGGACTTAAGAAGACATTCAGATAAGGAAGGCGGGTGATTGAAAGGAGAGAAGATCAAAACTAAAACAAGAAGAGATATGCATGGAGAAGAATTCTATGAAGAATTGAAGACTCGGAGAAAAAGATAACAAGTTGATATATTTTAGGATACAGAATCATATTCGATATCAATTAGAAGATTATCTTGTAACTGTGTGTCTATATAAACACAGCATAGGGTTTACACTATAAGTGTTATCATAATCGAGAATATTATTCATTGTAACCCTAAAGCTCTCATGATATTTGTTCATCACTGAGAGAGGACGGTTCTATTGCAATATTGTTTTATTAATAAGATTATTCTGTGTTTCATACTTATGTTCTTAATTCGATTTGATTGTACTATACACTGTATTCAACCCCCTTCTATAGTGTGTGTGACCTAACAAGTGGTATCAAAGCCAATCTGTTAACACATATACAGTAAAGATCCAAAACAATCATCTCTGAAGAAGAACAAACTCCAACCAAGCCCACCAAAATGGAAGAAACTCCAAAAACTCAAATCCATAATCGATATAAGACTATTAGGGCTCCCATACTGAAACCTTATGAGTATCCCATATGGAAAGTGAGGATGACTATGTTTCTGGAAGCTACAGATCCAGAATACCTTGACAGAATTAATGAAGGACCACATAAGCCAACCAAGCTCTCTGTTGTAGTTGCAGATCATCCAGTAATGACTGTACCAAAGGAGAAAAGTGAATATACAGCTGAAGATATCTCATCTAGTGCCAAGGATGCAAATGTAGGGCATTTGCTACATAGTGCCATTGATAATGTCATGTCAAACAGGGTAATTACCTGCAAGACTGCAAAGGAGATATGGGATGCCATGGAAATAAGATGTCAGGGAACTGATGCAATTAAGAAGAACAGGAGGACTATATTCACTCAAGAGTATGAGCACTTTGACTCAAAACCTGATGAGTCATTAACTGGTTTATATGACAGATTTGTCAAACTCTTGAATGATCTGTCACTGGTGAATAAGGAATATGATCTTGAAGATACTAATCTTAAATTCCTTTTAGCTCTTTCTGAAAGTTGGGATTTGAAGGCAACTTCTATAAGAGAGAACTATGCTCTTGATGAAACTACTCTTGATGAAATTTATGGTATGCGCAAAACTCATGAACTTGAGATGGATCAAAGAAGCAAGAGGCATGGGAGAAAGTCAAGAACAATTGCTCTTAAGGCTGAGGAGGAATCCCCCAAAGTGGTTGTCTCAAAGAAAGGCAAATGAAAGGCTCTCATCACAAAGTCTGATACTGAGTCATCAAGTTCTGATAATGATGAGGATTCAGAAACTGAAAGTCTATCTGAGATAGATGCTGATGAAGAAATGATGAGATTGTGTGCTCTTATGGTGAAGGGTATCACAAAGATAGCCTATAGGAAATTCAGAAGGGGAAAGAAGTTTTCCAGGAAAAGTGGAAGTTCTGATAAAAAGGGATTCAGAAAATCTGAAGGCAAAGCAGGAAAGTCTGACAGAGGAGATTAATCAAATGTCAAATGCTACAATTGTGGTGAGAAAGGCCACATATCTCCTGATTGAAAGAAAGGAAAAGGTGACAAAGGCAAGGCACTTGTCACAAAGAAGAAAAGCTGGACAGACACTTCAGATTCTGAAAATGAGGTGAACTATGCATTGATGGCAAATGCTGATAGCAGTTCTGATACTGCTGAGTTAAAGGTACCTCAAATAACTTATGCTTTTCATACTGATGATATTGCTGAGTTGAGATCTTATCTTAAAACCATATTCATTAGCTATAGAGATCAGACTTTAACATGTGATATGTTAACTTCTGAAAATCTGGCTTTTAATAAAAGGAATGACTATTTAGAAAAAGAGTTAGTTATGTTCCATCAAACTCAGAAAGAAAGAGATGATGCTTTTTATGTTAGCGATGAAGTGTTAAAATTGAATCAATCTCTAAAAACTGAGTTAGAAAAGGAAAGAGAGATTATCAGGACTTGGACTAACTCTGGCAGAACAACTTAGAATTTACTAAGTAGTGGAAACTGGAAAGAGGGCTTAGGTTATGGAGATGATAAAAGTGAAATAGGAACTGAAAAAATTAAGCCAATTATTGTTAAACAGACTAATAAGCCAAAGGTAAATCCTGTTAAGTTTGTAGCTAAAACTGTAAAGTCTGATTCTGAAAAGATGGAAGATATTGAGACAGAAGTTAAGGCAAAGTCAACTTCTGACAAATTAAAACAGGATAAACCAGCTGAAGTTAACATAGGCTTAATGACAAAGAAGCAGCTTAAGTATAAGCTGAAAGAGATTAAGAATGTAAACAAGGTAAAGCCACCTAGGAAAAATAGGAATGGAAAGGAAAGTGTGAATAAAAGCAATAATTATATGTCTGTTCTTAATGCTCCTAGAAAGAAATGTTATAACTGTGGAAATTCTAACCATCTAGCTTCTTTTTGAAGGAAGAATAAGAATATAAACTCCTTACCTTCTAAGTCGGGAGTTAAGAGTCAGTCTGTTAGGTTTAAGCCATAAAATCCTTGTTTTCATTGTGTTAGTTTATGGCATTCCATTTACACTTGTAAGTGTAATATCCGGGATATATCTTGTAATTATTTTGCTACTAAATAATTATTATACGTGTCCAGTATCTATTCTGTGAATTTATAGTTAAGTGTTATCTGTATTTGGATATTCAAAAATAATATTAATTGAGTATTTTAATTTTTATATGTCCAAAATAAAATATAGATAATTGTCATATCTTCCTAATTATTTTTATGTTGATTTATGAATTTATAAGAATCATATGAAATTTATAAAATCTTTTTCCAGGTATTTAAAATCTATTTTATAAAAAAACGGGAACCAACCAACGTCACCCGTTGTTACGTTTTTGGAACCCGAAACTCTTCCGAGAACTCCTTCCTAACCTAATTGTAATATTCCGAGCATTTTCCATGTTTCGACTTTTTCGATCCGGCGTACGGTTTGTCCTGCGCGGGTCCCGGCGCAACATTTTCGATACAATATTCGTTTCGGTAATTCAATAAAACTCGTATTTTCGATAAACGGGAGCTTTTTATTAAACTACCACAATTATCACTTCGTAGTACGTGTAACCAGGCGCTGAGACCAAGACCACAGTAAAAATTGTACTGATTTGGATAATTATCCCGAAAACCGATACCGTTTGGATCAGTTTTTATAAATAAACGTACCGTTTTATATCCGGAATGATCCAACGGGATACTAATTTTCCGTAAATATAAATAGCCTTTTACAGTATTTTATTTCGTATCAAAATCATTTGCAGAAAGATAATTATATAATTTTACAGAGAAAAATCATATATTCATAAACTGTTCCAAGAATCAAACCAACTTTTGAAGGTGTTATTGATCTTTGTTTGAAAAGCTCGAGTACCAGATTTGAAGGTCTTGAAGGCTCTATCGGATTCCACAACCTATTTTACTGCAGAATCAAAGGTTGATTTTATATATTTTTATTTATTTTCGAATTATTTTGATTAAAAATATGAATTTTTGTTCGGATGGTTGTTTGTATGATTTGATGATTGCATGTTGTAGAGCTTGTTTTCATGATGAGTTTGATATATTATACGTCTGATTTGGAGTTCAATAACATGTTCAAATTTGAGTTTGATTTTCGAATTTCAAAATTAGGGTTTATAACCCGTATGAATGTTTTCAATTAAAATTTGGGGGTTTTTTGATTCAGGGGTTATTAGCTGTTGATTTATAGTGGATTGTGTTCCTTATGAAATTTGCAATTGATTGGTATATAGCTCGTTAACAGAGGATTTGTGAATTGAAGGGAGTTGTGTTTTTAAGTTTTACGATGTTCGCCGGAAACCGGCGATGTTCTTGGCCATTTTCCGGCCAGGACAGGGATGATTATTGAATTTTGATTGCATGTATAAGTTGCTGGTAACCTGTAGATTAATTCTGGACAGTTTGGTGGCCTGAGGTGGCCGGAATCGTGTTCTCCGGCCACACTCCGGCGAGTCGACGGTGGGAGTTTGCAAAATTGCAAACAGGCCCCTGTACTTTTGGATATGATGAAGTTAGGTCTCTGAAGTTTCCAGACTTTGCAAAAATTGGATTCCTGTTTTAAAAATGTTTAAAAATCATATTTCTTATTTATTTTTATTATAAAAATTCGTTTTTAATTTCTGAAAATTCTAAAAAAAATTGTATTTTAATTCCGAAAATTATTTTTAATTCAAAAATAAATCTGAATTAATTAGTTAATTAATTTCAGTTAATTTTTAATTGATTAATTGGTCAATTAATTGATTAATTGATTTAATTAATTATTAATTGATTTTAACTAATTATTTAATTAGGTTTAATTATTTAAAAATGATGTAAAAATTCCGAAAAATAGTTTCGAGCTTTAAAATATTATTCTAAATTATTTTCAAGGCTCGATAATTATTATAAAATTGTTTCGAAGCCAGAATTGGCTAATCGAACCCTGTTTATTTACCCGAAATTGATCCAATGACCCGTTTTAATTCCGAAAAATGTTTTAAAAATCATTTTAAATAACGAAAAGCTTATTTATGACCCGAGACTTCTTTATAAATGATATATCATTGATTACATGATGTATTATGTGTTATACGTGACTTGCTGATTAACTATCGGTCTATATATTCGGTATTTACTTGATTATTGCGTAACCTTCAATCCGTTAATCGGATTTGGGTGAAATGAAGGGTAGATAAAAGTATGTGTTGAATAGAATCGTATGAGTTGATTAATGATAGATGCTTATGATATGTGAGCAGAAGAGGCAAGACGTAGGAAAGGGAAATAGGTAGTTGAGAAGTAAGAAGGTTGAGATTGGAAGCGAGTGCAGGATAGTAAGCTAATACCAGGCAAGTGTTCTGAACTTTCTCGATATATTATAATACTTGATAGTTTTGTTGATCTTGCAAGTTCTTTGAAGCACAGAAACCTAAACCCTGATTCCAGTTTTGATCTTGAGCCATGAACCTTATTCTTTCTAAGCCATTGATTATTGCATACCCAAATATGAACCTTAAATATACGATACTACTCCACAAATACATACAAACTAAATACCGAACACTGAATCGAATTACCCACACACTCAAACCATTGTATCCTATGCTTTGAAAGGAAAAATCCTTGAAACCTTGAAACACTGATTCCTTTGTTATTCAGTTCTTTCATTACCCAACAACTAAGCCTTGAAGCTGCCATATTGATTCTCATGAATCCTGAAACCATTTTATTATGGAGCATCCAATGTTGTTAATGATTCTGTTTATTGCTATTATTGCTTATTCTGTTATTATGTTAGAATTGGATTGTTTTTATAAAATTGTGGACCAGATTCGTGGTCAGACCATATAATGGTCAAATTAGGCCAATGTGTGCCTTGGATCCAGTAGTTAGAGCAATGTTGTGTGCATTGCTCGGGGTTAGTGCGTGACTGATCAGCAGCCTAACCTTGGTTTTTAAAATAAAAGTATAATATCCAATTCTAAACCATAATCCATTGTTCACTTGATTTCATAACCATATTCACCTGATGATCATTATTCTCAATTTTGTCATTGTGACTTGCTGAGCTACTTAGCTCATTTGTGCGATGTTGTTTATATTCTTTCCAGTTAAAAAGGAACCAGGTGGTAGCGAGGATCCCCAGTCCAGCGCGAGAGCTAGGGGTTATGGTTGATCGAGTTAAGCCAGCAGGCTTCTTTTGAATAATTTGAGTTTGTAAAAGTTTGTAATAATGTTTAATACTCAATTTTAAGTTTGAATAGATGGGATTTGATCGGTATGTAATATATTAGTGTGTTTGGCTTGTGTGCATACTTTAACCTGTTGCGATCCATAGTAGTGGTAAGTAGGATCACTGTATATTATTATTATTATTATTATCTTTATTATTGTTATAAGCAGGTTATAAATAAGGTGTGTGTGTGGACCCCAAACTTCTGACCCGGGTTTGGAGGGCGCCACAGGTTTGGTATCAGAGCTACAGGTTATAAGTCACTGACACAAGCCCAGGTAGACGGGAA
Source organism: Apium graveolens (assembly GCF_009905375.1). Lineage (NCBI taxonomy): Eukaryota > Viridiplantae > Streptophyta > Magnoliopsida > Apiales > Apiaceae > Apium > Apium graveolens. Next base: position 154,559,808 of record NC_133655.1, on the reverse strand, counting down.
TGGGTAGAGGGTTAGGATTAGAAGTAAGGAATAGAATGATAGAACGTCGAGAGATTGAGTGTTACGGTATAACCGGTATTAGTATAATTCACGTCGTGGTTCGAGATTCTTATATTGCGATATGATTTCAGATAGCAGCGATGGCCAACTCTTTTATTCCTGTATCAGCTGATTACTCAGAGCCTTCAGTTGGAGCGCCATCATCGGATCCACGTCCTGTAATTCCACCAGTATTGGCTATTCTACCTCCACCTATGTTGCAGCCCGTACCACTGCAGGCTATTCCACCCCCAGGCATGAGGCCACCTATCAGAGGACCCCCACCAGCTTATTCAGATTCCACTGGGCATTCAGTTGCGAGTGCCCTATTTCAGTCCACATTGCCCCCAGTTCCTTATTACCGGTATGAGTCTCTTCTATTGGAACGTGATTCCTTGTTGGCTCAGATCAGAGAGCTACAGCATATCATCAGGACTACAGATGTTGATCGTGGTGTGAGGGAGCTTTGAGAGGAGATTCATGTGACACGGAGGTTTCTTGAGGCTAGGCTACATGGAGCTACACTACCTGGCAGAGGCCCTGATGCACTGATGGGTTGGGCTACTGAGGTGATGGAGGACTTTGAGAGGCTGGCAGGACCAGAGTTTCCTTGGAGCTGAGTCAGAGATTCAGAGATGGAGATACTGGATAGTGTTGTATGGTTGTGTAGTATGTACAGTAGTGTGTAGTGTGTATCAGTAAGCTTTTGAGTTGTATTTATAGACTAGCTATGCTGACTAGTGAATAGGTTGTTGTACCCTTTTTCTTTTACTTTCGAAGCGTCTTTACGCTTGTACCACCCAAAACTTTTGATCTATATATATATCAGTACCTTTTTCTTTCCATTACTGCCATTTCCTTTATTGTACCTGTTTTAATTTACCTTATTTATTGCACCAGTTATACCCTGTAATACCATGTACCCTGTTTTCCATAACTGCTTATATTCTGTAAAGAAGCCTGCAATTTACTTAGTTACAACTGTTTTCAAAAAGAGATATTTCTGTTTTACAAAACTTTTCTTTTATGCAAAAGATTTGATTCAAAAGCTAAATAAGTTGTTTGATTCTTTACAGAAAATGCCTCCTAGAAGAAATACCCGCACCAATACCCAGAATGAGGAAACCAACAACAATAACAACCAAGATGATACAAATCCAAATGTGAACCCAGGACCCATGGACCAGCAATAGCCCAGATTCTTCAAATCTTGGCCCAACAAACAGTTCACCTAGCCCAACAAACAGTTCACCTGGCACAACAACAACAAAGACAGACCAATCCCCAAGTAACTTTCAAAACTTTTCAGGTAGTAAACGTACCAGAATTCAAGGGTTCCCTAGAGCCGATTGAAGCAAATGTTTGGTTAAAGGAAATAGAGAAGGCATTTGCCTTGGTAAAAGTAAAGGAAGAACAGAAGGTTGAGTTTGCAAGTTACTATTTTAAGAATGAGGCCACCTATTGGTGGGAGATGGTGAAGACATTGGAAGGTATAAATGTTACTACTTGGGAGAGATTTAAGGAATTGTTTTTAGAAAAGTATTTTCCTCAGTTTGTCCAAGATCAAATGGAGCTGAAGTTTTTAGAATTAAAGCAAGGGAACATGTTGGTAACAGATTATGAGAATAAGTTTGAAGAATTTTCAAGGTATGTGCCGTCGTATGTGGATACTGACAGGAAGAAAGCTAAAAGATTCCAGCAAGGTTTGAAACCATGGATCAGAGGGAAGGTAGCCATTTTTGAATTGGATACCTATGCATGAGTGGTACAGAAGGCTATAATTGTAGAGACAGAGAGTGAGATGTTCCAGAAGGAAAAGGAAAGCAAGAAGAGGAAATTTGAAGGGAATGAGGGCCGGTCACAACCAGGGAAGTTTCCAAATTTTAAGAAGGGCAAGTTTCAGCCTGGGAGGAATTTTAATTTCAGGAGACAAAATGCAAGCGATGGAGGCCAGGGCAACCGTCCAGTTAATGTGAATCAGCCAAATCAATTGAGATTAACTTTTCCAGATTGTCAAGTATGCGGAAAGAAGCATGGGGGAGTTTGTAATAAGTTGAATGTAGTTTCTTTTAAATGCAACCAGAAAGGGCACTATTCGAGGGAGTGCCGAAATCAGCCAGCAAGAGAACCAGCAAATAAGGATCAGCCTATCCGGAATCCAACAGTGAAGGTTCCAGCCATTGGATTTACGTGCTTCAAATGTGGAAAGCCAGGATATATGGCCAGGGATTGCAAGACACCAGCTCCAGTCAGTAATGCATTAAGGATTATGGGATCTACCCCAACAGTGAATGAGACTCCAAGGGCTAGAGTTTTTGATATGTCTGTAAAGGATGCTATCCAGGATATGGATGTCGTGGCAGGTACGCTTAATGTAAATTCTTTATGTGCCAAAGTGTTAATAGATTCGGGAGCAACCCGATCATTTGTTTCACAAGATTTTGTTAGCAAGTTAAATTGTTCAGTTGAGTGTTTAAATGAAATAATGACTGTGGAATTAGCAAATCAAGAACGTGTATCTGTTAATCAAGTTTGTGGGAATTGTGAGATTGAGATTTCTGGTAGTAAGTTTTGCGTAGATTTGATACCATTTAAGTTAGGGGAGTTTGATGTTATATTAGGAATGAATTGGTTATCTAAGCACGATGCCTAGATAGATTGTTGAGATAAGAAGGTAATGGTGAAGACACCAGATAAAATAATAGTAACGTTCAAGGGCCAGAAGCAAGTAAAGAAGTTCTTAACAATGATTCAAGCCAAAAAGTTATTACGGCAAGGATGCGAGCATTTCGTAGCATATGTGATCGACAGAAATCATGAGCCAGCAAAACTTGAAGATATTCCAGTAGTGAATGAATTTCCAGATGTGTTTCCTGATGAGTTACCAGGACTTCCTCCAGATAGAGAAATTGAATTTGCGATCGACTTAGCACCTGGAACAGAACCAGTATCCAAGGCCCCGTATAGAATGGCGCCTGTTGAGATGAAAGAGCTAGCGAAGCAATTGCAGGAGTTATTAGAGAAAGGAGTAATTAGACCCAGTGTATCCCCGTGGGGAGCACCGGTATTATTTGTCAAGAAGAAAGATGGAAGCATGAGACTGTGCATTGACTATAGGGAGCTCAATAAGCTTACAATCAAGAACAAGTATCCATTACCTAGAATTCGACGATTTGTTTGACCAATTGAAGGGAGCCAAGTATTTCTCCAAAATTGATTTAAGATCGGGATATCATCAACTGAAGATCAAGCCAGAAGATATACCAAAGACAGCTTTCCGAACAAGGTACGGACATTATGAATTTTTAGTAATGTCTTTTGGATTGACCAATGCCCCGACAATATTTATGGACCTGATGAACAGAATTTTCAAGGAATATTTGGACAAGTTCGTTATTGTATTAATATACGATATTTTGATCTATTCAAAGACAGAAGAGGATCATGCGGAATATTTAAGGACAGCTTTGAAGATTTTAAGGAAAAAGAAGTTATATGCTAAATTTTCGAAGTGTGAGTTTTGGCTACAGGAAGTTCAGTTCTTAGGACACATAGTTAGTAATGAAGGGATCAAAGTGGATTCCGTAAAGATCGAGGCAATTACGAATTGGGAGAGACCGAGAACACCCATCGAGGTAAGAAGTTTCTTGGGATTGGCAGGATATTATCGACGATTCATCCAGAATTTCTCAAGAATTGCAACACCATTGATAAAGCTTACACGGAAGAATGAAAAGTTTATATGAAACGATAAGTGTGAAGAAAGTTTTTAGGAGTTGAAGCGACGATTAATCATGGCACCTGTTTTGTCACTTCCAGACGATCAAGGGAATTTCGTAATTTATAGCGATGCTTCTCACAAAGGATTAGGATGTGTTTTAATGCAGCACGACAAGGTGATTACGTATGCGTCAAGGCAATTGAAACCACACGAACAGAAGTATCCTACTCATGATTTGGAGCTAGCAGCCATAGTGTTTGCTTTGAAGATCTGGAGACATTACCTTTATGGAGAGAAGTGTGAGATTTATACGGATCACAAAAGTTTGAAGTATATATTCACCTAGAAGGAACTTAATATGAGGCAAATGAGATGGTTAGAATTGATCAAAGATTATGATTGCTCGATTAATTATCATCCCGGTAAAGCAAATGTTGTAGCGGACGCGTTAAGTCGGAAGGAAAGGTTAAATGAGTTATCAGTACCTAAAGAGATATATAAGGAATTTCAGAAATTGGAATTGGAGATTAGAGTTTGCAAGCCTGAAGAAGTGAAAGTGTACAGTATGACTTTCCAGCCGGAGTTGCTGGAGAACATAAATAAATGTCAGGAAGATGTAATGGACCAAGATATAAATCATTTGGTAGGTGAAGAATTATGCACACAAAAGGATGATTAAGGTATTTTGAGGTTTTCTTCTAGAATTTAGATTCCACCAATAACGGAGCTGAAGAATGAAATTTTGCAAGAAGCGCATAGTTCAAGATATTCCATCATCCGGGAAGTACCAAGATGTATAGAGATTTAAAGGAAAATTATTGGTGGCCAGACATGAAGAGGGAAATTGCGGAATGGGTTAGCAAATGTTATACCTGTCAGAGAGTTAAAGCAGAGCATCAGAGACCAAGCGGATTGCTACAGCCATTGGAGATTCCAGAGTGGAAGTGGGAACATATTGCCATGGATTTTATAGTTGGATTACCAAGGACAAGGGCTAATCATGATGCCATTTGGATTATAGTGGATAGACTTACCAAGTCAGCTCATTTTCTGCCTATAAATGAAAGATTTTCGCTCGACAAGTTAGTCCATATGTACCTGAAGGAAATCGTAGTTCGTCATGGAGTTCCTGTGTCTATCGTATCTGATCGAGATCCAAGATTTAACTCGAGATTTTGGAAGAGTTTTCAAGAATGTTTGGGAACAAGACTGAATATGAGTACGGCCTATCACCCCCAAACGGACGGCCAAAGTGAAAGAACGATCCAGATAATCGAGGACATGTTACCCGTTTGTGCTATTGATTTCAAAGGAAATTGGGACGAGCATTTACCCCTGGTAGAGTTTGCTTATAACAACAGTTATCACGCCAGTATTGGTATGCCACCCTATAAAGCCCTTTATGGACGCAAATGCAGATCTCCAGTATATTAGGATGAAGTAGGAGAACGCAAGATACTTGGACCTGAACTGGTACAGCAGATAAAGGAAGTTGTTGAAATTATTCAGAAGAGATTGATAGCCACACAAGATCGTCAGAGGAAATACGTAGACCAGTCAAGGAAAGACATGGAATTTGAAGAAGAAAGCTTGGTATTACTGAAAGTATCACCGTGGAAAGGACTAACAAGATTTGGGAAGAAAGGGAAGTTAAGTCCAAGATATGTTGGACCTTTTGAGATCCTAAAGCGTGTTGGCAAAGTAGCTTACGAGGTAGCATTACCACCGCACATGGAGCACATTCACAATGCTTTTCACGTATCAATGTTTAAGAAGTACAATCCAGACTCCAAGCATGTAATAAAATATGAACCAATAGAGCTTCAGGCGGATTTGTCATATGTAGAAAGTCCGATAGAGATTCTAGAGGAGAGAGAGAAAGTATTGAGAAATAAAGTGGTAAAGTTAGTAAGAGTATTGTGGAGAAACCCAAAGATTGAAGAGTCAACCTGGGAGTTAGAAAGTGATATGAGAGAAAAGTACCCTCATTTATTTTCTTAAGAGATTCTGAGGACAGAATCCTTTTAAGGGGGGAAGGATGTAATATCTGGGATATATCATGTAATTATTTTGCTATTAAATAATTATTATACGTGTCCAGTATCTATTCTGTGAATTTATTGTTAAGTGTTATATGTATTTGGATATTCAAAAATAATACTAATTGAGTATTTTAATTTTTATATGTCCAAATTAAAATATAGATAATTGTCATATTTTCCTAATTATTTTTATGTTGATTTATGAATTTATAAGAATCATATGAAATTTATAAAATCTTTTTCCAAGTATTTAAAATCTATTTTATAAAAAAAGAGAACCAAACAACGTCACCCGTTGTTACGTTTTTGGAACCCGAAACTCTTCCGAGAACTCCTTCCTAACCTAATTGTAATATTCCGAGACTTTTTGGAAGAGTTTCGGGTTCCAAAAACGTAACAACGGGTGACGTCGGTTGGTTCCCGTTTTTATAAAATAGATTTTAATTACCCGGAAAAAGATTTTAGAAATTTCATATGATTCTTATAAATCCATAAGTCAACATAAAAATAATTAGGAAGATATGACAATTATTTATATTTTATTTTGGACATAATAAAATTAAAACACTCAATTAATATTATTTTTGAATATCCAATTACAGATAACACTTAACAATTAACTCACAGAATAGATACTGAACACACATAATAATTATTAAATAGCAAAAATAATTACACGATATATCCCGGATATTACATCCTTCCCCCCTTAAAAGGATTCTGTCCTCAGAATCTCCTAAGAAAACAAATTAGGGTACTTTTCTCTCATATCACTTTCTAATTCTCAGGTTGACTCTTCAACCTTTGGGTTTCTCCACAATACTCTTACTAACTTTACCACTTTATTTCTCAATACTTTCTCTCTTTCCTCTAGAATCTCTATCGGACTCTCTACATATGATAAATCTTCCTGAAGCTCTATTGGTTCATATTCTATTACATGCCTGGAGTCTGGATTATATTTCTTGAGCATAGATACATGAAAAACATTGTGAATGTGCTCCATGTGCGGAGGTAACGCCAATTCGTAAGCTACTTTGCCAGCGTGCTTTAGGATTTCAAAAGGTCCGACATATCTTGGGCTTAGCTTCCCTTTCTTCCCAAACCTCGTTAGTCCTTTCCACGGTGATACTTTCAATAATACCAAGCTTCCTTCTTCAAATTCCATATCTTTCCTTGACTGGTCTGCATATTTCCTCTGACGATCTTGTGCGGCTATTAATCTTTTCTGGATAAGTTCAACAACTTCCTTTGTCAGCTATACCAGTTCAGGTCCAAGTATCTTGCGTTCTCCTACTTCGTCCCAATATATTGGAGATCTACATTTGCGTCCATAAAGGGCTTCATAGGGTGGCATCCCAATGCTGGCATGATAACTGTTGTTGTAAGCAAACTCTACCAGAGATAAATGTTCGTCCCAACTTCCTTTGAAGTCAATAGCACAAACACGTAACATATCCTCGATTGTCTGGATCGTTCTTTCACTTTGGCCATCCGTTTGGGGGTGATAAGCTGTACTCATATTCAGTCTTGTTCCCAAACATTCTTGAAAACTCTTCCAAAATCTTGAATTAAATCTTGCATCTCGATCAGATACAATAGACATAGGAACTCCATGACGAACTACGATCTCTTTCAAGTACATATGGACTAACTTGTCGAGCGAAAATCTTTCATTTATAGGCAGAAAATGAGCTGACTTGGTAAGTCTATCCACTATAACCCAAATGGCATCATGATTAGCCCTTGTCCTTGGTAATCCAACTATGAAATCCATGGTAATATGTTCCCACTTCCACTCTGGAATCTCCAATGGCTGTAGCAATCTGCTTGGTCTCTGATGCTCCGCTTTAACTCTCTGACAGGTATAACATTTGCTAACCCATTCTGCAATTTCCCTCTTCATATCTGGCCACCAATAATTCTTCTTTAAATCTCTGTACATTTTGGTACTCCCTGGATGGATGGAATATCTTGAACTATGTGCTTCTTGTAAAATTTCATTCTTTAACTCCGTCACCGGTGGAATCCAGATTCTAGATGAAAATCTCAAAATGCCTTGATCATCCTTCTGCGTGCATAATTCTTCACCTACCAAACGATTTATATCTTGATCCATTACATCTTCCTGACATTTCTTTATTTTCTCCAACAACTCCAGCTGGAAAGTCATACTGTACACTTTCGCTTCCTCAGGTTTGCAAACTCTAATTTCCAATTCCAATTTCTGAAATTCCTTATATATATCTTCAGGTACTGATAACACATTCAACCTTTCCTTCCGACTCAATGCGTCTGCCACAACGTTCGCTTTACCGGGATGATAATTAATCGAGCAATCATAGTCTTTGATCAACTCTAACCATCTCCTTTGCCTCATATTAAGTTCCTTCTGGGTAAATATATATTTCAAACTTTTGTGATCCGTATAAATCTCACATTTCTCTCCATACAGATAATGTCTCCAAATTTTCAAAGCAAATACTATGGCTTCTAACTCCAAGTCATGAGTAGGATACTTCTGTTCGTGTGGTTTCAATTGCCTTGACGCATACGCAATCACCTTGTCATGCTGCATAAGAACACATCCTAATCCTTTGTGAGAAGCATCACTATAAATTATGAAATTCCCTTGATCGTCTAGAAGTGACAAAACAGGTGCCGTGATTAATCTCCGCTTTAATTCCTGAAAACTTTCTTCGCACTTGTCGTTTCATATAAACTTTTCATTCTTTCGTGTAAGCTTTGTCAATGGTGTTGCAATCCTTGAGAAATTCTGAACGAATCGTCGATAATATCCTGCCAATCCCAAGAAACTTCTTACCTCAGTGGGTGTTCTCGGTCTCTCCCAATTCGTAATTGCCTCGATCTTTGCCGGGTCCACTTTGATCCCTTCGTTACTGACTATGTGTCCTAAGAATTGAACTTCCTGTAGCTAAAACTCACACTTCGAGAATTTAGCATATAACTTCTTTTTCCTTAAAATCTCCAAAGCCGTTCTCACATGTTCCGCATGATCCTCTTCCGTCTTTGAATAGATTAAAATATCGTCTATAAACACAATAACAAACCTATCCAAATACTCTTTGAAAATTCTGTTCATCAGGTCCATAAACACTGTCGGGGCATTGGTCAATCCAAAATGACATCACTAAAAACTCGTAATGTCCATACCTTGTTCTGAAAGCTGTCTTTGGTATGTCTTCTGGCTTGATCTTCAGTTGATGATATCCCGATCTTAAATCAATTTTGGAGAAGTACTTGGCTCCCTTCAACTGGTCAAACAGATCATCGATTCTGGGTAACGGATATTTGTTCTTGATTTTCAGCTTGTTGAGCTCCCTTTAGTCGATGCACAGTCTCATGCTTCCATCTTTCTTCTTGACAAATAATACCGGGGCTCCCCACGGGGATACGCTGGGTCTGATTACTCCTTTTTCTAACAATTCCTGCAATTGCTTTGCTAGCTCTTTCATCTCAACAGGTGCCATTCTGTACGGGGCCTTAGATACTGGTTCTGTTCCAGGTGCTAAATCGATCGCAAATTCAATTTCTCTATCTGGAGGAAGTCCTGGTAACTCGTCGGGAAATACATCTGGAAATTCCTTCACAACTGGAATATCTTCAAGTTTTGCTGGCTCCTGACTTCTGTCGATCACATACGCTACGAAATGCTCACATCCTTGTCGTAGTAACTTCTTAGCTTGAATCATCGTTAAGAACTTCTTTACCTGCTTCTGTCCTTTGAACGTTACTATTCTTTCATCTGGCATTTTTACCATTACTTTCTTATTTCGACAGTCTATCTGATCATCATGCTTAGATAACCAATCCATCCCTAATATAACGTCAAATTCTCCTAACTTAAATGGTATCAAATCTACACAAAACTTACTACCAGAAATCTCAACCTCACAATTCCCACAAACTTGATTCACAGTTACACGTTCTTGATTTGCTAATTCCATAGTCATTATTTCATTTAAATACCCAACTGGATAATTTAACTTACTAACAAAATCTTGTGAAACAAACGATCGAGTTGCTCCCGAATCTATTAACACTTTGGCATATAAAGAATTCATATTAAGCGTACCTGCCATGACATCCATATCCTGAATAGCATCCTTCACCGACATGTCAAAAACTCTAGCCCTTGGAGTCTCATTCACTGTTGGGGTAGATCCCATAATCCTCAATGCATTACTGACTAGGGCTGGTGTCTTGCAATCCCTGGCCATATGTCCTGGCTTCCCACATTTAAAGCATGTAAATCCAATGACTGGAACTTTCACTGCTGGATTCCGGATAGGCTGATCCTTATTTGCTGGCTCTCTTGCTGGCTGATTTTGGCACTCCCTCGAATAGTGCCCTTTTTGGTTGCATTTAAAACATACCACATTCAACTTGTTACAAACTCCTCCATGCTTCTTTCCACATATTTGACAATCTGGAAAAGTTAATCTCAACTGATTCGGCTGATTCACATTAGCTGGACGGTTGCCCTGGCCTCCGTCTCCTGCATTTTGTTTCCTGAAATTAAAATTTCTCCCTGACTGAAACTTACCCTTCTTAAAATTTGGAAACTTCCCTGTTTGTGACTGACCCTCACTTCCCTCAACTTTCCTTTTCTTGCTTTCCTTTTCCTTCTGGAATATCTCACTCTCTGTCTCTGCGATCATAGCCTTCTATACCACTCCTGCATAGGTATCCAATTCAAAAATGGCTACCTTCCCTCTGATCCATGGTTTCAAAACCTGCTGGAATCTTTTAGCTTTCTTTCTATCAGTATCAACATACGACGGTACATACCTTGACAATTCCTCAAACTTACCCTCATAATCTGTTACCGGCATGTTCCCTTGCTTTAATTTTAAAAACTTCAGCTCCATTTGATCCTGAACAAACTGAGGAAAATACTTTTCTAAAAACAATTCCTTAAACCTTTCCCAAGTAATAGCATTTTTGCCTTCCAATGTCTTCACCATTTCCCACCAATAAGTGGCCTCATTCTTCAGATAGTAACTTGCAAACTCAACCTTCTGTTCTTCCTTTACTTTCACTAAGGCAAATGCCTTCTCTATTTCCTTTAACCAAACATTTGCTTCAATTGGCTCTAAGGAACCCTTGAATTCTGGTGGGTTTACTACCTGAAAAGTTTTAAAAGTTACATGGGGGTTGGTCTGTCTTTGTTGTTGTTGTGCCAGGTGAACTATTTGTTGGGCCATGATTTGAAGAATCTCGGCTATTGCTGGGTCCATGGGTCCTGGGTTCACATTCGGGTTTGTATCATCTTGGTTGTTATTGTTGTTGGTTTCTTCATTCTGGGTGTTGGTGCGGGTATTTCTTCTGGGAGGCATTTTCTGTAAAGAATCAATCAACTTATTTAGCTTTTGAATCAATCTTTTGCAAAAAAGAATAGTTTTGCAAAACAGAAATTTTTCTTTTTGAAAACAGTTGTAACTAAATAAATTGCATGCTTCTGTACAGAATATAAATAGTTATGAAAACAGGGTACAAATATCACAGGGTATAACTGGTGCAATAAATAAGGTAAGGTAAAACATGTGCAATAAAGTAAATGACAGTGCTGGAAAGGAAAAAAGGTACTGATATATATAGATCAAAAGTTTTAGGTAGTACAAGCGTAAAGACGCTTCAGAAGTAAAAGCAAAAAGGGTGCAACAACCTACTCACTAGTCAGCATAGCTAGTCTATAAATAAAACTCAAACGTCTACTGATACACACTACACACTACTGTACATACTACATAATCATAACAACACTGCTCAGCATTTCCATCTCTGAATCTCTAACTCAGCTCCAAGGAAACTCTGGTCCTGCCAGCCTCTCAAAGTCCTCCATCACCTCAGTAGCCCATCCCATCAGTGCATCAGGGCCTCTGCCAGGTAGGGTAGCTCCATGTAGCCTAGCCTCAAGAACCCTCCGTGTCACATGAATCTCCTCTCGAAGCTCCCTCACACCACGATCAACATCTGTAGTCCTGATGATATGCTGTAGCTCTCTAATCTGAGCCAACAAGAAATCACGCTCCAATAGAAGAGCCTCATACCGGTAATAAGGAACTGGGGGCAATGTAGAATGGAATGGGGCACTCGCTACTGAATGCCCGGTGGAATCTGAATCAACTGGTGGGGGTCCTCTGACAGGTGGCCTCACGCCTAGAGGTGGAATAGCCTGCAATGGTATGGGCTGCAACACAGGTGGAGGTAGTATAGCCAACACGGGTGGAACAACAAGACGTGGATCCGAAGACGGTACTCCAACTGAAGGCTCTGAGTGATCAGCTGATACGGGAATAAAAGAGTCGGCCATCACTGCTATCTGAAATCATATCGCAATATAAGAATCTCGTACCATAACGCGAATTACACTAATACCTGATATACCGAGGCACTCAACCTCTCGACGTTCTATCTTTCTATTCCTTACTTCTAATCCTAACCCTCTACCTATTCCCGTTAACCTAGGCTTGTATCAGTGACTTATAACCTGTAGCTCTGATACCAAACCTGTGGCGCCCTGCAAACCCGGGTCAGAAGTTTGGGGTCCACACACACACCTTATTTATAACCTGCTTATAAAAATAATAAAGATAATAATAATATATGCAGTGACCCTACTTACCAACCACCACGGACCGCAACAGGTTAAATTATGCACGCAAGCCAAACACACTAATATATTACAAACCGTTCAAATCCCAATCATTCAAAATCAAACTGAGTATTAAACTTTATTACAACTTTTATAAACTTAAATTATCCTAAAAGAAGCCTACTAGCTCAGCTTCCTCAACCTGAACCCCTAGCTCTCGCGCTGGACTGGGGATCCTCATTACCAACTGGTTCCTTTTTAACTGAAAAGAATATACACAACATCGCACAAATGAGCTAACTAGCTCAGCAAGTCACAATGACAAAACTGAGAATAATGATCATCAGGTGAATGTGATTATGATATCAAGTGAACAATGGATTATGATTTAGAATTGGATATTATACTTTTAATTTAAAAACCACGGTTAGGCTGCTGATCAGTCACGCACTAACCCCGAGCAAGGCACACAACATTGCTCTAACTACTGGATCCAAGGCACACATTGGCCTAACTTGACCATTAATATGGTCTGACCACGAATCTGGTCCATAATTTTATAAAAACAATCCAATTCTAACATAATAACAGAATATGCAATAATAAACAATAACCAGAATCAATAACAAAAATAAGTGTTTAACAATGAAAGGGTTTCAATCCTTGTAATGATCAATAAGGTAATTTAAAAGCTTGGATGTTGGGTAATGAAAGAATTGGATAACAAGGGAATCAACATTTCAGGGTTTCAAAGATTTGGGCTTTCAAAGCATAGGATGCAATAATTGAGTATACAAGTAATTCAGTTCAGTGTTTGGGATTTTGTTTGCATGTATTTGTAGAGTAGTATCGTGTGTTTGAGATTCGTGTTTGGGTACACAACAATCAATGGTCTAGAAAGAATAAGGTTCATGGCTCAAGAACAATAACTGAAATCAGGGTTTGGGTTTCAGTGCTTCAAAGCACTTGCAATATCAACAAGACTATCAAGTACTACAATATCTCGAGAAAGATCAAAACACTTGCCTGGTATTAGCTTACTACACTGCACTCGCTTCCAATCACAACCGTCTTACTCCTCAACTATCTGTTTCCCTTTCCTACGCCTTGCCTCTTCTGCTTACATATCATAAGCATCTATCAATAATTGACTCATAGAATTCTATTCAACACATACTTCTATCTACCCTTCCTTTTACCCAAATCCGATTAACGGATTGAAAGTTACGCAATAATCAGTAAACATCGAATATATAAACCGACAGTCAACCAACATATCACATATAACACATAATACGTCACATAATCAATGACATATCATTTATAAAGACATTTCGGGTCATAAATAGGCTTTCTGGTATTTAAAATGATTTTTAAAACATTTTTCGGAATTAAAACGGGTCGTTGGATCAATTTCGGGATAATAAACAGGGTTCGGTTGGCCAATTCTGCCTCCGAAACAATTTTAGAATAATTATCGAGCCTTGAAAATAATTTAGAATAATATTTTAAAGCTCGAAACTATTTTTCGAAATTTTTAAATCATTTTTAAATAATTAAATCTAATTAAATAATTAATTAAAAATCAATTAATAATTAATTAAATCAATTAATCAATTAATTTTCGAATTAATTGACTAATTAATCAATTAAAAATTAACTAAAATTAATTAACTAATTAATTCAGATTTATTTGTGAATTAAAAATAATTTTCGGAATTAAAATAATAATTTTTAGAATTTTCAGAAATTAAAAACGAATTTTTATAATAAAAATAAATAGGAAATATGATTTTTAAACATTTTTAAAACAGGAATCCAATTTTTGCAAAGTCTGGAAACCTGGGGGACCAAACTTCATCATCTACAAAACTACAGGGACTAAACTGCAATTTTTGCAGTTCCAGCCGCCGACTCACCGGAATGTGGCCGGAGAACATGATTCCGGCCACCTCAGGCCACCAAACTGTCCAGATTTAATCTACAGGTTACCAACAACTTATTCGTGCAATCAAAACTCAATAATCATCTCTGTTCTGGCCGGAAATTGGCCAAGAACATCGCCAGTTTCCGGCGAACATAGAAAACTTTCAAAACACAACTCCCTTCTCTACAGACCTCGTTGATTCATGAAACTTATACGACTGGATTGCAAATTTCACAGAGAACACAACCCACTATATCACAACATCAATCTATTACAGAATAAGAAACCCCCAAATTTCAATTAAGAACATTCATACGGGTTATAAACCCTAATTTTAAAATTCGAAAATCAAACTCAAATTTAAACATGTTATTGAACTCCAAATCAGACGTATGACATATGAAAATCATCAGGAAAACAAGCTCTACAACATGCAATCATCAAATCATACAAACAATCATCCGAACAAAAATTCATATTTTAAATAAAATAAATTCGAAAATAAATAAATTTTCAGAAAATAAACCTTTGATTCTGCAGTAAAACAAGTTCTGGAATCTGATAGTACTCCTTGAGACCTTCAAATTGGTTACTCCAACTTTCCAAACGGATTTCACTAACACCTTGAATTTGTGGTTTGATTCTCAGAAAGGTTTATGAATATATGATTTTTCTCTGTAAAACTATATAATTATCTGTCTGCAAATGATTTTGATACGAAATAAAATACGGTAAAAGCTATTTATAATTACGGAAAATTAGTATCCCGTTGGATCATTCCGGATATAAAATGGTACGTTTATTTATAAAAACTGATCCAAACGGTATCGGTTTTCGGGATAATTATCCAAATCAGTATAATTTGTACTGCGGTCTTGGTCTCAGCACCTAGTTACACGTACTACGAAGTGATAATTGGGATAGTTTAATAAAAAGCTCCCGTTTATCGAAAATACGGGTTTTATTGATTTACCGAAATGAATATTGTATCGAAAATGTTGCGCCGGGACCCGCGCAGGACAAACCGTACACCGGATCGAAAAAGTCGAAACATGGAATATGCTCGGAATATTACAATTAGGTTAGGAAGGAGTTCTCGGAAGAGTTTCGGGTTCCAAAAACGTAACAACGGGTGACGTTGGTTGGTTCCCGTTTTTATAAAATAGATTT
Source organism: Apium graveolens (assembly GCF_009905375.1). Taxonomy (NCBI): domain Eukaryota; kingdom Viridiplantae; phylum Streptophyta; class Magnoliopsida; order Apiales; family Apiaceae; genus Apium; species Apium graveolens. The sequence goes on along the minus strand of NC_133655.1, from coordinate 154,544,290 downwards.
TAATTACCCTGAAAAAGATTTTAGAAATTTCATACGATTCTTATAAATCCATAAGTCAACATAAAAATAATTAGGAAGATATGACAATTATTTATATTTATTTTGGACATAATAAAATTAAAATACTCAATTAATATTATTTTTGAATATCCAAGTACAGATAACACTTAACAATTAACTCACATAATAGATACTGAACACACATAATAATTATTTAATAGCAAAAATAATTACACGATATATCCCGGATATTACAGATACCGTAAATTCTGATAAGAAAAATGTTAACATAAACTCTGATGTTAAATCCACTGCAAATGTTAACAAACTTAATAAGGCCTAAGGATCAAAGCAAGTCTGGGTCCTTAAAACTAATCAGTAGTGGTCTTTGTGATTGCAGGGCAACATGAAAAACATCCTAGTTCTGGAGAGTGGATGTTCAGGACATATGACTGGAAATAAAGCCCTGCTATCAGACTTTATGGAGAAAGCTGGCCCAGGAGTTTCTTATGGAGATGGCAATATGGGAAAAACTCTGTGATATGGCAATATAAATCTTGGGAATGTCATTATTGAAAAAGTAGCTCTAGTCTCAGAATTTAAACACAATGTGTTGAGTGTTAGTCAAATTTGTGACAGAGGTTATCATGTGGATTTCTTTGAAAAACAATGTGAAGTTGTAAGCAAATATACAAGCAAAGTTGTGCTAAAGGGATACAGGCATGGTAACATCTATGAAGCCAAACTTTCAACAAGTTCTGATGGTTCTGCAATCTGTCTGTTAAGCAGAGCATCAATTGAAGAAAGCTGGGATTGGCACAAGAAACCCTCTCATTTAAATTTTAACAATATAAATGAACTAGTCAAGAAAGATCTTGTGAGAGGACTGCAAAAATCAGTATTTGCTCCTGATGGCCTTTGTGATTCATGTCAAAAGGCAAAACAAAGAAAATCTTCATTCAAGAGCAAGACTGAATCTTCAATTCTTGAGCCTTATCACCTACTACATGTTAATCTATTTGGTCCAGTGAATGTCATGTCTATTGCAAAGAAGAAATATGCTATGGTCATAGTAGATGAGTTTACCAGATACACATAGGTGTATTTCTTGCACACAAAAAGTGAAATTGCATCTATCTTGATTGATCATGTCAAACAACTGGATAAATTGGTCAAAGACTCTGTGAAAATCATAAGAAGTTATAATGGCACTGAGTTCAAGAATATGATTATGGAAGAGTTCTGCAAAGACCATGGAATAAAGCATGAATTTGCTGCTCTTGGAACTCCAAAGCAAAATGGAGTTATTGAAAGAAAGAATAGAACTCTTACTAAAGCTGCACGAACTATGCTTGATGAAGCAAAGTTACCAACCTACTTTTGGGCTGAAGCTGTGCAGACTGCTTGTTTTACTCAGAATACAACACTAATTAACAAGCATGGAAAGACACCATATGAGAGGTGAAGAAAAAGAAGCCAAATCTGAAGTACTTTCATGTATTTGGATGCAAATGTTTTATTCTTAAGACTCATCCTGAACAGCTATCTAAATTTGATCTAAAAGCTGATGAAGGAATTTTTGTTGGATATCCACTTTCCACAAAAGCCTTCAGAGTCTATAATTTAAGAACAAGAGTTGTCATGGAATCTATCAATGTATCTTTTGATGATAAGAAGATTACTGGACTTGAAGATTTCAATGATAGTCTAAATCCTGATACTGCAAACTCTGATGTTATTGAAACTGTGATGACTACACCAAAGGAAAATGCACCTGTGCAGGGGGAGCATATTGAAGATCGAACCACATCTCAAGAAGCATCAGAACCGAGAACAGGCTCTTCAAGTTCTGATTCATCAAGTTCTGATGGGCCAAGTTCTGATAATTCTGGAAACTCAAATTATGATTCATCAAGTTCTGATGGGCCAAGTTCTGATAATTCTGGAAACTCAAATTCTGTAGGATCCAACTCAAAGAGCATGATTTTAGGGGGGGCATCATAAAATGTTGATGGAGACATCATGGATTATGGAGGAGCATCCAGTTCTAGAGATAACCTTCCATCTGCAAGGAAGTGGACTAAAGCACATACACCTGACTCGATTATTGGAGATCCTGAAGCAGGTATTAGAACTAGAACAACAACATCAAATGAATGTCTCTATCATTCTTTTCTTCCTCAGGCTGAACCAAAGAAAATGGAAGAAGCTCTTCAAGATGTTGATTGGGTGCAAGCAATGCAGGAAGAGTTAAATGAATTTGAAAGAAATAAAGTATGGACCCTAGTGCCAAGACCAAAGAACGAATCCGTTGTTGGTACAAAATGGGTGTTCAGAAATAAACTGATAGTGATGGCATAATTACATGGAATAAAGCAAGGCTGGTTGTAAAAGGATATTCTCAATATGAGGGAATTGATTATGATGAAACATTTGCACCAGTTGCTAGATTGGAAACCATAAGGATATTTTTGGCTTATGCTGCTCACAAAAAGTTTACAGTCTTTCAAATAGATATAAAAAGTGCTTTTCTTAATAGAGAATTGGAAGAAGCAGTATATGTTGAACAACCTCCATGTTTTGTAGATTCAAAGTTTCCTCATCATGTCTACAGACTTGATAAAGCACTTTATAGCCTTAAGAAAGCTCCAAGAGCATGGTATGAGACATTAGCTCAGTTTCTTCTGGAAAGTGGATTTAACAGAGGGACAATTGACAACACTTTATTCTATCTCAACCATGGAAAGGACTTACTTTTGGTGCAGATATATGTTGATGATATCATTTTTGGTTCTACAAATGACAGACTTTGTAAAAGGTTTGCCAAGCTAATGCAGTCAAGATATCAAATGAGTATGATGGGAGAACTTAGCTATTTTCTGGGCCTTTAAGTCAAGCAGAATGAAGAAGGGACTTTTATTTGTCAATCTAAGTACACCAGAAATTTGTTGAAGAAATTTGGAATGCAAGACTGTTCAAGTGCATCCACTCCTATGACCACTACAACAAAATTGGATAAGGATACTGGTACATCAGTAGATATTACTGATTACAGAGGTATAATTGGCTCATTACTCTATCTAACTACAAGTAGACCTGATATCATGTATGCTACCTGTCTTTGTGCAAGATTTCAAGCAGATCCAAGAGAACCTCACTTAACAGCTGTGAAAAGAATTTTCAAGTACCTTAAGGGTACAGCTGATCTAGGATTGTGGTATCCTAGGAAATCAGACTTTAAGCTAATAGGTTACTCAGATGCACATTTTGCAGGGTGCAAAATTGACAGGAAAAGCACAAGTGGAAGCTGCCAATTTCTTGGAGGCAGATTAGTTTCTTGGTTTAGCAAGAAACAAAAGTTAATTTCCACATCAACTGCAGAGGCAGAGTACATTGCTGCAGGAAGCTGTTGTGCACAGATTCTTTGGACGAAAAATCAGTTACTGGATTATGGGTTACAATTTTCTAAAATCCCTATTTACTGTGATAATCAAAGTGCTATTGCTATGACAGGTAATCCAGTTCAGCACTATATGACAAAGCACATCAGCATTAGGTACCACTTCATAAGGGAGCATGTGATGGAAGGTACAGTGGAATTGCATTTTGTTCCAACAGATCAACAACTAGCAGATATCTTCACAAAACCACTATGTAAAGCTACTTTTACAAGATTGGTAAATGAACTTGGAATGGTTTCAGGTTCTTTCTCTAAATGTGCTTAGTTTATGTTCTGATACATCAGACTTTATGATCAGTATCTACAGATATTACTATCTTTATGTAATCTGTACTTAAATTGAAATTTACTTAAGTACTGATTGTTGTCTGATGTGAATTTCTAAACTCTGATAGTGATATAAATATTTATGTGACTATTCAATCCAATGAGGATAATTGTGCTAGATGCTGACGTAGTAGTCTCTAATATACTAAAGATCCCATTTTGAAGTAATTGTTTATGTGGAAATCTTTTAACACAAGCAAATTTTGATAGTGAGCTTGGTTAGATTTACTTTGTGTATCTTATTACTAAGTCAAAAACTAGAATGGTGTTTCTCATATGTTAAGTTCTGATGTTTGTAAATCTTATGGATGTACTAAGTGCTGATAAACCTCACTTATCAAAAGAAAAAGTAAAGAAAAGAAATAAATATCAGGTACTCCTTTGAGATCTAGAGAAAAATGTATGTGGAAGGGAAGACCCAAGTGTATTGCTGGTATTAAGTAATATGCATTAGAAAAACAAGATAAAATTTTCTTGGTGACTTTTCACATTCTCTGATTACTGGAGAAATACTCTTATAATAGCATAAATTATGATAAACAGTCGTGACTCACTTACACTGAGAAGCCACTATAAAAAGGAATTTCAAAAGATATATAAAATGAGCACAAAACAGTTGAGGTGGACTCATGCATGAACTCATTCTATAGTAGACTTCAGACTAATGACAGATTTTAAGCAAAGTTCTTAGTTTTGCCTTATTTGTAAGATGTACTGAAGTGAATCAGACTTTACTCTTTGTCTGATATTTAGCTTAAAGCACACACTTACACTCTATATGAATGATGAAAATTACTGTGGTGATCAATGTTGTTTTAGATGAACAGTTTAAGTGTCAGTGGCATAAATTCTGAGGACAAGTTCTGATGGAAGTTCTGATGATTAAGTTATGAGGAAACCATATCAGTATTTGTGTGAAGAATTACAGAAATAAACATTCACTTTTTGAGTAAAGGAGCCATATTTTGATGACCTTTAAATTCTGATAATAATCAAGTTCTGATGCTTACGTGGCAGTATTTATTTCCTTGATTTATTTATGGTCACTACTTGAACGGTTATATTTTATCATAATAGTGGTTTATGTGAGATAAAGACAGTAATAATCATTTGTTTAGTGGGAACAGTTTTTTTTAAAAAAACTGCATGTGCATAGTAATCATTACTTATTTCACGTGCCCATTAACTTTTGTCTTAACTACTGCATGGCTGACAGGTGTAAAGTCTGTTCCACTTCTCAATAACTGTTGTCAAGTGGACTGTATAAGTAAAAGAGATAAAAGATTTTAAAATCTTTTATTTACATTTCTTTCTATCCTCTCTCTCTTTTATCTTAATCTCTCTCTGACGGTTTTCTATACAGACATTTTATCAAACACCTTTCAGGCACTCTAAATTCTCACTTCTTTTTCAATGGCACCCAAGGATATAATCTTTAATAGAGCAAAGTTCATCCCCAACAACTATGCTGCCATTCTCACTAAGAGTGAAGCTCCTTCGGAACTTCATTTTATTCAGGATTTCTTATCTCAAAGTGAAATTGGTTCGATTTGACGCAGCCATCCTATTTATCTGGAACTCAAGTTCTGACGTTCTGGAAAAATGGTTTGTATGATGATGGTGGTAAAGCTGGGTCACCAAGCATTGTGTTTACAGCAGGGGAGGTTAAGTACGTTGTTACTCCATCGACAGTTCGAAAAACGTTACATCTACCTGAAAACTGTGAGTTTAGTTCTGCTATGGAGGAGCCATTGCTACAGCAAATGATGGCTAATCTTGGGTATTAACAGAGTTTGGCTAAGTTGGGTCAACTCAAATGCCCATATATTCGAAAGGAATGGAACTTCTTCTTCGATTGCATCAAGAAGACGTTTGCTAACAAGTGCTCAAACTTTGATGCCATTCCTATCCTGACACAACAAATTGGGTATGCACTCTTAAACTAGTCTCATTTTGATTATGCAAAGACTATGTTATGTTTTATAGGAGATAGAATGAAAGAGGACAGGAATGTAGTTTACTTTGCTAGGTCTCTCAGTTAATCTACAGTCATTGTACTTCAGAAGAACCACAATTAGAAAGTGAACAGATAGAACCTTTTAGGTTAGCAAAAAGGGCTTTTACTGATCTTTTAACTGCTGACAACAAGAAGGAAGTTTTGAGAACCCTTAGAATTCCTTTATCAGTAAAACATGCCCTTGTAAATGCTGATGCTGCCACCTATTCATTGCTATATCCTGATGTCCAACCCACCAACACACAACAACCATCAGAACCAACCACCACCCAAACACAACGACCATAGTCATCAGCACATACCAATCAACCATCAGCACCTACAGTGAAGCCTTCTTCTTCAAGTGCAAAGAGGACTAAGATAGTACCTCAGACACAGTAGAAAAGAAGGAAAATGATTCTGAGAGATGAATCTGATGATGAGGCACAGGTTCAACCATCAGAACCTGTTGCTAAAGCAGCTGAGGAAGTGTCTCCTCAGAAAACAAAGGAAACTGGGAGTTCTAGGCCCCTCAAAAGGCTTAGAAAGATATATTCTGATGATAAAGCTCCCAAATTCTCTCCACCCTTGAAGAGATTGAAGAAACAAAGAGCTAACAAGGACATAGCTGAGTCAGATTCAGAGGATGTGGAAGCAGCAGCTAAGGAAGAGGATCGGGAATCTCTGATCCCAAAGGAGCAAATTGTGATTGAATCCCTTCCATCTACACAACCAAAATATGCTGAAGCCACTGAATCTACACATCAACTGTCTCCAATTCAAGCTGAAGAAACTGTTCAAGATAGAGTGTCTACACCTTCTACGTCTCCACTTAATGATCCATTACATACATATGCACCAGGTACAAGTGCTGAAATAGATATTCACAACTTGAATGTGCCTGAGGTTCTGTACTTGGATGCTGCAACCATTCTTCAACATACTCCACCAACAATACCAATTTTAGATGCTGATTTCAATGCAGATATTCCAACAACATCTCTTCTGAATCTAGATGATGAAGATCAGATATTAGGTGAGCATCAAAATTTGGATGTTGATCAGAACTTAGAGGATGATTTTGAAACCTCTATAGCCTCACACACTATCATTTTACCAGAGGAAGCTGATTCTGCAGGCTCTGTAAGTTCTGATGCTGTAAATGATGACAATACTGGTGAAGCTACTACAAATGTAAATGCCGATGCAGCTGGTCCTTCAGGACATGCACCTCAACAAGTTCTAGGCAAAGCTGATCTAATCAAGAACTTTGTTAGAGAGGATGTACCAGTACCTTGGAATGAAACTCCAAGAGGAAAAGAATGGATCAAGGAGTGGAACAAAGTTGATTTTGTTCCTACTGCAAATATAATTGCTGAGCAACTGGCTAAAGCTGATGGGATGCTGGTGAATGATGACTTCAAAGCACGACTCAGAGTTACTGTATTGAGCACAAGGAACCTTCAAGGTAAACACTCAATAACTTAAGCCAAGGTGAACAAAATTCAAGAAACACTGATTCAGCAAGACATAAATGTTAAACTGGATAAAAACAAGTTTTTCAAGCCTACCTTTAACAGAGTTGAGGCTATTGAGAAAGCACAGGAGAAACAGCAAGCTCAGATTGCTGAAGTACTAAAGAATCAAGCTTCTCAACAAGTTCAACTAAATGAAATCCAATCTTCAGTGGAATTACTTCTCTCTCTCCTACTACCCGATGATGCCAAAAAGGGGGAGGAAGTGATTAAGTCCAAATGCAAAACTGATCAACCACTGAAGTGTAAGGATGATGGAAATGATGACCAGGGAAACTCTGAAAAGGGTAGAGGTCATGGTCAAGGCAAAGACTCTTCATATAGGAAAGCATGAACTTTTACACAGAGATCAAGCTCTGATTCTGATAGAAGAATAAGTTCTGATAAGCAAGTTCTGACTAAGCCTGATGTTCTGATACAAGGTGAAAGTCAAGAATCACAGAAGTTTATGCAGACACTGAAGCTTAAGGGGAAGGAAACAATAGTCTACTATCAAGACCCCAAGATAGAGAAGCTGGATGAAGAAATTTCAAAAAGACTATTTCTCAAAGACAATCAAGGAATGGACATTGAAAGCCTGAAGGAAGAAGAAGCCAGACTTAAAGCAGAAAATGTCAAATCCAAGTCTAAAGCTTATATTACTGCAAAGAAACCTCCAAAGCCTAAGGGCATTGTGATTAAAGAGAAGACAAACTCTGAGGCAACCAAATTTAAATCCAAAGCCAAATCACAAATAGAGGTAGATCCAAGGTTCAAGGGCAAAGCTAAAGTTGATGATTCTGTAAAAATCTATCTGCCAACCATGGATGAACAAGTAAATTCTGATGAAGATACTAGTCTGATTTTGAAGAAGAAGAAGAATATTCAAACAACCTCTGACAGAGCTCATGTTGTTCAAGATCAGGACTTAGTAAATTCTGATATTACATTGAAGCAAGCAACCTCTGACAGAGCTCAAGTTGTCTTGATATCAGAAGATAAAGGAAAGGAAACCTCTGACATTGCTCATGTTAAACCTTCAAAAATTCTACTACCTGGGTTTACTAAAGCTCAACAATCTACTCAACCTTTGAAGACTACATCAAGTGGTTTTGAAGCAAGAGTTATTCGAGGGAAGGAAGCTAGAGACAAATCAGGATTGGGTAGTTCTGAAGAAAAGAGAGTAAATAATACTACCTCTGATCAAACCTCTTTGAGTGAACCAGGAGTAGGAACAACTCCTGAAAGATTGAATCAACTGGAGTCTGTACAAATGGTCTACCACTTTGTACTAAAAGAAGATATCATGTTTATTTTATGACAGATGGGAGGGTATTCTATATAAGAAAGGATGTTATTCGTTTGAAGTACTTTGAAGAATTGCAACATATGCTATTTCTACTTCAAGTGAAGAACAGATCAATAGATGGTGCTGCCAGATACATAAGGTCTAATATTGAAAGACAGAAGAAATTATACTCTGTAAAGTCTGACAGGCCATAGTATCCTAAGTACAGAGCTCACAATGGTGATATAGTTGAAATGAAGCCTAATACCGCCAAAATCACTACATTTCTTGGTATTAAGGGTCTTGAATTCAATCTAGAGTCTGATAAAGCCTATGTCATCAGACTGGATCAGGAGATAAGGAAAGAAAAAAAATTGATGTCAGGGCTGCTATCTTTCAGACAGGAGAAGATACAGCTGAACTTAAAGATGCAAAAAGGAGGATGCGGAATGAACTTGAATATGCTGAGAGAACTCTTTTGAAAACTATCTCAGAACAACTCATGATATTCGAGAGATCACACATTGAAGCCAAGTCAAGGACTGCAACTGTTAAATTCTAAAGGATATACAGGCTAAAGCTGATATCAGACTTTAAGGATGGTAAAAGCTACAAGGACTGTGAGTTGTAGTTATCTAATCAAATTCTTATATGCATTTGTACTTAATGTTTTTGACATTATCAAATATCTATTGAACTTGTATATTATGCTAATTTACAAGTTGGGGGAGATTGTTAGATATATTTGTGATGTCATGTCTAATAATGATTTGTGTTTAGTTTTCTGATCTTGACTAATAGGACAAATTAGGACTTAACTGGAAATCAGTACTTATACTGAAGTCAAAACTTAAGATATCAGAACTTAAGTTATCAAAACTTAAGATATCAGAAGATATTTATCAGGAGATAATATCAGGACTTAAGAAGACATTCAGATAAGGAAGGTGGCTGATTGAAAGGAAAGAAGATCATGACTAAAACAAGAAGAGATATGCATGGAGAAGAATTCTATGAAGAATAGAAGACTTGGAGGAAAAGATAACTAGTTGATATATTTTAGGATACAGAATCATATTCAATATCAATTAGAAGATTATCTTGTAACCGTGTGTCTATATAAACACATCATAGGGTTTACACTATAAGTGTTATCTTAATCGAGAATATTATTCATTATAACCCTAGCAGCTCTTGTGATATTTGTTCATCACTGAGAGAGGATGGTTCCATTGCAATATTGTTTTATTAATAAGATTATTCTGTGTTTCCTACTTGTGTTCTTAATTCGATTTGATTGTACTATATAATGTATTCAACCCCCTTCTACAGTGTGTGTGACCTAACAGGGAAGATACTCACAGAGGTGTGGAGTGGACCAAGAAGTGGAATGACACTGATTTCATTCCAAGTTCTAACATTTTGACAGAGCATATTGCTAAAGCTGACGAGTTGCTCACAAATACTGATTTAAAGACACAACTCAAGATCACTGCTCTATCTACCAAACATCTTCAAGGTTTACATTCTTCTACTCATGAAAAGGTTGAGACACCAAAGGAACATGTTGATAAGCTAGATTTACAAATCAAGCTTGACAAGAACAGATATATCAGACCTACTCTTGAGAAAATTGAAGCCATTGAGAAGATTCAAGAGAAGCAACATGCCCAAATTGCTGAGGTCCTGGCTAACCAAGTTTCTCAGAAAGCTCAATTGGATGAAATTCAATCTTCAGTTGAACTTCTTTCTCTCTTACTTCCTGATGATGCCAAAAAGGGGGAGAAGGTAGTTATGTCCAAATGCTCACCTACTGAAATACTGAAGAAAAAGGATGATAAAGGTGATGACCAGGGAAACTCTGATAAGAGTAGAGGTTAAGGAAAAGTTCAAGGAAAATCTTCTACACAGAACAAGTCAAGTTCTGATGCCATGAATGCTAAAAGTCTGAAGTCAAGTTCTGATAAGCAAAGTCTGATGTCAAGTTCTGATATTCTGATTCAGTCAGGATCAAAAAACTCTCAGAAGTTTTTACAAACTCTGAAGCTAAAAGGGAAGCAGACTACTGTTTATTACAAAAATTCTAAAATCCAGACACTTGATGAGGAGATAGCTAGAAGATTATTTCTGAAATAAAATCCAGGAATGGATTTTGAAACTCTCAAGGAGGAAGAAGCTAAATTTGCAGCTGAGAAGACAAATCTTAAGTCTAAAGCTTCTGATATAAAGAAACCTCTAAGGCCTAAGGAAAAAGGCATTGTGATCAGGGAAAAGTCAAATTCTGAGACTTCAAAGTCCAAGACTAGATCACAAACTGAGATTGATCCTAAGTCAAAAGGAAAAGAAAAAGTTAGTGAACCTTTAAAGATTAAGAAAAAGATAAGTTCTTCAATTCCAGTCTATCAAACTACAGTGCATGATGATGATTTGATAGAAGATGAAACTGTTCAAATTCTAAAGAGAAGAAAGATAATTGAAAAATCTAAAACAACCTCTGACACTGCTCAAGTTGTTCAGAATGAGGAACAGCAAGCTACAGAAGAAACAGCAAATTCTGATCAAGTTAATTTGGAAAAGATGACAATTGCTGATAAGAAGAAGCTGTTATGGAAGAAAGCTACTCCAGTTGAACCAAAATCCAATCTTATGATGAATCAACTCGTAACATTTGGGTTGAGATTCAAGCAACCTAGAGATAAAGCTAGATTAGATTCTGATGAAGAGAAGATGCAAATAGGAGTAGAAGTTACTTTAAGAGATCCTTTCATGTTGACAGACAAACCATATGAACAAATCAAACAAAAGCACCTTGACAAAGTGTTGCCTGCTCAAATTGTGATGGATGCTCATGATAAGGATAATCTAAAGGAGAAATTGATTTTATTTCTCTATGATGGATTAACTTACAGACTAGCTGATACTGATGTGCTAAAGAAGTCTGTCAAAGAACTTCAATATATTTTCTATCTTCTGGAAGTAAAATCTGATGTTACAAGAAGATGGCCAGAATACATTTCGAAGGCTATAAGAGATTTATTTAGAATCTCTGGTACAAAGACTTCTCAGTATATACCAATGATTACTGAAGGTGATGGAAGAGAAATTCCTATGTTGAAGAACTCTGTTAAGGTGGAAGTTATTCTGAAAGGAAAATGCTTATGTTATAATGAAAACTCTCAACATCCTAGAGTTATCAGACTTGGTGATGGACTTGAAAGAACATCAATTCAAGCTCTCAGAATAGCCATTTATCAAATTGGTGATAGTAAAGATGAAGAACTGATGCAGGTTAAAGCACAGTTAGTTGAATTTCTGAGAAAAGCTGAAGACAAGCTGGTAAGAGATTTTGTTAAGAATCATTATGGATTCAGATTGATCCAGTGAATTTGGTAAAGCTACAAGGACTGTAAGTTGTAGTTAATAGTCTTATTAAACTCTCATTGCATTTGAACTTAAATGTTTTTGATATCATCAAATCTATTAACTTGTATATTTTTACACAATTTACAAGTTGGGGGAGATTGTTAGATATATTTGAGATGTCATGTCTAATATGTTTCATGTTTAGTTTTCAGATCTTAACAAACAGGAAATATCAGTACTTAATGGAATCAGTACTTACTGGAAGTCAAAACTTAAGGATATCAGTACTTAGATTATCAGAAGATAAATATCAGAACTTAAGGACGGGAGGACTAACAGTTAAGGAAGGAAGCTGATTTACAGGAAAGAAGATCGAGACTAATACAAAAGAAGATATGCATGGAAAGAGTCAGAAGATAAGAAGACTTGTATAAGATATCTGATTGATATATTTTAGGAGACAGAATTATATTCCATATCAATTAGAAGTTATCTTGTAACTGTGTACTATATAAACACAGACATAGGTTTACACTATATGTGTTATCATTATCGAGAAGATCATACATTGTAACCTAGCAGCTCTCGTGATATTTTTTCATCACTAAGAGAGAACAGTTCCATTATAACAGAGTTTATTATATCGAATATATTTGTTTACTATTACTTGTATTCGAAATCGATTTGATTATATTCTATATTGTATTCAACCCCCTTCTACAGTATTGTGTGACCTAACAAGTAACATGCAAGATTAGTTAGAAATGAGGTTTTTGGATTTAAAGCAAGAGAATATGACGGTAGCTGAATATGAAGTAAAGTTTTCAGAGTTATCAAGGTTTATGCCCGAGTATGTGAATATAGAAGCAAAGAAAGCTAAAAGGTTTCAACAAGGACTTAAGCCATGGATTCGTAGTCAAGTGGCTCTTCTTGAGATAAGGACCTACGCTGCTTTGGTACAGAAAGCCATGATCGTAGAAGGAGAAAGAGAAGCAACTAAAAGGGAAAGTGAAGGAAAGAAAATAAATTTTGAGGATTCAGAACAAGATCAGGGAAGTTCCAAGTGTAGAGGGAAGTTTGGAAAGAATGTGGGAAGTGCAATAAAAAATTCTAGAAGTTTAAGCCTGGAAATGGGAATCAAAAGAATCGTTTTCAGAAAACCGGTCAACCTGCAAAGGACAATAGACACCAGATTCAGGATTGTAAGATGTGCGGAAAGAGGCACCCCAGAAGATGCAATAAGCTCAACGTGACGTGTTTCAAGTGTAACCAAAAAGGACATTATTCATCTGAATGCACAAGTAGTTCGGGAAAGCTGGAGTTGACTTATTTTAAGTGTGGTAAAGTTGGCCATATGGCAAGGAATTGCAAGGAGCCTGTACAGAAGCCAAATGTTCTTAGGATTGCTGGACCACCGCCTCCATCAGCACAAACAGTTCAGCCAAGGGCATGGATGTTTAATATGACGATAAAAGATGCGGTGCATGATACGAATGTGGTAGCAGGTATGCTTGCTATAAATTCAGTAGAAGCCAAAGTATTAATGGATTCTGTAGCTACTAATTCATTTATTTCTGAAAGTGTTGTTGATAGACTAAAGTGTGTTGTGTACCCTTTGGAATCTAACTTGATTATAGAAGTAGCAAATCAGGAAAGTGTTACTGCCAATAGAATTTGTCCAAATTGCGATATCGTTATAGAAGGTCGGCACATTTCTGCTGACTTAATTCCGTTTAAGTTAGAAGAATTCGACATTATTCTCGGAATGGATTGGTTAGAAAACCACAATGCGCAAATCGAGTATAAAAATAAGAAAGTGAAATTGAGAACCAAGGATGGAGCTAAAGTGATATTCAAAGGAAAGAGGCAAGATAAAAAGTTTCTAATAGCAATTCAGATGAGAAGATTGTTACGACAAGGATGCGAAGCTTACTTGGCTCATGTGAAGGATGTAGAGAAGGAATCCACAAATATTGAGGACATTCCTGTGGTTAAAGAGTTTCTTGACGTGTTTCCTAATGAATTACCGGGACTACCTCCAGATTGAGAGATTGAATTCATGATTGATTTGGCTCCTGAAACAGAACCAGTTTCAAAAGCCCATTATCCAATGGCGCCCATTGAAATGAAGGAACTAGCGACGCAATTGCAATAATTGTTAGACAAAGGAGTTATTCGACCGAGTGTTTCCCCGTGGGGAGCACCAGTGCTGTTCGTCAAGAAGAAAAATGGAAGCATGAGATTATGTATTGATTATCGTGAATTGAATAAGTTGACTATTAAGAATAGGTACCCTCTTTCACGAATTGATGACTTGTTTGATCAGCTAAAGGGAGCTACTTGTTTCTCGAAGAACTATTTAAGATTAGGATATCATCAATTAAAGATTAAGGTGGAAGATATACCTAAAACGGCATTTCGAACGAGATATGGACACTATGAATTCTTGGTAATGGCGTTTGGATTGAAAAATACGCCAACTACTTTTATGGACCTTATGAATCGAGTATTCTAGAAATACCTGGATAAGTTTGTGATAGTTTTTATCTACGACATATTGATTTATTTAAAGTCAGAAGTGGAGCATATGGAGCATTTAAGGATTGCTTTGGAAGTTATGAGAAATAAGAAATTGTATGCGAAATTTTCTAAATGTGAGTTTTGGTTGAAAGAAGTTCAGTTTCTTGGACATGTAGTCAATAGTGAATGGATCAAAGTGGACCTTGCAAAGATTGAAGCTATTATGAATTGGGAAAGACCAAGGACTCCAACGGAAGTGAGAAGCTTTTTTTGGGACTAGCTTGTTATTATCGACGATTCGTTTAGGATTTCTCTTATATTGCAGTTCCCTTGACAAAGTTGACAAGGAAAAATGAAAAGTTTTTTTGGACAGATAAGTATGAAGAAAGCTTTCAAGAGCTAAAGAAAAGGTTAGTTTTTTTACCAATATTGGTTTTTCCTGGTGAGAAAGGCGAATTCGTGATATATAGCGATGTTTCGTATAAAGGATTAGGTTATGCGTTGATGCAGCACAAAAAGCTGATAGCATATGTGTCAAGGAAATTAAAGCCGCACGAGCAAAAATATTCTACGCATGATTTGGAGTTAGCAGCAATTGTGTTTGCTCTTAAGATTTGGAGACACTATTTGTATGGAGAGAAATGTGAAATTTATACGGATCACAAAAGCTTGAAATACATCTTTACGCAGAAGGAATTGAACATGAGACTAAGAAGATGGTTGGAATTAATCAAAGACTATGATTATACGATAATTTATCATCCCTGAAAGGTAAATGTTGTAGCAGATGCGCTAAGCCGCAAGGAAAGACCGAGTCTGTTAACTTCATCCGAAGAACTGATCAAGGAATTCGAGAAGTTATAAATAGAGGTACAAATTCCGGAAATGTCAAGTGAAGTGATGTACGCGATGGCGTTTCAGCCAGAGATTTTAGAAAAGATTCGACGTTGTCAGGAACAAGTGATAGAGCACGAGAAGGATAAATTGACAAGAGAAGAGGTTAGAGCTCAAAAGGATGTTAAAGGAATATACAGAGTTTGTTCACGTATCCGGATTCCTAATGTTGCGGAATTAAAGAATGAAATCTTACATGAAGCACAAGATTTTTGATTCATCCTGGAAGTACATGTAACGACTGGCAAATTACACTTGTATTATATCATAATAAAGATAAATTATGTGTTTTATTATATCATTTATGTGTAATTAGCTATAAAATCCTAACTGTTATGTGCTACTGGTATTCAGTATCGTCAGGAAATTTTCCGGGTATTTATAGGAAATTTTGTTTCGTATTCAAAGCCTCTGTATTAAAAGTTATACGACCCGAACTATGTTTTATTAGTTGATATTTCAAATAAAATAATTGGTCTTATTTTCCTTAGAACGGCTTATACCATCGCATTATTCTGAACATCTAGATATTTTATAGATTTTCTTGTTTTGCGAAAAATGATTTTTCCAGGTCCCATTGGGTATTAAAACCCCCACAATTATCACGTTTTTATTTTTATAAAATTATAGGACTTTCATTTATACCATTTCTTTGTATTTTTGAATTATTCACAATTTTTGGGAATTTTTGGCATATATATTCTATATTTAAAATATTTAAAAATTTATAATTAATATTCAAAAATTATAAAGATAGGGGCCAATTAATTTTATTAGATGTATAATTATGGCCTTAATTTTAATTAGGAGTATCATTTTACCTACTATAAATAGCCTAATTTTTATTTAATTATTATTAATAATTAAAAATCAAAAAAATTATCAAAATTCTCTGAAGTGCGGGTCGGATATTCGGGTTCGGGTTGAACAATCAAACGTTGATTTTGATCTGATTTCTGCACCAAATCGAGTGATTCAAGTACCCAAATCAAAGGTTTTGATATGTTCTTTCTGTTTTTGCTATCAATTTCATGTTTTAATTCGTATATTTGATTTTCAATTTTTAGGGTTTATGTTCGATTTGGATCTTCTTGATATGTTCTTGAATAAATTCTAAAACAGGGTTTCGTTGAACTCAATCAAACACTTACATGCAAAGGTGTATAGTGTAGAGGATTGCAAAAGATGATAATTGATGGTAAGATCTTTGAAATCCAACTAGTTTTTGAGGTTGTATGCAAAAGAGAGAGAGAGAGAGAGAGAGAGAGAGGGGTGGAAAAAGGAGGAAGGAAAACGGGGGGAGGGTGTTTATATAATGAAATAGCAGGGGAAAAAGAGTCTTTCCACTTAAATCAAGAAACTTATTTTCTTTTCTCTCTTTATTCTAAAAATCAATAAATCTCTCTTTAATAAAATATAAAACCTCTTTATAGAATCAGAAAATGTACCAAATCTCATTTTTAAAATAAGAAGCATAAAATTAGCTCTTCTCTCATATCTTAAAATATTTTTTTAAGCGAATAATTTATTTGTTATGTATTTTATAAATAAATCCAAATAATAAAATTAAACTTTTATAAAATCATTTTAAAAACTCAAATCATCAAAATAAATCCAACCATTATTTTTAAAAGTCCCATAAACTATTTTAAAGATAATAAAGCAAATCTCGCACCTAGATCGCATTCGTATAAATTTATAAAAATAATCAAAGATTAATAAAATCCTTATAAAAATCATTTAAAATACCACTGAACGCAAATATGAACACGTATACATCAAATATCATGTAGACACACAAGATTATCAAATATAATTCGCATTCGCACTCTTAAATACTTTAATCCCTTTTAATACGGGTCCCGTTCAACTTGACGGCCCGACAACACCGCTTAACCCCTTAGCTGACTCATCAAACTGGAACGAGTTATTTTACGCTCTCAGTTACTATTATACAACAGTGACATTTAACTACAAAATCAATTAACCTTTTATTTATTCACATAAACTCACAACTACAACACAAAATTATACTTTATTTGTTAGGTCACACAACATTGTAGAAGGGGGTTGAATACATTGTTTAATACAATCAAATCGATTTAGAACACAAGTAACAGAAAACAGATGTATTCGATATAATAAACTCTGTTACAATGGAACTGTTCTCTCTCAGTGATGAACAAATATCACGAGAGCTGCTAGGTTATAATGTATGATCTTCTCGATAATGATAACATATATAGTGTAAACCTATGTCTGTGTTTATATAGTAAACAGTTACAAGATAACTTCTAATTGATATGGAATATAATTTTGTCTACTAAAATATATCAATAAAATATCTTATATAATTCTTCTAGTCCTCTAACTCTTTCCTTGCATATCTTCTTCTGTATTAGTCTCGATCTTCTACTGCTAATCAGCATCCTTCCTTAACTGCAAGTCCTCTCGTACTTAAGTTCTGATATGACCTCAAGTCTTGACTTCCAGTAAGTACTGATTTCAGTAAGAACTGATATTTCATGTTTGTTAAGATATGAAAACTAAACATGAAACATATTAGACATGACATCTCAAATATATCCAACAATCTCCCCCAACTTGTAAATTATGCAAGAATATACAAGTTAATAGATTTGATGATGTCAAAAACATTTAAGTTAAAATGCAATAAAAGTTTAATAAGATTATCAATTACAACTTACAGAATATCCAGCTGTACCAACATTACTGGATCAATCTGAATCCATAATAATTCTTAACAAAATCCTTCACCAGCTTATCTTCAGCTTTCCTCAGAACTTCAACTAACTATGCTTTGACCTGCATCAGTTCTTCTTCTTTACTATCACCATTTTGATAAATGGCTGTTCTGAGAGCTTGAATGGATGTTCTTTCAAGTCCATCACCAAGTCTGATAACTTTAGGATGTGAAGAGTTTTCATTATAACATAAGCAATTTCCTTTCAGAATTACTTCCACCTTAGCAGAATTCTTCAGCCTAGGAATTTCTCTTTCATCATCTTCAGTAATCATTGGAATGTAATGAAAAGTCGTTGTACCAGAGATTCTGAGTAGATCTCTTATAGCCTTCAAAATATATTTTGACCATCTTCTTGTAACATCAGATTATACTTCCAGAAGATAGTGAATATGTTGAAGCTCTCTGACAGACTTCTTTAGTACATCAGTATCAGCTAGTCTATAAGTCCTTTCATCATTGAGAAATAAGATCAATTTCTCTTTTAGATTCTCCTTATCATGAGCATCTATCATAACTGTAACGCCTAGGAAATATTATGTACTTCTCTTTATCAATAAATAATTAGTATGTGATTTTTACATGAATTTCGGTGAATTATTTGATAATTGATATTAATATTTGGATGTTTATTTCTGATAAAAATGTAGATATTTTAATTTTAATTATCGAGAATTAAATATAGATAATTTTGGTATTTTTCTGGTAATTTTTGGATTACCATATGATTTTATAAGGATTTTATAGAATTTATAATGATTATTTTCCATAATTATAAAATTTATTTTTAGAATCAGAAATCATCCCACTTCAATTGTTTTTGCGTTTTTACAACCCGAAACTCTTCCGAAAACTCCTTCCTAACCTAATCTGATAATTCAGAACACTTTTCATGTTTTGACTTTTTCGATACGGGGTACGGTTTGACCTGCACGAGTCCCAGTGTGAAATTTTTGATACGCAAATCATTTTATTTATCGATAAGAATCCATATTCTCAAAAGGCGAGACATTATTACCTTAATTTCGTATAAAATATTTTATAGAAAGCTTTGTTTTGATAATTATCCAATTCTGGTATTAAAATCGTATCGTCTTTTCAGTTACTTAGCGGCTAAGTAACATATTTTCGGATCCGGTCTGTAAATATAACTATTGAAATATTAAATAAATAAAATATGTGATGATTCTGTCAGCTATGTGTGTTGATGTATTATCAATTGTTTGTTAATTGTTAGACGCGAAGATTAATTTTATAACTAATTATTGAGCTTTGTGAATTTAATTCATTTTAAAATGATTTTTATTCTCATAAATGCTAAAATTGCTCCTAAAATTATTTTTGTTGGTTTATAATTTTATTTATTATTTTTAGGAGTTTATAAAATTTAGAAATCAACATTTTATTGATTATTTATCTTTAAATGATTTTCTGACTCCATTTAATGATAAATTCAATATTTAATTCCAGAATGCTTCAAAAATTATGAAACTTTTATTTTATTAAGTTTGGAATATTTCAAGAATTTTAAAATTATTTCAGAAATTTTCTGGCTTCCATTTAACCGCACGTGTATTCGTTAAAATCGTAAAATATGGGTCGGATGTGCGTTTCAAAAATGATTTTAAAATAATAAAATTTTTATGATAATTAGTTTTAATTATCTTGGGAATTTTAAATCTGTTTTGATAAAATTTTCGGGTGGTTGTTACCCGTAAAATATTTATTGAAATGGTTAATTACAGTGCGAAACAGGATAATAACGGGATTAAGAAAAAAAATTAAAAAGAAAAATACATATAATACCTAAACCTAATTCTACCCCCCATGTTCCTTACCCTTCCCCGCCGCGTCTCTCTCCCCAATCTCTCCGGTGTCTCTCTCTCGTCACAGTCTCTTTTCTCCCAAATCTCTCCCTCGAAATCTCTCTTAACTCTCCTCCCTTCTTCCCCGTTTTTCCCCTTCATTTTCCCCTGTGTCTGCTCTTCCGGTGCCTAGGGTTCCGCCACCGCCGCCTAGTCCGGTAAGGCCTGGTGGGTTCGATTGGTTCCACTTGATTATGTATATATATATACAGAAGTATATATGTGTTGCTACTATATGCGTTTTGCTTCCTGTAATTCCTATCACTAATATCACTTTATTGTGCCGCGTGGTTCGATTTTTACGGCCGCCTGATTCGTGTTTTTCCGGCCATATTTTCCGGTTACTTCGCTTTGTGCTTGTTTCCGGTTGTTCCCCTCCCCTGTATCGCAGCGCGTAGGCGCGTGTTGTCCTGATTTTTTTTTTATTATTATTCAGTTTAATTATTTCTGCAGAAAAACAATTTGATTGGAATTTGTGAAATTAAAAATAAATATTTCGTGTGGGAAATTAATAGTAATTAATCGGTGGAATTCATATGGAAACCTGAATTTATCGAGCACGGACGAATTTTACCGCCGTCGGCGATGAGCCTCGGCGAGCCGACGGTGGGCGATGATGATTTTTATCGGTGTCCTACAAATAAAATGCAAAATACGAATAAAAATTATAAAATGCGAATTAAACCGAAAATGCGAGTGTTAATTGATAATTGTTTTAATTGGTGTGTATGAATTTGTAAATTAATATTGTGAACTGAAATCGGTGGTTGGGAATTGAATTGTAGTTGGTTTAAAATTGGTTGTGATGGATTTGACGTCGGGATGCTCGACGGGTAGGCCGATAAACAAAGGAGACGCTGCCCGACTTTCGGGAAATTAATTTCGAAAATACGGGAACGTAACCCATAATTATCGGAGACGTCGAATGAAAGTAAAAAATTATATCATACGAACCTAGTTGTGTGTTGTGACAAAAAAATATTTTATAATTAATTACCCTTTATTTTCTAACAACGAGTATACGTATTTTCCGAAAATAAATACCGAACCAAATTTTGAAGATGTGAACCATAATTGCTATGTGTATTTCGATAATACATATAAATATGAATTCGGTTATGAAATCGTATGGGTAGAATAGGATGACAATTTGATGGTAAGCTTAAGCGGTTATCTGAATTAGGGTATTGCAACCCTGTAGGTTTTAGACGGAAGACCCGAGACGTGACATCGGTTTAAGAACGATCTAGTGATTAGATGTCGAGATCAACAAAGTTCCAACTGAAGGATCTGAATGTTGTGATCATATCCAGAATAGGATAGAAGTTTGACGATAAAGCCGAACGATTAAGGTCAAACCAAAGTCAACCGATAATAGTGGTTAAAGCTTATTGAGGCAAGTATTCCCGAACTTTCTTTTAAATACTGTAAGTATTCGTTACTTTTCTCGTAAAATAGTGCAATTACTTTATTCCTATTCTAAGTTCAGAATAGTCAACTGTTTTATATTTCGCTGCAATTACTCTTAATTATGCAAGTACCCTTCATTATTGTTCCTTTATTATTAATTGATCTCTTAAGCAAATACCTATTGTTCCGGGTTATTTGCGAACCCTGAATATGGATGTTTTGAAATCAAAGTGATTTGACATCAAAATACTCTATGGACTGGATGGTTACGATACGGGACGGGTATAACCCGAACCCTTGATTATTAGGCCATAGCTGCCTGGGTACCCCATATGTTGGATAGGTCTATGCAGTTGGGTATAGATCCGCACTGTATCCTGACTAATCAGCAAGTTATAGTGCATATGTTGGTTTCTAGTGTCCAGTCTAATTTATTGTTGATCGCCATTAATAGAATTCCTTCTTGAAATAAAATGTGATAATGGATTAAAGTTATTCTTTATTAGCACTCTGTTTCGGGAAATTACATTGTTTTTAAATAAATTTGAGGTTCAGATTGTTGCTGCAGCATTAGTTGCTCAGTGATAATTAGAATCTTGAATGAATTGAAATCTTCTTAATTATTCAACCCGTCCTTATCAGGCTGGTTTAGCAGGCTAAGTCTATGGAAACTTAGTCGATAATGATGGATACTGAATAGTTAAGGAATTTCTTGAACGTCGTTTTATAATTAGTTGCTCAAGTATGAAGTGTTACTAGAAACTATTTTGAAAACACGCAATACCGAAGCTCTTACAAAAATGTCATTATTTCCTATGTGATTTATAGCCATGCAAATCAAATTGATTTTAAGATAATGAAGTATATCCTTTAAATGATTTCATGTTTCGCTCTTCAAAATATTTCAGAGATTTGGTCCGGAAGTTTTCTTTGATATTAATGTTTGAAACTCAAATTATATACTTTCTGGGCATTTTTGGCTCACTCTTGCTTTGTCAATTCTTATTTCTGCCAGAAACATATAAGGATAAAAATGAATAGCTTAGATAGACAGCAGAAGTTCGAGAAATCTCCACTACGAGAGGTTGAAGAAGTTAGAAGAATGTGTTACGAGCATTACTTCAAATGTATTTACAATTGTATTTTAGTTGTTGAAAGTTGTAGAAGATTAGATTCTTGTTTCATACCATAACCTGTAAAAGATCCGGATTTAAGGGGTTATTTGTTTATTATTTTATTTTATGTAAAGATTGTTTAGTGACACCAAATCTTGACCCCGGATTTGGAGTGTTACAGTTTGGCATCAGAGCTGCAGGTTATTAGTCACTGAAATAAGAATAGGTAGGAGCAGGATAGGAATGATAGGTCGTACAGGATAGGAAAGACCCTAGGTATACTCAGGTTAAGTTGAGTTAGTGCGAATTAGGGTTAGCAGATCCGATCTGGAGTTGCTAAGATAGGATCGTTGAGAAAGTGTAAGGCGAATATCATAAGATTATATTGAGTTCTCAGATCATACAATAATGAGGAATCGATGGATTGACGGAGACTGGGTATATTACCCTACTTTTCATATGGTTTTGAAGAAAACGCGATTGATTTTATGAGCACTTGGGAAAAAGATGCTAGGTGAGCTTTAGTACGAGTTGACTTAGGTATTAGGACGAATTCCACGTCGAAGGCAACCAGTGGTTGGAAACTGATGAAGAACCAACATTGCACGTCTTGAAGGCACCACCGTTGCGAGAAGATTCTTACCACTTATCGGGAGCTGCGCAAGGAATAATATCTACCTTACTAGGTATAGGTGAGACTAGCAATAAGATGCGCCCTTATCTACGTCGAATCGCATACATGGTCGTAAGCATAACGTCAAGGACGACGACGAGAATATGAAAGACAATGGCAGGTGTTAGCATTGGGTTCGAGCTGCGAATAAAATGATATACAACGGTAAATGAAGTTTCATCGACTAAGAAATGCGAACAGAGTCCAAGGAAAAGCATGAAAGGCGTACCGAAGTAGAATGACCTTTATATGGATATTCTTTTAATTAGACATTTCATTGGTAAATTATAAAAATAGCAAGTAATGTATATAGTAATGACGACCAAAATAATTGATTTCCAAAACTTTAAAATGAGATTTTGGAAAGGATTTTCTTAATCAACTTTCAGAAGATTTTTGCATGAAAATGAGTTTTACAAATTGGTTGTCAAATTAATATTTATGTTCTTGTTATTATAAACACAATTAGACTCAGTGTTGTTAATTCAAAGAGCTAAGTAGACCCACCAGCAGGAAGAAAGGTTTAATTCAAAGTAAACGTTGTTTAATAAAATCAATAATTGAAGCAACATATAAAAATATTATTTAACCAATTTATAAAATTATTAAAATTTAACAAGATTCGTGAATCGAACGAATGAAGGATGATTGAAGGAAATGATAGAATCTTCTAGATGGTGGAAGAGGAATCATATTGTATCGACGGAATTGAGGCATTGCGTGATCGACGGATATTTTACACGACATAGATGAAATCTGAAGCCGTGATTTTAAATTGCGGAACGACGCGATTAAGATCAAATTAATGAAGCATTTGGTGTGAAGGTATTTTCAGGCATCATTTCTAAGCAATGAGGTAACTTAAATCGTAAACCTATATCCTAACGATCCTGAAGGCAGATGTAGGCGAAGCAGGGAAGGTGATCGACACTGACATCCTTTCTTCTAATACGATAGTATATGTTTTTTTCTTGATTCTTGAATACGTAGGAGCTTCTTCTGTTGATAAATTTTATGAAACGAAAACAAAAGAAAAATTCTTGTATTCATTCTAAATTGTTTCTCTTCTCAAATTCTTGATTCCTGATGGAGACAACAGTGTTGTGATATGACGCTTTGTTGAAATGACAAAGAGTCGGGTGGGACGCCACCTAATCATGTGCTGTATGCCATATGGTATAAAAGACTGGCCATCTTGAGTACGAATATGGTTGTCTCATTCTTCACTCATTTTCTTCCTTCAATTTTCTGATTTACAAATTCTTCCAATCGGTTACTGCATTGTTATTCCTTATCCAGCTTTTCAATCAAAATCATGTTCACAAAATCTTCTCTTGCATAGAATATGTTCTCTGACGAGTTCAAAAGAAGTGAAATAGTGTGATACGTGGAATCATACAACGAACATAGATACGACTGCAAATCGATAAATGGAGAACATCAGTGAGCGAGGAAAAATGGATACACCGACAAATGTGGACATAGCAAAGATATCAAGTCAGACAGTTGTTCTTGCTACAGGGATTACATCAGTACCGTAGAGTACGTTAATGCGATGCACTTCAAATCAGAAGATTTCGATGAAAAATAAAATCGTTAATGAATCATAACAAAGTAGTTGCAAAATAAGGAAGCAAAGTCATGTGCGTCAGACGAAGAAAACGAGTATCGGGAAGACGATCAAAGATCAAGGAAATTCTGAACAATGACTCAGACATGCAATTACGACGTGAAATATCCCTTCGTCGCTGGAAGATACTTGTCATGAAAATTTAAGATGAAAGAAATCTTAAATGAAATCGAACTTCGAACATGTTCTTCAAGAAGTTATGAAGATCTCTAACTTGCGTAAACAATTGATTATGAATTCAATGCTCATACCCGGGTCAGTGACAAAAATTTAATACGGGAATATAAGTGGAGATGAAAGAATGGTGATTCGACTGTGGAGTCTTTTAAGAAATAACGAGATAACGATTAAGTTTCCATCAAATTACGACGATAATAATAAAAACAGGGCGTGGTTATTAAAAGACGAATAGGTTAGTAATAAAAATTGGTAACAACAAGAAATAAGTTAAGATACTCCCGAAATAAAATTTTAAGAAACGAGACAAATTTTAAAGTTCACTAATAAAATTTTGTAAGATTCTAAAAGAACTGGAAAGGGAGTGGTTATATTAATCCTTGTTAATTTAAGACCTTAAGTCTCATTTTAAAAGATATATAATATGCCAGTAAGATGCTGATCAAAGGTGAATTGTGGGAATGGATGATTTGGTTGATTGATGGTGTCGGCTTGAGTCCGACTAGTAGTCAATGGTGTACGGGAAGTGCTGCCCAAATTTTCAGAAATTACCCTATAGTTAAGGACAGAGAAGTATATTGTCGTTCTCGTCAGTACTCCAAATAATCGCAATCTCGGTTCTTGAGAAAGTTGTTATGACCAAACTGACTTTATATAATTGGTCTTTGATTCCAGTTAGCTAGTTAGCATTTCGTTTGAGTGATCAGCTAAAGGAGTTAATTGATCAACTTTACCAACTAATGGTTAGTTAAATGGAGATCGATTCCAATTAGATTGAGTCAAGCTCTAACATGATTTCCAAATCCGAAATGAAAGCGATAAGAAATTCGAGAAAAAGTAATGGTGTTAACGTAAATTGAAGGCTTAGTTCAATTAGTATGGTGTTACTGCAACTAGGTGCAAGGTTGATCCAGAAGAATATGCTCTTTTCGATGAATAAGAGGAACAGGATGTTACTGGTACATGCTAGTAAGAAGAATATTTTTAAGAACGGAAGGTTCAAGATAAAGAAGAGGGATTATATCATCTGCAATAGCGTTCCAAGTAGGACTTGGATGCATACCCATATCGAATGACGAATTAATCGAAGATTTGAACGTACACTTCTTTTGAACGGCGATTGAATGGAGGTTGCTGTAAAATAACGGAAAACTCGTAAATTCAAGCATCCAAGGAAAGACGAAGATTGATAAAATCCGCATATGAATTCAGGGAAAAGAGATGACGGTCAATGAAGAGAAGTCAAACACGCGATCTGTAATACGTCAAGCAAGGCTAAGAAAATAGCTACCGAGGAAATTCGATAATTCTGTTAGTAAGAATTTAAATAGTATAAATAAAAGCCTTCATTCCAGGGTAAACTTCAGAAATGACTTATCCAATAATAAACAGAGTAATATTACTAAGAAAAAGAAATTTTATAAAATAATCCAGGATATACGCAAGGTATGAATGTCAGTTGGGCCAGAATTGATTGGAGAATGAAGTGAAATGTCGATAATTGAAGATGGGAATTTCATCCAAGGAATACGTGTAAACAAGAATGATTAAACCAAGGTATTGATGGTGGACTACTGAAGAAGAACGTTGCAATGAATCTCATGTCGGAATTCTTTCAAATTAAAGTGAAGTCCCAGAGGTTCGAACGAATGATTTACCAAGGTTACCTCAGGGAATGAGGTAAGAATTTCTCGTCGGTTATTGCATAGAGTCAAGCTAATGTCAAAAGCATGTGTCGTATAATTTAATAGAAATGAAATAATAAGTGAAGGAAAACTTCAGAAATGTGGAATGAAAGCATAATGAAATAAAGAATATTTTGTGTTGTGCACAAAAGTGATCATGGCAAAAAAAAAGAGAATGGAGGTAGGAAGTTACGCGTCGATTATCAGAAATTGTAAGTTTGAAGATCCGGTAAACACAATGTACCAGGAGTATTGAGATAGAATGATCGTATTTATTGATAACATCCTCGCCAATTCAAGGGCTAAGGAAAACTAAGTAGAAGACTGAAGATATGCTTGCGAAGAGCTAGAAAATAACAGCTGCATTCTTAGCTTCAAAGATATGAATTCTGGGTATAATGGATTATGAGCTCCAGTATGTGGTTAACTCCAAACAGGAAAGGTCCATTTAGGAATAGATGTTTCAAATAGAAATAAAAGGGTAAATACCATTAAGATTGTTGAGAAATGGTTAAAAGAATTGGAAAAGTTAGAAATTGAAGAATAAGTTTTAATTCGTCTTCTGGGTTATGCTGATACTTACTTTGTTGTTGAATATCAAAGGTGGTATTAATGTAGATGATTGAAAAGAAATAGGAGTATGCTACCAAATGGTGAGTAGATACAATTGTTGAGATTTTTCTTTTTAGCTTTTGAATAGATGTAGAACATTTCGAAGCATCAGACGTCATGAACTCAGGACATCGGGTGCAGACGAATAGAAAATACAAGAGACCAATTAAGGATTCTTGCATACGATCGGAAACGCTCATAAGTCAGGCTAACCGAACAGAAGGAGACATGAAAAGTAGAATAGAACAACCAGTGAAAATAGAAAGATCATGAATACGAACTATTAGAAGTGGAAAGAAAGGAAGGTTAGTGTAAATCAAGTTAGTCCTTTGAAATAGTAAGATAGATAGAACGATTGTGAATGAGTTGGTCTTGTTGTCACAGGTGTAACGAGTCCATAAAGCATTATGTGTGTATGACTATGAAGAGTAATTTAGCTCCAAATATATGAAATAAAAGATTGAGATAGGGGGTTGCATGAGCAACTGATAGAGTTGATGACGGTAAAAGGCCGTTGAGTTGTGATTAATGTGATGAGAAATGAGAAATTATAAGAAAGATACTTGAGAAGCATCATGGTCTGTTCCTTAGCATGATTCTGAGGACAGAATCCTTTTAAGGGGGGAAGAATGTAACGTCTGGGAAATATTATGTACTTGTCTTTATCAATAAATAATTAGTATGTGATTTTTACGTGAATTTCGGTGAATTATTTGATAATTGATATTAATATTTGGATGTTTATTTCTGATAAAAATGTAGATATTTTAATTTTAATTATCGAGAATTAAATATAGATAATTTTGGTATTTTTCTGGTAATTTTTGGATTACCATATGATTTTATAAGGATTTTATAGAATTTATAATGATTATTTTACATAATTATAAAATTTATTTTTAGAATCAGAAATCGTCCCACTTCAATTGTTTTTGCGTTATTACAACCCGAAACTCTTCCGAAAACTCCTTCCTAACGTAATCTGATAATTCTGAACACTTTTCATGTTTTGACTTTTCGATCCGGGGTACGGTTTGACCTGTACGAGTCCCGGTATAAAATTTTTGATACGCAAATCATTTTATTTATCGATAAGAATCCATATTCTCAAAAGGCGAGACATTATTACCTTAATTTCGTATAAAGTATTTTATAGAAAGGTTTGTTTTGATAATTATCCAATTCTGGTATTAAAATCGTATCGTCTTTTCAGTTACTTAGCGGCTAAGTAACCTATTTTCGGATCCGGTCTGTAAATATAATTATTGAAATATTAAATAAATAAAATATGTGATGATTCTGTCAGCTATGTGTGTTGATGTATTATCAATTGTTTGTTAATTGTTAGACGCGAAGATTAATTTTATAACTAATTATTGAGCTCTGTGAATTTAATTCATTTTAAAATGATTTTTATTCTCATAAATACTAAAATTGCTCCTAAAATTATTTTTGTTGGTTTATAATTTTATTTATTATTTTTAGGAGTTTATAAAATTTAGAAATCAACAATTTATTGATTATTTATCTTTAAATGATTTTCTGACTCCATTTAATGGTAAAATCAATATTTAATTCCAGAATGCTTCAAAAATTATGAAAATTTTATTTTATTAAGTTTGAAATATTTCAAGAATTTTAAAATTATTTCGGAAATTTTCTGGCTTCCATTTAACCGCACGTGTATTCATTAAAATCGTAAAATACGGACCGGATGTGCATTTCAAAAATGATTTTAAAATTATAAATTTTTTATGATAATTAGTTTTAATTATCTTGGGAATTTTAAATCTGTTTTGATAAAATTTTCGGGCGGTTGTTACCCATAAATTATTTATTGAAATGGTTAATTACAGTGTGAAACAGGATAATAACGGGATTAAGAAAAAAAATAAATAAATAAAAAATACATATAATACCTAAACCTAATTCTACCCCCCTGTTCCTTACCCCTCCCCGCTGCGTCTCTCTCCCCAATCTCTCCGGTGTCTCTCTCTCGTCACAGTCTCTTTTCTCCCAAATCTCTCCCTCGAAATCTCTCTTAACTCTCCTCCCCTCTTCCCCGTTTTCCCCTTCATTTTTCCCTGTGTCTGCTCTTCCGGTGCCTGGGGTTCCGCCGCCGCCGCCTAGTCCGGTAAGGCCTGGTGGGTTCGATTGGTTCTACTTGATTATGTATATATATATACAGAAGTATATATGTGTTGCTACTATATGCGTTTTGCTTCTTGTAATTCCTGTCACTATTATCGCTTTATTGTGCCGCGTGGTTTGATTTTTCCGGCCGCCTGATTCGTGTTTTTCCGGCCATGTTTTCTAGTTACTTCGCTTTGTGCTTGTTTCCGGTTGTTCCCCTCCCCTGTATCGCAGCGCGTAGGAGCGTGTTGTCCTGATTTTTTTTATTATTATTCAGTTTAATTATTTCTGCAGAAAAACAATTTGATTGGAATTCGTGAAATTAAAATAAATATTTCATGCGGGAAATTAATAGTAATTAATCGGTGGAATTCGTATGGAAACCCGAATTTATCGGGCACCGACGAATTTTACCGCCGTCGGCGATGAGCCTCGGCGAGCCGACGGTGGGCGATGATGATTTTTATCTGAGTCCTACAAATAAAATGCAAAATACGAATAAAAATTATAAAATGCGAATTAAAACGAAAATGTGAGTGTTAATTGATAATTGTTTTAATTGGTGTGTATAAATTTGCAAATTAATATTGTGAACTGAAATTGGTTGTTGGGGATTGAATTGTAGTTGGTTTGAAATTGGTTGTGATGGATTTGACGTCGGGATGCTCGACGGGTAGGTCGATAAACAAATGAGACGCTGCCCGATTTTCGGGAAATTAATTCCGAAAATACGGGAACGTAACCCATAATTATCGGAGACGTCGAATGAAAGTAAATAATTATATCATACGAACCTAGTTGTGTGTTGTGACAAAAAAATATTTTATAATTAATTACCCTATTATTTTCAAACAACGAGTATACGTATTTTCCGAAAATAAATACCGAACCAAATTTCGAAGATGTGAACCATAATTGCTATGTGTATTTCGATAATACATATATATATGAATTCGGTTATGAAATCGTATGGGTAGAATAGGATGACAATTTGATGTTAAGCTTAAGCGGTTATTTAAATTAGGGTATTGCAATCCTGTAGGTTTTAGACGGAAGACCCGAGATGTGACATCGGGTTAGGAGTGATCTAGTGATTAGATGTCAAGATCAACAAAGTTCCAATTGAAGGATCTGAATGTTGGGATCATATCCAGAATAGGATAGAAGTTTGACGATAAAGCCGAACGATTAAGGTCAAACCAAAGTCAACCGATAATAGTGGTTAAAGCTTATTGAGGCAAGTATTCCCGAACTTTCTTTTAAATACTGCAAGTATTCCTTACTTTTCTCGTAAAATACTGCAATTACTTTATTCCTATTCTAAGTTCAGAATAGTCAACTGTTTTATATTTCGCTGCAATTTTTCTTAATTATGCAAGTACCCTTCATTATTGTTCCTTTATTATTAATTGATCTCTTAAGCAAATACCTATTATTCCGGGTTATTTGCGAATCCTGAATATGGATGTTTTGAAATCAAAGTGATTTGACATCAAAATACTCTATGGACTGGATGGTTACGATACGGGACGGGTATAACCCGAACCCTTGATTATTAGGCCATAGCTGCCTGGGTACCCCATATGTTGGATGGGTCTATGCAGTTGGGTATAAATCCGCACTGTATCCTGACTAATCAGCAGGTTATAGTGCATATGTTGGTTTCTAGTGTCCATTCTAATTTATTGTTGATCGCCATTAATGGCATTCCTTCTTGAAATAAAATATGATTATGGATTAAAGTTATTCTTTATTAGCACTCAGTTTCGGGAAATTACAGTATTTTTAAATAAATTCGAGGTTCAGATTGTTGCTACAGCATTAGTTGCTCAATGATAATTAGAATCTTGAATGAATTGAGATCTTCTTAATTATTCAACCCGTCCTTATCAGGCTGGTCTAGCAGGCTAAGTCTATGGAAACTTAGTCGATAATAATGGATACTGAATAGTTAAGGAATTTCTTGAACGTCGTTTTATAATTAGTTGCTCAAGTATGAAGTGTTACCAGAAACTATTTTGAAAACACGCAATACTGAAGCTCTTACAAAAATGTCATTATTTCCTATGTGATTTATAGCAATGCAAATCAAATTGATTTTAAGATAATGAAGTATATCCTTTAAATGATTTCGTGTTTCGCTCTTCAAAATATTTCAGAGATTTGGTCCGGAAGTTTTCTTTGATATTAATGTTTGAAACTCAAATTATATACTTGCTGGGCATTTTTGGCTCACTCTTGCTTTGTCAATTCTTATTTCTGCCAGAAACATATAAGGATAAAAATGAATAGCTTAGATAGACAGCAGAAGTTCGAGAAATCTCCACTACGAGAGGTTGAAGAAGTTAGAAGAATGTGTTACGAGCATTAGTTCAAAGGTATTTACAATTGTATTTTAGTTGTTGAAAGTTGTAGAAGATTAGATTCTTGTTTCATACCATAAACTGTAAACGATCCGGATTTAAGGGGTTATTTGTTTATTATTTATTTTATGTAAAGATTGTTTAGTGACACCAAATCTTGACCCCGGATTTGGAGTGTTACAATAACTTGAGCAGACAACACCTTGTCAAGGTGCTTTTGTTTGATTTGTTCATATAGTTTGTCTGTCAACATGAAAGGATCTCTTAGAGTAACTTCTACTCCTGTTTGAATCTTCTCTTCATCAGAACCTAATCCAGCTCTATCTCTAGGTTGCTTGGATCTCAACCCAAATGTAGCGAGTTGATTAATCATGAGATTGGATTTTGGTTCAACTGGAGTAGCTTTCTTCCATAACAGCTTCTTCTTATCAGCAATAGTCATTTTATTCAAATCAACTTGAACATTGTCAGTAGTTGATGTCTTGATAGCTTGATCAGAATTTGTTGTTTCTTCTATAACTTGTTGTCCTTCATTCTGAACAACTTGAGCAGTGTCAGAGGTTGTTTTAGATTCTTCAATTATCTTTCTTCTTTTCAGAATTTGAACAGTTTCATCTCCAACAAGATTATCATCAGTTACTTGAACCATTTTGCACACTGGTTTCATCAGAACTTGAGGAATTTTTATCTCTAGTGACTTGGTTGGTTCATCAACTTTTCTTTTCCCTTTGTCTTTGGGATCACTCTCAGTCTGTGATCTATTCTTGAACTTTGAAATTTCAGAATTTGACTTTTCCTTGATCACAATGCCTTTTTCCTTAGGCCTTGGAGGTTTCTTTGCATCAGAAGCTTTAGACTTAAGATTTGTCTTCTTAGTTGCAAATCTAGCTTCTTCCTCCTTGAGAGCTTCTAAATCCATTCCTGGATTGTGTTTCAGAAATAATCTTCTTGCTATCTCCTCATCAAGTGTCTAGATTTTAGGATCTTTGTAATAAACAATAGTCTGCTTCCTTTTTAGCTTCAGAGTTTGTATAAACTTCTGAGAGTCTTTTGATCCTGACTAAATCAGAATATCAGAACTTGACATTAGACTTAGTTTATCAGCACTTGACTTCAGACTTTGAGCATTCACATCATCGGAACTTGACTTATTCTATATAGAAGATTTTCCTTGAACTTTTCTTTCACCTCTGCTCTTTTCAGAGTTTCCCTGGTCATCACCTTTATCGTCCTTCTTCTTCAGTACTTGAGTAGGTGAGCATTTGGACTTAACTACCTTCTCCCCATTTTTGGCATCATCCCAAAGTAAGAGAGAGAGAGAAGAAGTTCAACTGAAGATTGGATTTCATCCAATTGAGCTTTCTGAGAAGCTTGATTAACCAGAACCTCAGCAATTTGGGCCTGTTGCTCCTCTTGAATCTTCTCAATGGCTTCAATTTTCTCAAGAGTAGGTCTGACATACCTATTCTTGTCAAGCTTGAGCTGTAGATCTAGCTTATCATCTTGTTCCTTGAGTGTATCAAACTTAGCATGAGTAATAAAATGTAGACCATGAAGACTTCTTGTACTCATAGCTATAACCTTGAATTGAGTCTTAAAATCATAATTTGACAATAACTCATCAGCTTTTGATACATTCTCTGTCAGAATTTTGGTGCATGGAATAAAATCTGATTTATTCCACTTCTTGGTCCACTCAATTCCCCTGTGAGTTTCTTCCCAAGGTACAGGAGCATCTTGTCTAACAAATTTCTTCACCAAAGCTTCCTTGCCCAGAATAGGAACTGGAGTTTCAACAAAAATACTGTCTCCAGAACTTGAGAAAGTTTCATCATTTTCTGACAGTACAAGAGTGTGTGGTGCAACTGGAGATTCAAGAATAACATCATCTAAATTCTGATCATCAGAATTTATCTCTAGAGCTAGTCTCTTTGATGTAAATGGTATCTTAGCATCTAAGATTGGAGATTTGACTATAGATGGTTGAGCTTCAGTAGTTGGAGCTTCCAGATAAAGAACTTGAGGTATATTCAAATTGTGAATATCTATCTCAGAGTTATCAGTTTGTTCTTTAGCATCATCTGTAGCTTTTATTGGAGAGCCAGGAGGGTTAACCACTGTATCAGTAGCAGTGTCTATAGCTTGAGCTGGAGAAGTCAGAGCTTCAATGATGATTGGCTCTTTTGAGATCAGAGATTCCTGATCCCCTTCCTCTGCTTCTTCATTATCTTCTGATAAAGATTTAGCCAAATACCTCCTAGCCTTCATTTTCTTCAATCTCCTTGCCAAAGAAGGAGTTGTTGTTGTAGCATCAGAATTTATAGATTTCCTTTTCAAAGTATCAGAACTTTGAGCTGCTGTTTCTTTCTGAGAAGTAACATTCACAGCTTCATTTATCACAGGTTCTGATGCATGAACCCGTGCTTCAATTGTTTCATCCACACTATCAGATTCATCTCTGAGGATCATCTTCCTTCTCTTTTGTGGAGGTTGAGGAACAGAATTTGTCCTCTTAGAAGGTTTGGAAGATGAAGGTATGATGGTAGATTTTGGTTGTGGTGCAAAAGATTGAGGTATTTGTGTGGAGGTGGTAGGTGCTGATGGTTGTGGTTCAGATGGTTGAACATCAGGATAAAGTGCAGTGTATGTTCTTGGATCATGGTTTATTAAGACTTGTTTGATAGATAAGGAAATTCAGAGGGGTCTCAACACAGCCTTCTTATTATCAGTAGATAATAAGTCATTAAAAGCTCTTTTAGCTAGTCTAAATGGTGAAATTAACTCACTAGCTAATTGGGGCTTATTATCACAACAAAAGCTATACATAAGCTGACAGAATCAAGAAAAATAGACAGTATTTCTATCTTCTGTCATCCTATCCCAAATGAAACCTAAAACAGCACTAGCATAATCAAAATCAGTTTAATTAATGAGAGCATACCCGATTTATTGACTGAATATAGGGATTGCATCAAAATTGGAACATTTGTTTGCAAAAGCATTTGTAATGCAGTCGAAGAAGAAACTCCATTCCCTTCTAATGTTAGATCTCTTCAACTGTCCCAGCTTCGCCAATGTCTTTTCATACCCCAGACTGGCCATTAGATTTTGAAGAACTGGCTCCTCAACAGTTGTATAAGCTCTGTTCTTAAGCAACTGCAGTGCTTGGAGTACTGTAGCCAAAGTTACGACCATCATCGTATACTCCACTTCTCTAGAACTGCAGCACTTGGGTTCTAGAGATTGCTTCTGGTTGGGTCAAAGCATACCCAATATCAGAATTAGCAAGAAAATCCTGAATAAAGTGAAGTTCCAATGGAGTCTCAGCCTTGCTAAGAATAGACGCATAGTTGTTGGGGACAAACTTAGCTCCATTGAAAATCAAGTCTTTTGGTGCCATATCTGTAAGAAATTAAGTGAGAAAGAGAGAGTGTTTGCAAGGTGTTTGATAAAAGTCCTGTAAGATAAAGCTTCAGAGAATATTAGAGAGGGAGAGAATAAGAGAGATTAAGAATAGAAAAGTAAATAAAGGATTAGAAAATCTTTCAACTCTCATATATATACTCTCTCCACTCAACAGTTATATTTTTGAAGCATGGGATACACTTTACACCTGGCAACATATGAACAGTCAGTAAACGGTTAGAACAGGAGTTAATGGGCACGTAAAATAAACAATAATTACCGTGTACATGCAGTTTTCAGGACCAACATGTTAACCACTAACCCATAATGATTATGACTGTTTTTATTTTACCCAAATATATTCTGATTTAAATATGATTGTTTCAGAATTTTACCACAAATAAGTCAAGTAAAGAATAATGCCACATAAGCATCATAGATTCCATCAGGATTTAATATCAGAACTTAACTTATATCAGATTTTACCAGTCATCAGAATTTGGCTTCTGTACTCAATGAGTGAATGTTTGTTTCTGTAATTCTCCGTACAAAGACTGACTTGTTTTCTTCAGAGTTTAATCATCAGAACTTCCATCAGAACTTGTTCTCAGAAATTATGCAAATGACACTTGACTGTTTGTCAAAAACAACTTAATCACCACAGTAATTTTCATCATTCATATGGAGTGAAAGTGTATGCATTTAGCAGAATATCAGATAAAGATTAAAGTCTGATAAACTTCAGTACATCTTAGAAATAAGGCATAACTCAGAAAAGTGCTTAAAATCTGTCATCAATCATGAAGTCTACTATAGAACAAATTTATGCAAGAGTCCACCTCAACTGTTTATGCTCATTTTATGCATCTTTTAAAATTCCTTTTTACAGTGGCTTCTCAGTGTAAGTGAGCCATGACTGCTTATCAGAATTTATGTTGTTGTCAGAGTATTTCTCCAGTAATCAGAGAATGTGAAAAGTCACCAAGAAAATTTATTTGCTTTTCTAATGCATATTACTTAATACCAGCAATGCACTTGGGTCTTCCCTTCCACATATTTACTCTAGATCTCAAAGAAGTACCTGACTTTTATTCTTTTCTTTTCTTTTCTTTTGATAAGTGAGGTGTATCAGCATGTAGTTCATCCTTAAGATTTACTGACATCAGAATTTGACAGATAAGAAACAAGATTCTTGTTTGTGACTTAGTAATAAGATACACAAAGTAAACTTGACTAAGCTCAATATCAGAATTTGCTTGTGTTAATGAGTTTCCACATGAACAATTAATTCAAACATGGGATTTCTAGTATGTTAAAGACTAATTAGGTCAGCATCTACCACAGTTATCCTCATTGGATTGAATAGCCACAGAACATTCAAAACACTTATCAGAGTATATAGATCCACATCAGATAACAATCAGCATTTAATGAATTTTCAAATCAAGCACAGATTACATAGAGATAATACAATCTGTAAATACTGATCATAAAGTCTGATGCATGAGAACAAAAACTAAGCAGATTTGGAGAAAGAACCTGAAACCATTCCAAGTTCATTTACCAATCTTATAAAACTAGCTTCACATAGTGGTTTTGTGAAGATATCTGCTAGCTGTTGATCTGTTGAAACAAAATGCAATTCCACTGTACCTTCATCCACATGTTCCCTTGTGAAATGGTACCTAATGCTGATGTGCTTTGTCATTGAGTGTTGAACTGGATTACCTGTCATAGCAATAGCACTTTAATTATCACAGTAAATAGGGATTTTAGAAAATTCTAACCCATAATTCAGTAACTGATTCTTCATCCAAAGAATCTGTGTACAACAGCTTCCTGCAGCAATATATTATGCTTCTGCAGTTGATGTGGAAATTGACTTTCAGGAGTTGAAGAATCAGAGCTTCCAGAATTATCAGAATTTGGCTCATCAGAACTAGATGAATCAGAACTTGAAGAGCCAGTGACAGGTTCTGATGCTTCTCGAGAGTCTTGAGATGTGGTAGGATCTTCAGCTTGCTCCCCCTGGACAGGTGCATTTTCCTTTAGAGTTGTTACCACAGTTTCAATGACATCAGAACTTAAACCGTCTGAACTTACAAGATCAGGATTTAAGTCATCAGAATATACAGTATCAGAATTTAAATCTTCATTCTCAAATCTCAGCTGATCATGATCTTTGAATCTTCAAGTCCAGTAATCTTCTTATCATCAAAAGAGACATTGATAGATTCCATGACAATCCTTGTTCTTAATTGTAGACTCTGAAGGCTTTTGTGGAAAGTGGATATCCAACAAAAATTCCTTCATCAGCTTTTAGATCAAATTTTGACAGCTGCTCAGGATGAGTCTTAAGAACAAAACACTTGCAACCAAAAACATGAAAGTATTTCAGATTTGGCTTCTTTTTCTTTACCATCTCATATGGTGTTTTTCCATGCTTATTTATGAGTGTAGCATTCTGTGTAAAACAAGCAGTATGCACAGCTTCAGCCCAAAAATAGGTTGGCAGCTTTGCTTCATCAAACATAGTTCGTGCAGCTTCAATGAGAGTCATGTTCTTTCTTTCTAAAACTCCATTTTGCTATGGAGTTCCAGGTGCAGAAAAATCCTGTTGGATTCCATGCTCTTTGCAGAACTCTTCCATAATCGAATTCTTGAACTCAGTGCCATTATCACTCCTTATTATTTTAACAGAATCTTTGATCAATTTATCCAGCTGTCTGACATGATCAGTTAGAGTAAATGCAGTTTCATTCTTCTTGTGCAAGAAGTACACCCAAGTGTACCTTGTGAACTCATCTACTATAACCATAACATATTTCTTCTTTATAATAGACATGACATTGACAGGACCAAATAGATCAACATGTAGTAGTTGATAAGGCTCAAGAATTGATGACTCGGTTTTGCTCTTGAAAGAAGATTTTCTTTGTTTTGCCTTTTGATATGAATCACAAAGGCCATCAGGAGCAAAAACTGACTTTGGCAGTCCTCTCACAAGATCTTTCTTTACAAGCTCATTTATATTATTGAAATTTAATTGAGGGAGCTTCTTGTGCCAATTCCAGCTTTTTTCAATTGATGCTCTACTCAACAGACAGATTGCAGAACCATCAGTACTTGTTGAAAGTCTGGCTTCATAAATGTTACCATGCCTGTTACCTTTCAGAACCTTTTTTCCTGTAGAATTGCTTATAACTTCACAGTGTTCTTCAAAGAAATCCACATGATAACCTCTGTCACAGATTTGACTTATACTCAACAGATTGTGTTTAAGTCCTGAGACAAGAGCTACTGATTCAATGATGACATTCCCAAGATTGATCTTGCCATATCCCAGAGTTTTTCCCATGTTGCCATCTCCATAAGATACTCTTGGGCCAGCTTTCTCCACAAAGTCTGATAGCAGGGCTTTATTTCCTGTCATATGTCCTGAACATCCACTGTCCAGAACTAGGATGTTCTTCCTGTTGTCCTGCAATCACAAAGACCACTAATGGTTAGTTTTAAGGACCCGGACTTGCTTGGATCCTTTGGCCTTATTAAGTTTGTTAGCATTTGCAGCGGATTTAACATCAGAGTTTATGCTAACATTTTTCTTATCAGATTTTATAGTATCAGACTTTGCATCATACTTTACACTAGAAGGAATTAAAGTAACTTTCTTCAAAGAAGGTTTTATCTGATAATAATCATAGTACAAACTATGATATTCCTTACAAGTATAAATGGAATGCCATATACTACCATAATGAAAACAAGGATTTTGTGGCTTAAACCTAACAGACTGACTCTTAAATCCTGACTTAGGAGGTAAAGAGTTAATATTCTTATTCTTCATGCTAAAAGAAGCAAGATGGTTAGAGTTTCCACAGTTATAACATTTCTTTTGAGGAACATTAGGAATAGGCATATAATTATTACTTTTATTCACACCTTCCTTTCCATTCCTCTTTTTCCTAGCTTCTTTTTCCTTGTTCACACTGCTAATCTCTTTCAGCTTATATTTAAGCTGCTTCTTTATCATTAAGCCTATGTTAACTTCAGCTGGTTTATCCTGTTTTAATTTGTCAAAAGTTGAGTCTGTCTCAACTTATGTCTCAATATCTTTCATCTTTTCAGAATCAGACTTTACAATTTTAGCTACAAACTTAACAGGATTTACCTTTGGCTTAGTAGTCGGTTTAACAATAATTGGCTCAATTTGTTCAGTTCCTTTTTCACTTTTATCATCTCCATAACCTAAGCCCTCTTTCCAGTTTTCACTACTTAGCAAATTCTGAGTTGTTCTGCCAGAGTTAGTCCAAGTCCTGATAATCTCTCTTTCCTTTTCTAACTCAGTTTTCAGAGATTTATTCATTTTTAGCACTTCATCTCTAACATAAAAGGCATCATCTCTTTCTTTCTGAGTTTGATGGAACATGACTAACTCTTTTTCTAAATAATCATTCCTTTTCTTAAAAGCAAGATTTTCAGAAGGTAATCTTTCACATGTTAAAGTTTGATCTCTATAGCTAATAAACATGGTTTTAAGATATAATCTCAACTCAGTAATATCATCAGTATGAAAAGCATAAGTTGTTTGAGGTACCTTTAATTCAGCAACATCAGAACTGCTATCATCATTTGCCATCAAGGCATAGTTCTCCTCATCTTCAGAATCTGAAGTGTCTGTCCAGCTTTTCTTCTTTGTGACAAGAGCCTTGCCTTTGTCACTCTTTCCATTCTTGCAGTCAGGAGATATGTGGCCTTTCTCACCACAGTTATAGCATTTGACATTCGAGTAATCTCCTCTGTCAGACTTTCCTGCTTTGGCTTCAGATTTCATGAATCCCTTCTTATCAGAACTTCCACTTTTCCTGGAAAACTTCTTTCCCCTTCTAAATTTCCTGTAGGCTATATTTTTGATACCCTTCACCATAAGAGCACACAATTTCATCATCTCTTCATCAGCATCTACTTCAGGTAGACATTCAGTTTCTGAATCATCATCATCAGTACTTGATGATTCTGAATCAGACTTTATGATGAGAGCCTTTCCTTTGCCTTTCTTTGAGACATCCACTTTGGGGGATTCCTCCTCATTCTTAAGAGCAATTGTCCTTGACTTTCTCCCATGTTTCTTGCTTCTTTGATTCATCTCAAGTTCGTGAGTCTTGAGCATACCGTAAATTTCATCAACAGTAGTTTCATCAAGAGCATAGTTGTCTCTTATAGTAGTTGACTTCAAATCCCAACTTTTAGGAAGAGCTAAAAGGAATTTAAGATTTGAATCTTCAAGATCATATTCCTTATCCACCAGTGACAGATCATTTAAGAGTTTGAAAAAACTGTCATATAAACCATTTAATGACTCATCAGGTTTTGAGTCAAAGTGCTCATACTCTTGAGTGAGTATAGTCCTCCTGTTCTTCTTAATTGCATCAGTTCCCTGGCATCTTATCTCCAAGGCATCCCATATATCTTTTGCAGTCTTGCAGTGAATTACCCTGTTTGACATGATATTATCAATGGCACTATGCAGCAAATGCCTTAACTTTGCATCCTTGGAAATAGATGAGATATCTTCAGCTGTATACTCGCTTTTCTCCTTTGGTACGGTCTTTGCTGGCTGATCTGCAACTACAACAGAGAGCTTGGTTGGCTTATGTGGTCCTTCATTAATTCTGTCAAGGTATTCTGGATCTGTAGCTTCCAGAAACATAGCCCTCTTCACTTTCCATATGGGATACTCAGAAGGTCTCAGCATGGGAACCCTAATAGTCTCATATCGACTGTAGATTTGAATGTTTTTAGTTTCTTCAGTTTTGGCGGGCTTGGTTGGATTTTCTGCTTCTTCAGACATGATTGTTTTGGATCTTTACTTTATGTGTGTTAATAGATAGGCTCTGATAGCACTTGTTAGGTCACATAACACTGTAGAAGGGGGTTGAATACAGTATTTAATACAATTAAATCGATTTAGAACACAAGTAACTGAAAATAGATGTATTTGATATAATAAACTCGGTTACAATGGAACTGTTCTCTCTCAGTGATGAACAAATATCACGAGAGCTGCTAGGTTACAATGTATGATCTTCTCGATAATGATAACACATATAGTGTAAACCTATGTTTGTGTTTATATAGTACACAGTTACAAGATAACTTCTAACTGATATGGAATATAATTTTGTCTCCTAAAATATATCAATCAGATATCTTATATAATTCTTCTAGTCCTCTAACTCTTTCCTTGCATATCTTCTTCTGTATTAGTCTCGATCTTCTACTGTTAATCAACTTCCTTCTTAACTGTAAGTCCTCTCGTACTTAAGTTCTGATATGACCTTAATTCCTGACTTCCAGTAAGTACTAATTTCAGTAAGATCTGATATTTCCTGTTTGTTAAGAACTGAAAACTAAACATGAAACATATTATACATGACATCTCAAATATATCCAACATTATTCACTTAATCACGTCACGAAATTCCCAGTCGCTACACTCTAGCATTTAGAGCACCAATAATTGCATCTCTTGTGTGTCTCTAATCCCATTTTCTGGTGTGATTTTGTTGACTTGAATTTTCCGAATTTTCTTCACCATTGGCATGACTTGCAGAACTTTCTTCTCTTTCTCCCCCCTGAGTTTGTGCTATCAAATACATGTGTATGAAATGAGTTTTCATTCTCATGATTCACTTGCTCAGTTGACTCTTCATTCATTCTGTTGCTTGTGTTGATTTCAGCTTCATCTTCAGAATCACTATCAATGTTGAGATTTTCAAACGTAAGGGCTTCAGCTTCATTCTCATCAAGGCATTCCAAGCCTGGGCACTTGTAATTATCAAAAGTCACATCTGTGTTTTCCATAATCTTCTTTTGTTAAAGCACATAAACTCTGAAGGCAGTTCTTTCTAATGAATATCCCAGAAAAATTGCTTTAAAAACTTTAGAGTTAAAATTTCCCCACATATTCATAATTGTCTTTCAGAACATAACACTTGCTTCCAAATACATGCAGATGCTTCACAGTAGGTTTCCTTTTTGATAAGATTGAGTAGGGTGATTTGCCAAGATTTTTTTAATGAGATATCTGTTTTGAGTGTAGCATGCAATGTTGACAGCTTCTTCCCAAAATTAGTTGGCAAATTGGCATCTTGCAACATTATTCTAGTAGTTTCAACTAAAGTTCTATTCTTCCTATTAACTACCCCATTTTGCTGAGGTGTCCTTGCAGCTGAGAACTCTTGAACAATAACCTTGTCTTTGCAGAATTCAGTTAAAGTGGCATTTCTGAATTTTGTGCCATTGTCACTCCTCAATCTCTTTACACA
The DNA here is from genome assembly GCF_009905375.1 of Apium graveolens. Taxonomy (NCBI): domain Eukaryota; kingdom Viridiplantae; phylum Streptophyta; class Magnoliopsida; order Apiales; family Apiaceae; genus Apium; species Apium graveolens. The sequence continues at coordinate 154,501,768 of NC_133655.1, read as the reverse complement.
GTTTTGATCTTCAGCCTGCTTCTCAATTTTCTTGATGTGTTCAATAATGATGTGTGGAGTTTCATCCTTTGAATGCATAAACTCCACCCATGTGCATCTTGAGTAGTCATCCACCATCACAAGTGCATATTTCTTTCTAGAAATTGACAAGACATTAATTGGTCCAAACAGGTCCATGTGAATAAGTTACAAATGTGCACTTATGGAATTCACAACTTTGCTATTGTGACTTGAACTTTTCATTTTGATTTTTGACAAGCCTTACAAACTTCATCTTGAGCAAATTCCAAGTTTGGCATGTCTCTTACTAGTTCTTTTTTAACCAAGGTATTAATTGCTTTATAATTTAGGTGAGAGAGCTTCTTGTGCCACGACTTGCTTTGCTCAATAGATGCCTTGGTGTAGAAGCAATAGATTCCATCCTTATTTGCTGAGTATAAATCTGCAATAAACAAGTTTCCCTTGCTCCTTTCAAAGCAACTTCACCAGTCTTTTTGTTGATAATTGAGTAGTCTCCTTTGCCAAATAAAACCTTGAATCCTCTATCCATAAATTGACTGACACTTAGGATATTCACCTCAAGACCAGCTACCAGTGCTAAATCTTCAATGACAATATTTTCAGAAATTAATTTTCTATATTCCATTGTGAATCCTTTGTTGTTGTCTCCAAAAGTCATCAATGGGTCAGCCATCTCCTCAAATTGTGATAGCAGGGCTTTATCACCTGTCATATGCCTGGAGCATTGACTTTCTATGATACATATGACTTTCTTCATTTTTCCCTGCACACAATGAGGATTAAGTGTGTTTAGATACCCAAGCAGTGTTGGGTACTTTCTTCTTGTTAACAAAATTTGTAGAAGTAGAATTTGATAATTCAGAAAGAACAGTGTTCACTGATTGATTTGCATTTTTCTTTTTAGCTAAAGATCCAAGTTTAACTTCTTTGAGATCTACTCTAAGTTTATGACAACTTGTCATCACTTTTATATTGCAAGGAATGCAATCAAATTTGTCACAGAAGGAATATGGATCTTCAGCCTTTGCTTCATTATATTTGCATGGTCCCACTTTTGGCTCACTAACATCCCTTTTATAAAGGTGATTTAGATGATTTATAGATCCACACTTCTAACATTATTTCCTGGGAGCATCTGCAACAAATGCAAAGTTATTGCTATTATTTACTCCAATTTTCACATTCATGTTCTTCTTTTTCTTTCCTACATTTCAGTCTTGATTTCTTTGATTGGTGTCTTAGAAACTTGGTTGACAATGGGCTTCTTCTTAATTTCAATAGTAGGATTGGTTTCTTCATTTTTCTTTTTAGTATCTTCATCTGCAAGTTCTTTCTTGATGACCAACTCTTCTTTACTAAAATTGACTTCACATGCCTTGAACAAAGGTGCATCAATTCTTCTCAGCATAACTGGGACATCTTGATTTGTAGTTGCTTACCTTGGTCACCTTCATTTTTCTTATTGTTGTTCAAGGCATCATAGTCCAAACCAATAGCTATGTTAGCACATGGTTTGTTTTTCTCATGGTACCGTCCAACCAACTGAGATGTATTTCTGAAAGACTTCAGTTTCACCTCATTCTTCTCCAACTTTTCCCTCAACACAACTTCTATTTCACTTACACACTTGAGCTTGTTCTTTAAATGTTCATTTTCTTGCTTGACTGTTTCAAGCTCAACAAGCTATAGTTCCAATTCTTGCTTATCAATCTCAAGCTTCACAGTTATCTTTGATAGTCTACTCACTTCCTCAGTAGCTTCCACTATGCTTGTGTGGATATGAAACATCTCTATACTCATATTTTCAACAGTTTCTTTATATTGGCTTGTATTTAAATCAATGGTAGTTAGAGTTGATACCTCTGATTTTGATGAGGATGATTCTCCTTGCTCAAGAGCCATAAGTGCATAATTTCCAAACTCTTTATTCTCATCTTCTTCATCAGTGAGGCACCGGCTACCTTCTTACTGACAGCACAGCTACGTGCTGACACTCAATTAGTAGCGCTGGCACGTCACTCGGCTCCTTGGCTCACTTCGGTTGCCCATTTGTTGAAGATAAAAGTACATCAAAACCATATAAAGTTTTACCATGAGCGGATTGTATCCATTAAGTTTTTATGGATTCCTTCTTTGTTACCGGGGTCGACCCCAAAGCCATAATGTCTCAAAATGAGGAGGCCATAGAGAAACTATTTTTTGGGCCACACACGTGCTACAATGGCAATTACAATGGGAAGCAAAGCTGTAAGGCGGAGCGAATCCGGAAAGATTTAGTCCTTCTCCCCCGTAACCAAGCCTTAAGGCTTTCCTTATGAGATGGGATGCTTGCTCACTAATCGATTGCCTATCATATCAAAAGGGTCGTAGAAAGAGAACCCGGCCGCCTATTTCATTCGACGTTCCGTACAGACTTGGAGATCAAGAAGGGAAAGCAAAAATAAAGAAAAGGATAATGAAAGTGCCGAGACATCTATAGAATAGAAATTTCCTGCGCAGTCCGTGCTAGTAGTGATATCCTAATTCGGTGACCTCTCCCACCCATCAAGGTAGAAGATAAGAAAGGGAAATTATTGCCAAGAGAGGCCTGGGACCGCTGCTCTGCCCCATCACCTACAAAAGGATCATGCAGCGCTCCCAACTCTTGCCTTCAGCTATGTAATCCTTTCTGTAATAACCCCAAAAATTTTGTACTTTTTGTAACCCTTATGAATAGTGATTTTGCTGATTATGCTGAATAAGAAAACTTTTCATGCCACACTTTGTAGCAGTTCTTTTATTGATATTCTGAGATCTTATTAGTACTATATATGGTATATAAGTGTATGTAAAGGTCGTCAGAATCCAAATTCGAACACTTTGATTTTTCCCGAAAATCCACCAGATACAGAAATAATTGAGTGTAAGGTAACATGATTTAAAAGGATTTAAATTCAAGGATTATAAGAGAGGATCATATAAGGAATATAAAATATTGAGAAAGGTTTAGGGGAACCCAAGTAATAAGGTCCCGGATATGATCCCTCAAACGATAAACGAGAACAAAAGTTAAGCGAACCGTATAACAGATAAGCGGTCATTAGCCAAGTAATTAAGGGTTAATCAAAGAGGTTAGTGGATGATGATGTCATTGTTAGGCGGAAAGACACGCACTAATAATTCACGCAAGTATACGCGTTTGCAAGTAATATAGAACAATTTCTAGTTCATTCCCACAGAGACTCATAATTATGTTCAATTAACACTTACTCATCAATGTATGATTACTTCTCAATGTCCAGACAATAACACGTAGAATTGATTAACTAATTATTAACTATAATTAACTACGAGAATTAAACACCTAATTGACACTTGAATTAACAATATTAAACACACATGAGATCATAACTTCATTACTACTTCCTTCAATAGTTATTGTTATTACCCTTAGCATGTAACGGTGATGATATTAATCGAACAACACGAAACTGATAAAAGCCAACTTTCGTTATACTAATACCATTCTACCAAACATCCACAATTAAGATAGAAGTTGAATAGGCATCAATTATGTTGAGACCCTATATGTCTACAGAATTTGACAACATAACGATTTAAGCATAAGTTATTCCTTATGATTACACAGGGCAAGTAAAATGGTTAGAGTTACCCACTAATCATGCATACACATACATGAACCTATGCTAGCATGGCAAGTTCTAAACCTCAAGATCCACTATCGCTTCACAAGAGATTAACACCCTATCTTATATGTTCGCGACGCACATAAGACGAATAAGCACAACCAATACTAGATATCATACAATCATCACACACTAAGGTATTAAACAACTAACTAAAGAATTCCATAGTAAATCCATTACGACCCCATGATCACGATGCCCATGATAGAACTCATCATCACCATGGGTTCATATGAAAACATGATAATAACACACAAAAATAACTAATAAAACTACTTATTAAAACCAGAGTACGTCACAAGAGTAATAAGGTTCAAAGTAAAGAAAACTAGCATCCACTGATACAACGAATAAAAGAATCACAAGAAAACTATGCTTCTTCTTCTTTATTGTGATGTGCTAAAACGGTCTTCTTCCTTCTCTCCTTGCTCCTCGATTGATACCACGATTCTCTACACGTGAAACGTCTCTGAAAACTACTTTTATAGAAGCCCCACAAGTCCCAGCTATCTCAGAAGTCGGAAGTCCAGCAGAATCAGGAGTCTAAAAATCAGTATCTTATTTTACGACCCTGAGCGGCCGCCCAGCAGTCCTGAGTGGGCGCCCAGCTTCCTGAGCGGCCGCCTAGCCAGGCTGAGCGGGCGCCCTGCACCTCACTGGAAAATTTATTAATTTGCTCCCATTTTCTGCTGCGTTCTATTCCTAATTTCCCACTTGCAATGCCAAGCACATACTTAGGCTTATTCCTGATGAAATCTCCCCTTAAACACAAGTAATACCCTGAAATGCACAAACACTAGAAAAATGCTTCAAATACACAAAATACTTGATTTCAAGACATCAATTCAAGCCATTATAAGACGTTCTAAGTGGTATAAAATGCCACTTATCACACCCCCAAACTTAAATCGATGCTTGTCCTCAAGCGTCACAGACTCAAAAACAAAACAAAAATATGCATGAATGCAATCTATATGAAATGCAGCGATCCCCCTTACAACGACTAAACCAACCAACTCACGACATCTCAACAAATACAATTAGGCGAATAAAGATCAATCAAATCATGCAACCTAACATACAACCAGAAACGTGGTGTGGGCGGATGCTTAACAGATATGCTTCGAAACTAGATCAATTATCATAACTCGACTATCCTCAAGGCAATCACATGATTATACGAAGAATAAATATTAGGCACAAAATGACTTATAACACTTCAAGATTACTAGAGCTTATTACGGAACCATGCATTTATTCAACATAACAACAAATGCTTATTTGACCGTGCAATGAGTGAGGTCCACTCCATCATACTCAACCCCAGACTACTCGCATAAAAATACGAGCCGGCTACTAGCCATTTGACGCCTAACCACAATTAGCAATGAATTCCAATTTTTACTCCAATTTTTTTCTTTTCATGCCTTTTATCATTAAGAACCTATTATAAATTCTAAGCATAATCAATAGATTAACCTCGAAAACCATCAAACCATGACAATAATCTAGTCCTTAAGTATACTCTAAGACTTAGTGAAATTACAAGTGTTTCTAGCATGCATGTCATCCTACAAGACTTAACATCACTATAACGCTATCACTACACTCACATCAATATCACAAATCAATTGGTAAAGCAACGCAAAAGGGATCATGGTATATGCATGAGCTAAATGACATGATAAATAAAGCTATAAAATATAAATAAAAAAAACTATATGGCAAAAATATGCAATTATATGAACTAAACTATCATGAATATGCAACTACATCACACACACACAAACATATTCCTTAACTACCACCCCCAAACTTAAAATCTTCACTGTCCCCAGTGAAGGTAGTAGAAAGGAACAGAGGGTATACCTACTCAGAGAAATCATCATCAACACCCTCAGAGGGTGGAGTATCAGGAGGCAGATAAGCAGAGTCCTCACCAAAAATGGGCCACTGGATGTCAGCTCCAAGGCCTCTGAAAGCAGTCCCAAGTGCAAGGGTGAGCTCCTGAGCGAACCTACTCTGCGACTCATACATCGCATACATCCTCCTCGATAGCCTCCTATACTGGGCATCAGCCATCCCAGCACCCTCCTGAGCTCTAGAAGAGCCTACCTCATCACGACCCGGCCTAGCCATGGTAGCATCAGCTGCTGGACGTCCTCCTGGAAGATGATAACCCAACCCATGCTCCTCAGGCTCTCCACCATTTTACTCCTGCATCGCATTCAGAGTCGCTGAATCAATAGGAGCGGTCGGCATCTGCAGCTGCTCGTGAGAAGGCCAATGAACTCCCACTGCTCGGCATAGCTTCGTGACAGTAGATGCATAAGGGATGTTCATATGCTTCGCTCCCCTCAAAAACTTCAGAATCCCTTGGTAAATGAACTCACCAAGGTCCACATAATACTCCTCATTCAAAATACCCCATAACAACCTTGCTCGCTCAAATGTAACCTCATGTGCATGTGAAGTAGGAAAAATATTAGCACAAATAAAGGCATTCCATGCACGGGCATACCTATTCATCGCAATTGCCGGAAAAGAACGATACTCATTAGTTCCCGTCTTGAACTTCCACATCGTTCCCGATTGACAGAGAGTAGCACAAATTAAATCCAAATCAAAATCCTCGGAGGGCTTCTCATTTCAATTCTCCTCCGTGGGCTTCCGCTATCGCTGTCCAATCACACGACGAATCGCCTCTGGATGATAATCCACAATAAGCCCACGAACAACAGTAAACCCATTCTTTTCAGCCTTTGCATTCGAATAAAATTTACAAACCACGCTCATCGGAACCGCCTCCGGCGACTCAGAAAAAGAAATCCACCCCTTTTCAGCAATCATCGGCAACAACTCACCATCCCTCCCCGATGGTAAGAATCCCCTCTCCTTCAGAATCGGCTTAGCCAGAAGCCTAGTATACTCCTCCTCAGCAGCCCTATCAAACAAATGAGGTCTCACAGCAGTTCCCATCGAAGAATCAGCAGTAGGAACGGTGTTGCTGCTATCAATAGTTCGTGATCTCTTGGGTGCCATTGAAAATGAGAAAAAGTGTTTAAGAGTTGTGTTTTTGAATATGGGAGAGAGTTTTAAGGTTGAAAGTATATGGGAGAGTATATGGAGGAGTTGTATGTATATATAGGGTAAGGATTAGGGTTAAAAATTGATTAGGAGTGGGTTTTGAGGGAGAAAACGTGGGTTAATAGGAAAAGAATTTGTGGGTTGCGGGTTTGTGTTTTTATTTTAAATTTTGCTGATTTTTTTTGGATTTTTCAGAAGGCAAAAAAAAATTCAGACAGTCGGGGGTTGAGCGGTCACTCAGCAAAGCTGAGCGGGTGCCCAGTATCCTGAGCGGCCGCCCAGCAGAGCTGAGCGGGCGCCTAGAGGGTGTCTGGAAAAAAAAAATTCTTGCCCAATTTTTCTGATTTTTTTTGTGTTTTTTGATATGTTACTAACTTCTAAGGGTTCCTATAATAACAAATCTTGGGTTGCCTCCTAAGAAGCACTTCTTTTACGTCATTAGCTTGACGTAGAGTACCTTGCTCAAGTTAACAATAAAACGGCACTTCCCAGCTTGCCGTGTCCCCATAGTAATGCATCAATCGCTGACCATTAACCTTGAATGCTTGGCCCGGATCATTCTCAAAAATCTCTACCGCTCCATTTGGAAACACGGTTTTGACAATAAAAGGTCTAGACCACCTTGATTTCAACTTTCCAGGAAAAAGTCAGAGTCGAGAGTTGAATAAAAGAACTTGCTGACCGGCACAAATGACTTAGGATATAGCTTCCTGTCGTGCCACCTTTTCACTTTTTCCTTGTACATTTTGTTCTTCTCGTATGCTTGGAGTCGAAATTCATCAAGTTCATTTAACTGAAGCATTCGCTTCTTCCAAGCTGCATCTAGATCAAGGTTCAACTTCTTCAACGCCCAATAAGCCTTATGCTCAAGCTCCACAGGTAAATGACATCCCTTACCATAAACAAGTTGAAACGGGGACATCCCAAGTGGAGTCTTGTATGTTGTTCTATAACCCCAAACAGCTTCATCGAGCTTTAAAGACCAATCCTTCCTTGAAGGACAAACAACTTTCTCTAGAATGCGCTTGATCTCTCTATTAGACACTTCGTCTTGACCATTCATTTATGGATGATAAGCAGTAGCAACGCGATGATTCATATTGTAGCGTTGCATCATAGAAGTGAACTTACGGTTGCGGAAATGCGACCCCTCATCACTTATGATTACTCGTGGCGTTCCAAATCTTGTGAAAATATGCTTATGAAGAAAATTCAACACTACCTTTGCATCATTTGTCGGTAGAGCCTTGACTTCTACCCATTTTGAGACATAATCGACTGCCAGCAAGATGTACTGATTATTGCAGGATGAGACAAATGGTCCCATAAAATCGATTCCCCAAACATCAAAGACCTCGACTTCAAGCATCACATTTAACGACATATCATCCTTCCTCGTAAGATTCCCCACTCTTTGGCAATGATCACACCTTAAAATGAACTGATGAGCATCCTTGAACAAAGTAGGCCAGAAAAAACCTGCTTGCAGAATACGAGCTGCCGTCTTTTCACCGCCATAATGTCCACCATAAACTATGGAATGGCAGTCTCGTAATATCCCCTACTTCTCACAGAATGGGATACATCTCATAATGATCTGGTCAGCTCCTTGTCTAAATAAATATGGTTCATCCCACATGTACCACTTCACCTCATGCAGAAACTTCTTCTTTTGAGCTGTATTCATATTATGAGGCATTATATTGCTGACAAGATAGTTCACAATATCTGCGAACCATGGCTCTTCCTCCTGAACTGCGAACAACTGCTCATCCGGAAAAGATTCGTTGATCAATGTCTTATCATGTGAAGTAGAATCGGGATTCTCCAATCTAGAAAGATGGTCAGCTACTTGATTCTCAGTACCTTTTCGATCCTTGATCTCTAACTCAAATTCCTGTAGCAAGAGCATATGGCACCCTCCAAACCCGGGTTAGAAGTTTGGGGTCCACACACACACACACACCTTATTTATAACCTGCTTATAACAATAATAAAGATAATAATAATATGCAGTGACCCTACTTACCAACTACCACGGACCGCAACAGGTTAAAGTATGCACACAAGCCAAACACACACTTATATTACAAACCATCCAAATCCCAACTATTCAAACTCAAAACTGAGTATTAAACATTATTACAAACATTTACAAACTTAAATTGTCTCAAAAGATGCCTACTAGCTTAACTCGATCAACCTGAACCCCTCGCTCTCGCACTGGACTGGGGATCCTCGCTACCAACTGGTTCCTTCTTAACTGGAAAAGAACATAAATAACATCGCACAAATGAGCTAACTAGCTCAGCAAGTCACAATGACAAAACTGAGAATAATGATCATCAAGTGAAAAGGGTTATGATATCAAGTGAACAATGAATTATGATTTAGAATTGGATATTATATTTTCATTTTAAAAACCAAGGTTAGGCTGCTGATCAGTCACGCACTAACCCCGATCAAAGCACACAGCACTACTCTAACTACTGGATCCAAGGCACACATTGGCCTAACTTGACCATTAATATGGTCTGACCACGAATCTGGTCCACAATTTTATAAAAATAATCCAATTCTAACATAATAACAGAATAAACAACGTAAAGCAATAAACAGAATCATAAACAACATTGAATGTTCGATAAGGAAATGGTTTCAATCTTTACAAGGGATCAGTATGGCAATTTCAAAGCTTGACTGTTAGGTAATGAAATAATTGGATAACAAAGGAATCAATGTTTCAGGGTTACCAGGAATTGGTCTTTCAAAGCATACGGTACAATGGTTTGAGTATGTAAGTAATTCGATTCAGTGTTTGGTATTTAGTTTGTATGTATTTGTGGAGTAGTATCGTATATTTGTGGTTCGTATTTGGGTGTACAACAATCAATGGTTTAGAAAGAATAAGGTTTACGGCTCAAGATCAATAACTGGAATCAGGGTTTTGGGTTCAGTGCTTCAAAGCACTTTCAATATAAAACAGGACTATCAATCAACTACAATATATCTCGAGAAAGTTCAGAACACTTGCCTGGTACTAGCTTGCTATACTGCACTAACTTCCAATCACAACCGTCTACTCCTCGACTATCTGTTTCCCTTTTCTATGCCTTGCCTCTTCTGCTCACATATCACAAGCATCTATCAATACTCAACTTATACGATTCTATTCGATACACACTTCTACCTACCTTTCGTTTCACCCAAATCCGATTAACGGATTGAAAGTTATGCTATAAACAAGTAAACATCGAACATATAGATCGACAGTCAAACAACAAGTCATATATAACACATAACACATCAAATAATCAATGACATATCATTTATAAAGGAGTCTCGAGTCATAAACAGGCTTTCGGGTATTTAAAATGATTTTTAAAACATTTTTCGGAATTAAAATGGGTCGTTTGATCAATTTCAGAGTAATAAACAAGGTTCGGTTGGCCAAATATGGCTTCAAAATAAGTTTATAATAATTATCGAGCCTTGGAAACAATTTAAAATAATATTTTAAAACTCGAAACTATTTTTCGGAATTTTTAAATCATTTTTAAATAATTAAATCTAATTAAATAATTAATTAAAATCAATTAATAATTAATTAAATCAATTAATCAATTAATTTTCGAATTAATTGACTAATTCATCAATTAATTATTAACTAAAATTAATTAACTAATTAATTCAGATTTATTTTTAAATTAAAAATAATTTTTGGCATTAAAGTAATAATTTTTGGAATTTTTAGAAATTAAAAACGGATTTTTATAATAGAAAATATGATTTTTAAATAATTTAGAAACAGGAATCCAGTTTTTGAAACTTCTGGAAACCTCAGGGACTAATCTGTATCTTCTTCAAAAGTTCAGGGGCCTGTTTGCAATTTTGCAGTCCCCGCCGTCGACGCGCCAGAGTGTGGCCGGAGAACACGATTCCGGCCACCTCAGGTCACCAAACTCTCCAGAATTGGAGTACAGATCACCATGAACATATACATACAATCAAAACACATAACCTATTACGGGATTGGCCGGAAAATGGTCGTGAAATGTAGAACACCGGCGAACTTTCAAAAGACAACTCCCTTCGATTCACACATCCTCTGTTAACGAGCTATATACCAATTGATTGCAAATTTTATAAGGAACACAGCCCACTATAATACAACAGCTAATAACCCCTAGATCAAAAAGCCCTAAATTTCAATTAAAAACATTCATATGGGTTATAAACCCTAATTTCAAAATTCGAAAATCAAACTCAATTTTGAACATGTTATTGAACTCCAAATTAGTCATATAATATATCAAAATCGTCAGGAAAACAAGCTCTACGACATGCAATCATTAAATCATTCAAATAATCATCCGAACAAAAATTCGCATTTTTAATCAAAATAATTCGAAAATAAATAAATTTACCGAAAATAAACCTTTGATTCTGCAGGTGTATGGATCACAGATTCTGAAAGTACTCCTCAATACCTTCGATTTGGTTACTCGAGCTTTCCAAACAGAGATCACTAACACCTTGATTTGTTGGTTAAATTCTCAGAAAGGTTTATGAATATAAGTATTTTCTCTGGAAAATTATGTAATTACTGTCTGCAAATGATTTTTGATACGGAATAAAATACGGTAAAGGCTATTTATAATTACGGAAAATTAGTATCCCGTTGGATCATTTCAGATATAAAATGATACGTTTATTTATAAAAACTAATCCAAACGGTACCGGTTCTCGGGATAATTATCCAAACCAGTAGAATTTGTACTGCGGTCTTGGTCTCAGCGCCTGGTTACACGTATTACGAGGTGATAATTGTGATAGTTTAATAAAAAGATCCCGTTTATCGAAAATACGAGTTTTATTGATTTACCGAAACGAATAATGTATCGAAAATGCTGCGCCGGGACCCGCGCAGGACAAACCGTACGCCGGATCGAAAAAGTCGAAACATGGAAAATGCTCGGAATATTGCAATTAGGTTAGGAAGGAGTTTTCAGAAGAGTTTCGGGTTATAAAAACGTAAAAACGGATGACGTCGGTTGGTTCCCGATTGTATAAAATAGTTTTTAAATACTCGGAAAAAGATTTTATAAAATCCATATATTTCCTATAAAATCATAAATCAACATAAAAATAATTAGGAAGATATGACAATTATCTATATTTTATTTTGGACATATAAAAATTAAAATACTCAATTAATATTATTTTTAAACATCCAAACACATATAACACTTAACAAATAATTCACAAAATAGATATTGAACATACATAATAATTATCTATTTGCAAAAATAATTACACGATATATCCCGGATATTATAGAGCACCCAACGAATAAGTCTAGGCTTCGAATCCTTCTTTGAGACCAAATAGCGAATGGCAGCATGATCAGTGAATACTGTCACCTTTGTCCCAAGCAGATAAGATCGAAATTTTTTGAAACCAAAGACAATAGCCAAGAGCTCCTTCTCAGTAGTGGTGTAGTTCATTTGAGCTCCATTTAGAGTCTTACTAGCATAGTAGACCACATGAAAAAGATTATTCATGCGTTGCCCAAGAACTGCTCCCACCGCATAATCACTCGCATCACACATCATCTCAAAAGGCTCTGTCCAATCAGGTGCCGTAATAACTGGTGCAGTTATCAATCTCTTCTTGAGAGTCTCGAATGCCGCCAAGCATTCATCATCAAATTTGAAAGGCACATCCTTCTCGAGCAAGTTGCACAACGGCTTAGATATCTTCGAGAAGTCCTTAATGAAACGCCGATAAAAACCCGCATGACCAAGAAAACTACGGATTCCTTTCACAGAAATAGGTGGTGGAAGATTTTCAATGACTCCCACCTTGGCTTTGTCCACCTCAAGATCCTTGCTAGAGACCTTATGCCCAAGAATAATGCCTTCACGCACCATAAAGTGACATTTTTCCCAATTGAGCACCAAATTAGTTTCCACACACCTTTTGAGCACCGCACGAAGATTATTCAAACATTCATCATACGAATGTCCAAAGACGGAGAAGTCATCCATGAACACTTCGACATTATTTCCAATCATATCAGTGAATATAGTCATCATACATCTCTGAAAAGTGGCAGGTGCGCCACATAAGCCAAATGAAACTCTGCGAAAAGCAAACGTGCCAAATGGAAAAGTGAAGGTAGTCTTTTCTTGATCCTCTGGTGCAATGCAAATCTGATTATACCCTGAATAGCCATCCAGAAGACAATAATACTCATGATCGGTCAACCTGTCAAGTATCTGATCAATAAATGAAAGAGGGAAGTGATCCTTTCTCGTGGCCTTGTTCAACTTTCTGTAATCCATGCATACCCTCCATCCTGTGACTGTTCGAGTGGAGATGAGCTCGTTCTTCTCATTTGCTACCACAGTTATACCTCCTTTTTTCGGTACACATTGCACGGGGCTCACCCAAGAACTGTCAAAAATAGGATATATGATTCCTACATCTAGCCACTTTAGAATTTCTTTCTTCACGACTTCTTTCATGATAGGATTAAGTCATCGCTGTTGCTCAACAGTCGGCTTACTACCTTCCTCTAGCAGAATTTTATGCATGCAGTACGAAGGGCTGATCCCCTTGATATCTGTTATAGTCCATCCGATAGCCGATTTGAATTCTCTCAAGATCCTCAAGAGCTTGTCCTTTTCACTACCTGAAAGGTCAGATGCAATAATAACAGGTAAAGTAGATGCATCACCTAAAAAGGCATACCTCAATTGTTCAGGCAATGGTTTAAGCTCCAAAGTAGGTGCTTCCTCAATAGATGGTTTGAGCTTTCCTTCAGCATTCTTGAGATCAGATGTACCAAGAGATTCAAATGGCATGTCTAGCTTTCGCCTCCAAGGAAAAGCATTTAGATATTGTAGTTGCTCATTCTCATCCTCATCATCACTGTCAAACTCCCCCACTAAGGCTTTCTCTAATGCATCAGACATTAGCATATGATCAAGTTCTGAAGTTACCGCAAAATCAATCAAATCCACTTTTAAGCACTCCTCATCTTCTGTAGGGAATTTTATCGCCTTGAATACATTGAATGTCACATCCTGATCCTGCACCCTCATAGTAAGTTCACCTTTCTGCACATCTATCAAGGTACGGTCTGTAGCCAAGAAAGGTCTTCCCAAGATTATGGGGATCTTCTTATCTTCCCCAAAATCCAAAATGACAAAGTCTGCAGGGAAGAAGAGATTATCCACCTTTACTAACACGTCCTCCACTATGCCTCGTGGATATGTAATAGAACGATCAGCCAATTGTAGAGACATGTAAGTGGGCTTTGGATCAAGAAAATTCAATTTTTTGAAGATAGAAAACGACATCAGATTGATGCTTGCTCCCAAATCGCACAGGCATTTGTCAAAAGACAACTTGCCAAAGGTGCAAGGAATGGTGAAGCTACCTGGATCTTTAAACTTTGGAGTAATTTTTGTTGCAGCACAGCACTGCACTCTTCCGTTAGAGCAACGGTCTCAAGGTCATCCAGTTTCACCTTCCTTGAAAGAATACTCTTCATGAATTTCGCATAACTAGGCATTTGTTCCAGAGCCTCATCGAAAGGTATGTTGATATGAAGTTTCTTGAACACCTCCAGACTTACCGAACTGCTTATCCAGCTTTTGTTGTTGCAATCTCTTAGGGAAAGGTGGTGGAGCATAGAGCTGTTTCTCCCCTGTATTACCCTCAGGCAGAGTATGTTCAACAGTAGTCTTCCTTGGTTCCACCGCTTTCTCCTTTTGCTTCTCTTCTTCCTCAACAACTTCACCTTTTCCGTCTTTTGCTTTTTCAGCATCAGCAACTTTTCCAGACCTTAAGGTAATAGCCTTGACTTGCTCTTTAGCTTCCTTCCTGCCTGGCACTTCAGTATCACTGGGAAGCGTGCCAGGTTGACAATTGAGCACTGCATTGGCTATTTGACTGATTTGATTTTCCAAGGTCTTGATAGAAATAACCTGACTTTTGCACAACAGCTTGAGTTCCTCGAAATCAGCACTAGAAGGTGGAGCAGCACCTCCTTGTTGAGGATATGATTGCCTTTGAGCATAATGCTGTGGTTGCTGGAATCCAGGTGGATTAAACTGTTTACTCACACCTTGCTGATATGGTAGCTGAATAGCATTCTGAGTATTGCTCCAGCTGAAATTGGGATGATTTCTGTTGTTAGGATGATAAGTAGCTGGCACAGGCTGCTGCGGTCGCTGATAATTGTTCACATACTGAATAGATTCATTAATAATAGAACATTGATCCGTAGCATGAGAACCTGCACAAAGCTCACAGACCATAGCTATCTGATTAACTCCGTAGATGGCTAAAGAATCGACCTTCAAAGATAGCGCTTGGAGCTACACTGCAATAGCTGTAGCTGCATCAACTTCCAGAATACCTGCTACCTTCCCAGGCATCATCCTTTGAGTTGGGTTTTGATGCTCATTTGCAGCCATAGTTTCAATAAGATTATAAGCCTCAGTATAACTTTTGGCCCACAAGGCGCCTTCAGCTGCTGCATCGAGCATGGACCGAGATTGGGCCCCCAAACCATTATAGAAACCAGTGATCACCATCCAGTCAGGCATACCATGATGTGGACACTTTCTCAATATCTCCTTGTAGCGCTCCCATGCTTCGCACATAGATTCTGTTAGTTGCTGCGTAAACTGAGTAAGAGCACTCCTCATAGCTGCAGTCTTCACCATTGGATAGAACTTCACCAGAAACTTTTGCGCATGATCTTGCCAAGTAGTGATGGACCCAGCTGGTTCAGAATGTAACCAGTCCTTAGCTTTATCCCTTAGAGAGAATGGGAAAAGCCTCAGCTTGATAGCCTCATCAGTCACATCATTATATTTGAAAGTACTACAAATCTCGATAAAATTCCTGATGTGCATGTTGGGGTCTTCAGTCATAGAACCTCCGAAAGAAACAAAATTCTGCACCATCTGAATAGTGCCCGGCTTGATTTCAAAAGTGTTGGCCTGAATAGCCGGATGAAGGATGCTTGACTGAATGTCATCAATTTTAGGCCGAGAAAAGTCCATAAGAGCTAGATCTGCTTGAACTATACGATCACCCATGATTAATGGTACTTTCTGCTCACTCTCTTTATCCGAATCTTCAAAATCTATCTTTAACGGAATATCAAGAATTGAGTCTGTCTCCTCAGCCGTATCTAAAGTCCTCTTGCGAGTACGAGAACGTGTTTGCATAAACGCTCGCTAAAGTACCTGACACACAACCGGAAACAATAAGTAACACGTCTTAATCAATGAGTCCTAATGAGCACTGATGGTAAATACATAAACTAAACAAATACGCCGAGTCCCCGGCAGCGGCGCCAAAAATTGTTAGGCGGAAAGACACGCGCTAATAATTCACGCAAGTATACGCGTTCGCAAGTAATATAGAATAATTTCTAGTTCGTTCCCACAGAGACTCAGACTAATTATGTTCAATTAACACTTACTCATCAATGTATGATTACTTCTCAATGTCAAGACAATAACACATAGAATTGATTAACTAATTATTAACTATAATTGACTACGAGAATTAAACACTTAATTGACACTTGAATTAACAATATTAAACACACATGAGATCATAACTTCATTACTACTTCCTTCAATAGTTATTGTTATTACCCTTAGCATGTAACGATGATGATATTAATCGAACAACATGAAACTGATAAAAGCCAACTTTCGTTGTACTAGTACCATTCTACCAAACATCCACAATTAAGATAGAAGTTGAATAGGCATCAATTATGTTGGGGTCTACAGAATTTGACAACATAACGATTTAAGCACAAGTTATTCCTTATGATTACACAGGGCAAGTAAAACGGTTAGAGTTACCCACTAATCATGGATACACATACATGAACTTATGCTAGCCTGGCAAGTTCTAAACCTCAAGATCCATTGTCGCTTCACAAGAGATTAACACCCTATCTTATATGTTCGCGACGCACATAAGACGAATAAGCACAACCAATACTAGATATCATACAATCATCACACACTAGGATATTAAACAACTAACTAAAGAATTCCATAGTAAATCCATTACGACCCCATGATCACGATTAGCCCATGATAGAACTCATCGTGACCATGGGTTCATATGAAAACATGATAATAACACACAAAAATAACTAATAAAACTACTTATTAAAACCAGAGTACGTCACAAGAGTAATAAGGTTCAAAGTAAAGAAAACTAGCATCCACTGATACAACGAATAAAAGAATCACAAGAAAACTATGCTTCCTCTTCTTCATTGCGATGTGCTAAAACGGTCTTCTTCCTTCTCTCCTTGCTCCTCGATTGATACCACGATTCTCCACACGTGAAACGTCTCTGAAAACTACTTATATAGAAGCCCCACAAGTCCCAGTTATCTCAGAAGTTGGAAGTCCAACAGAATCAAGAGTCTAAAAATCAGTATCTTATTTTACGACCCTGAGCGGCCGCCCAGCAATCCTGAACGGGCGCCCAGCTTCCTGAGCGGCCGCCCAGCCAGGTTGAGCGGGCGCCCAGCACCTCACTGGAAAATTTATTAATTTGCTCCCATTTTCTGCTGCGTTTTGTTCATAACTTCCCACTTGCAATGCCAAGCACATACTTAGGCTTATTCCTGATGAAATCTCCCCTCAAACACAAGTAATACCCTGAAATGCACAAACACTAGAAAAACGCATCAAATACACAAAATACTTGATTTCAAGACATCAATTCAAGCCATTATAAGACGTTCTAAGTGGTATACAATGCCATTTATCATTCATCACACCAACAAGGAGATGACATCTGTTAACAAGATGACTTAAGCATGGTGACATAAGGATGACAAATGGAAGGATTGGTTGGTTGATTGTGAGCCATGCATTTTTCACTATGGTAAAAATTAATTAACAATAAAAGAGTATCAACCAAGCCAAGGAAAATCATAACACAAATTGGAAGTTGACTTTTCATTTCAAGAAGAGAAGCTCTCGGCTTCTTCATCTTTTCAAGGAGAAAAAAATCAAAAACCAAGATCCAAGCCTTGTTAATTTGTAAGGTAATTATCCAAGGTCCCTTATACTTAGATATGGCTATCCTAGGAATCTAAGATCCCATTTCCTTCACAATCTCTTTCAATAAATCATTGAAGAAGAGAGTGAATAGTATTTTCAAGAACTTGAATTTTTTGATCTTGTGTTTTTGTTTAGATATAGCTTTTATAAGGATTTTCAAAGGTTGTTTCAAGCTCCTTAGTTACTGCTACTCACCAAGGAAGGTATAATCTCTTACCCTAGCCTTACTTTTGAATATTTAGAGCTTTTTATGATTGGTATAGTTCATGGGAAGCATGATTCATGTATATTTAGAGTTTGGTTGGATTTGTAATGAGTTTGAGTTGTAAATCTTGGTTATTGGCTAATGAACTTAAGTATAGCTAGTAGTTCATGTTTGGGGTAGTATAAGTTGGAAAATCTTGAGATGTTGGGACTGATGTAGTGAGGCTTGGAAGGAGTTTGGTTGTAATGTTGGTTGTGAGTTGGTTTGTGATTGATTTGAAGTGGTTAAAACTTGGTAATCGCATAAACATAGTCGTCGTAATGCCCGTTTTTATACAACTGCTTGTTCTTAGTAATCGGGACAGAAAGCTAACGTTTGAATTCGTAACTTTGCCATGTTTAGCTAGATTGTGTCGTAAGCTTCGTTTTGATATGTAGTTCGCTTGAATCCGATGTACGGTTTAGGAGAAACGACCGTTTTAAGTAACGGCGTTTCGTGAACAAACCATTTCCCCTCGCCTTACTTTGAAACCTTGGTTAAGGTCCTTAAATGACTATTTGGAGTATGAAATAATTATGTAAGGTTAAAGGGTCAGTTGGTAGGGTATTTACAAAAGCGTCGCCTTAAAATTCATAACGGTTAATTTATTAAAAATGGTGGAGCCGAGGGTACTCGAGCAACTTATGTGAATCGTTAAGCGCAAAAGCGAACGTTAGAGTCTAATTGGTTAAAGACTAGTTTCTTAAGCGACCATGGTTTAATTCTAACTTATATGTTGTTTATAGGTTATCAGACTCGTCCCAGGCCTTTTACCAACCCCAGTCGCTCAGGCAAGTTTTCTACCCGTTATATTGTTGTTGTGATGTAATACATTGATGCATTATCTTGAGATAAGTGCATGGTTATTATTAGCAAAGTCTTGCGATATATTGAAACATGTGATATGACATTTATATGCATGCCTATTTCGTAATCTTGATATTCTATTATCAATTCAAATGCTTATAAGTTGCATAATACCTATGCTAGAGATAAGCAGTAGTTTCGTATACCCTTAGTATAGGGGACCCAAAGGTGAACATTTTTCTAAACCGGGAGGCGATGTTCCCGAGTATAATATATATATATATATATAGTTTTCTATAACTATTAATCGGATAAGGTATATTCGATAATTTTGAATAATAATCAAACTATTTTCAATTATTCAAATAAAGATTGTACTTTCGTATAATTATATCTTTTGTTATTTATTACTCATTTCAAGTATGAGTTTTAAAACTTCTACTTCAAATATTTTTTTATAAAGATTATTCTTATAGGAATATTATTTAAATAATAATATTCAGATATTCTCTAACATATTGGGACTGATTTATTTTATAAAATCATCATTACTCTAAACATTCTTTAAAATGTTTTCGAGTCTTCAAAATGATTTTTAAAAGTTAGAGCGGATCCCAAAACTCGTTTTCAAATTTAAGATCTTCCTTTCGAAGGGGACTTGAATACTCGCTCAAAAATCTGAGGGATCCGGCTCTGTGGTGTATTTTATATTCGCAACAAGGTTGTTGTTTTGAGAAAACAATTTGATTACTTGCCCAACATTCGGGAAGTAAGTCCATCTAATTGAGTCGGCATAAGCGACAGGCCGGGGTACGGTCTATGAAAGTGTAAGAGGCTGGGTGACAGTCCATCCATGCGTGAGTGGCCGGGTAACGGTCTAGCGCGAGGTCTAATGCGGCCAGGTTGATGACCGGTGAGGAATTCATCCATCTACAGTAGAAAAGGTTACTTATTGGTATCATTGCCTGATCAGTAAGATATCGGGTTTATGCCAAAATTCTTTTCTTTCCAAATTCATTGGATATTGCAACCCTGTTCATACTTTGCATGACAGAGACTTTCAGGAAATGTATGAGAGATATATATATATGGATATATATATATATAGGGACTTAATAAAGTATCTCATAACTTCACTTCATTCAATAACATTTCAAAGATTGAATCTATTCAAGTCTTATGTTGTAGTCTCATCTATGTGACGAACTTCGAAAACTTATTATACTTTGAACAGTGGTAGTTCTAGTTTTCTAAAATGATATAAGTATAGTGAAGTAATTGGTAACTTCATCTCCCTTTAAACTTATATCCAATAAGTAATTATCTTACACTTAATAAGAATTTCCAGTAAGTTATCCATTTAGATACTTGCATTATTGACTACACTATATATTATCTTGCGAGCAGTAATGCTCACTTTTGCTTCATTTCTTCATCACACAACAACAGTTAGGAAAGATGGTCAGACTCAAGCAGACCCAACGCAAGAGCGTGGGAAGCGTCCTGCGTCTTCCCGTTGATATCATAGCTGCTATAGCTGTGGAGGTAGATCTATCTGTAGATCAGGCATTCTATTTATGGGAATCAATTATGTATAATTATAACTTATGGAAGATAATGGCAATTAACTGTAAACTTATTAAGTAATCATTTTGGGTTGTAATAACTTTTAAATTGTGGATTAAAGGACTTGTACTTATTTCAATTTCATCTCTCAGACTATAACGTGTTGTGGTGTGTGTTATTGTGGGGTCATAGCATGAGGTTATTTATTTTCAATTAAGTTAAGTGATATTTATGGAAAGGAAGACCGTGACGACCCGGATCCCCGACCCCGGATCTGGGGGTGTTACAGAAATGGTATCAGAGCTAAGCGTTATAAACCTCAGAGATGATGCGACGATATAATAATAAACTCACAAAGATAATAAGAACTCTTGCCAAGTTCATGGTCGGACTACTTAAAGTAGCGCTGACGGTTAAAACCCTTACGGGAATTCTTATAAGTATCATGATAGTAACTTAGCTCGTTTAATGTGTAGGCGCATGAGATAGAGGACCCAGAGATGTTCGAGCGTGAGCATGATGAGGCACTGCTAGATGCCGAGGATCAGGAGGAGCCTGAGATGGAGGAGGACCCCTCAAAGAAGTCAGAGAAGGAGGCTATTGCGATTTCAGATGAGGAGGACCCGGATGAGGTCCCAGTGGCTGAGGATCATGTCAGAGCTATAGTGGAGTATACTGGTACCCCTCTACCCTCACTCCCCGTGGTCAGAGCTCCTACACCTCCACCACTATCTTGGAGCCCCTATGATGTCAGCTCTGAGACCCATACCCCCGAGCCTAGGCAGACCGAGGAGGCACCCCCAGCAGCTCCGGATTTACCACCTCTCGACCCTGCCCATAGGCAGTCTTTGTTAGCTCACGGCTATGTTCAGGATGTTCTGATGACTCGAGTGGCTATTGCTGAGGCCTGGCTGGATGAGGTCAGGAGAGAGTTAGATGCAGAGAGAGCTGGTAGGCGTGCACGAGCTCATGAGGCTAGAGCTACCATACCCCGATCTCTAAGGAGAGAGCTGACTGGGATAGAGCTCATGGCCCGTGTGAGACTCCGATCACTTCAGGGAGACAGACATGGCAGGATATCCAGGAGGCAGGCTGATTACATTTTCCGTCGTGCGATGGAGAGAGTGTGGGAGTTGACCCGCTCTGGTGATTGATTCAGGATCAGTGATATGGTAGTCTAGTCGTCTAGTTAGTCGAGGCCATAGTAAGAACCAATTTTCTGGGATAGTTGACTTGTATATATTATCCCTTTCTCTGACTAGACAGATAAACTCATGTATTTTACTTTTGGGCAGATGACTGTAGCACTGTTGTACTTTTGACCAGATCGAACTATGTATTTCCCGCATTATGTATATATTTGTTTCCTTTCAGTTCAGTTCCTTAGTGACGAGATCACTGTTTTTATCATTATTATTACTACACTTCTTATTAGAACTGTCATAATATAATAGAATTACGAGAAACGTTCTCCCCATTATAGAAACTGTGCAAGGCACAATCTTATGTATGATTGTGACCTAACGTTGAATTTTCTATAATTTATCATTATCATGCCGCCAAGAAGGATTGGAACTAGGGCGAACCCTGGATTTGAGGACCAGGGAAGCCATAACCAGGATGGTAGGAATCAAGAACGCAGTGAAGAGGAAGATGAGGATTATGTTGAATAGGATGACTCCCAGTATGAAGAGGAGGAGGAAACATTTGATGTTGAAGGATTTGAGATAGAGGCTGAAGAAGGAGAAACTGAGGTTGAGCAACAAGTACCAAACCCAGGCATGGATCCCATGGGGCAGTTTATGCAACTACTAAGGCGAAACTTGGAACGTCAACCCAACCCACCCCCTCAAGGAAATAACAATGTTGTGGCAAACTCTTTCAGGGCTTTCAAGTCCCTTAAGCCCCCTGAGTTCCACGGATCAACCAACCCAGTTGAGGCAAGGGCATGGCTAAAGGAAATGGAGAAATCCTTTGAGATTCTGAGTACCGATGAAGCACAGAAGACTGTATTTGCTACCTACCTTCTGAAGGGAGAGGCCAACTACTGGTGAGAGGCCAAGAAAAATATGGAGACAGATGCTATCATAACCTGGGAGAGGTTCAGTCAGTTGTTTTTGGGGAAATATTTCCCAAGGTTTATGAAGAACCAGATGGACCTCAAGTTCTTGGAGCTAAAGCAGAATAACTTATTTGTGGTAGAGTACGAAGCAAAATTTACTGAGTTATCAATATTTGTACCAGAATTTGTGAGCACCGAGGAAAAGAAAGCTAGGAGGTTTCAGCAGGGAATGAAACTGTGGATTCAGAATAGGGTGGCAATCCTTGAGCTTACAGATTATGCCACTCTGGTGCAAAAGGTAACTATTGCAGAAGCCGGAAGTGAACAGATGCAGAAGGAAAGAGAGAAGAAAGGAATAAAGAGGAAAAGTAAGAGCAGGAGGTTCCGCAGGAGGGAGCTTCCCAACTAGATTTAATCGAGGAGCAGTGTCCCTACCGGGAAGGAATACTGGGTTTAAGCGGCCAATGAGTGTGAATGTGAGCCAGGGCGGCCAGAAGTTAGGAATGTCCTATTCCAACCAGTCTCGACCCCCATTGCCAGCCTGTAACACTTGTGGAAGGATGCATTCGGGGGAGTGTTAAGGAAAGCCAGTAACCTGCTTTAAGTGTGGTCGAGAGGGTCACTATTCTAACAAGTGTACTTCGCAACCCCCTAGTGTCAGCCCGACCACCATTTGTTATCAGTGTGGAAGACCAGGCCACACGAGGAGGGAGTGCCCAGGGAATAAACCAACAGCCTCAGGAGCAAGCGGGGCTGCTTCTAATAAACCACCTACTGTGAGGACTTTCAACATGACAGTTCAAGATGCTATGAAAGACTCAGATGTGATAGCAGGTACCCTTTCTCTAAATTTAGTCAGTACAAATGTTTTATTTGATTCGGGAGCAACTAAATCTTTTATATCAATGAACTTTGCACTTAAATTAAGACTTAAGGTTGAACCCTTGTTAAAACCCTTACAAGTGGAAATAGCCAACCATGAAATTATCCCTGTTAACCAAATTCACCCCGCCTGTGAGTTAGACATAGGGGAACAATCTTTTAGTGTTGATCTGATTCCTTTTAAATTAGGGGAATTTGATGAAATTTTGGGAATGGACTGGCTATCTAGCAATGATGCTCAGATAGACTGTAAGGGGAAGAAAGTTAAGTTGAATATCCCAGGGAAGAAATGAGTCATATTTAGAGGGAAGAGGCAGACGCAGAAATTTTTGACCATGGCCGAGGCTAATAAGATGCTACAAAAAGGAGATGAGGCTTACGTGGCCTATGTGGTGGACATGCAGAAGGAGGTGCCCAACTTACAAGACATTCCGGCGGTCAACGAATTTGAAGATGTATTCCCACAAGACCTTCCGGGACTACCACCCGATAGAGTGATTGAATTTGCTATTGAGTTGGCCCCAGGGACGGCGCCAGTTTCAAAGGCACCATACCGGTTAGCCCTATTAGAAATGAAGGAACTGGCTACCCAATTGCAAGAACTTTTGGATAAGGGTATGATAAGACCCAGTGTATCTCCGTGGGGAGCACCAGTATTATTTGTTAAGAAGAAAGATGGGAGCATGAGGTTGTGCATCGACTACTGAGAGTTGAACAAGCTAGCCATAAAGAACTGTTACCCGTTACCCAGAATAGATGATCTGTTCGACCAGCTAAAGGATGCTGTTTACTTTTCCAAGATTGACCTGAGAACTGGATATCACCAAATAAAGATTAAACCCGAAGATATTCCAAAGACTGCGTTCCGAACCAGGTATGGGCACTATAAGTTCTTGGTAATGTCCTTTGGATTAACCAACGCCCCAGCGGCTTTCATGGATTTAATGAACAGAGTATTCAAAAAGTACTTGGACAAGTGTATGATAGTTTTTATCGATGATATTTTAATCTACTCAAAGACCGAGGCAGAACATGCAGAGTATTTGATGATAGCTCTAGGAATACTAAGAGAGGAACAGTTATTTGCCAAATTCTTGAAGTGTGAATTCTGGCGGAATGAAGTACAGTTTTTAGGACATGTGATCAATAAGGAAGGAGTATTGGTCGACCCCTCCAAGATAGAGGCGGTCTCAAATTGGGAAAGGCCAGCCATACCCACTGAGGTAAGAAGTTTAATAGGATTGGCCGGCTACTATCATAGATTTGTACAGTGTTTTGTGAAGATCGCAGCCCCTTTAACATGGCTTACTCGTAAGATAGAGAAGTTTGAATGGACAGAAAAATGTGAGGACATTTTTCAAAAATTGAAGAAAAGGTTGGTAATGGCCCCAGTGTTGGCATTGCCAGACGGAAAAGGAGATTTTGTGATATATAGTGACGCATCACACAAAGGATTAGGGTGTGTGCCTATGCAGCACGGTAAGGTGATTGCGTATGCGTCAAGACAACTGAAGGAATACGAGATTAGATATCCTACTCATGACCTTGAGCTCGCGGAAATAGTTTTTGCCTTAAAAATTTGGAGGCACTACTTGTATGAAGAGAAGTGCGAGATTTTCACAGACCATAAGAGCCTTAAGTACATATTCACGCAGAAAGAGCTCAACATGCATCAGAGAAGATGGTTAGAACTAATCAAGGACTATGATTGTGAGATTCTCTATCATCCAGGGAAAGCCAATGTGGTGGCTGACGCCCTTAGTAGGAAGGAAAGACTCAAAATGATAATGACTTCGGAGGAATTGATAAGGGATTTTGAGAAAATGGAAATAGAAATAAAGGTAACCGAAACCGGAACTGAAAAGCTATTTGAGATCTCGATGCAGCCAGAGTTATTGGAAAAGATTAGATTGTGCCAAGAAAAAGTAATAAATGAAGGCAGAGAGTCAATGACTGGAGAAGAGATCCATACTGAGAGAGATGATAAGGGGATAATGAGGTATTCCTACAGGATTTGGGTTCCGAATGTTCAAGAGCTTAAAGACGAGATTTGGATGAAAGCCATAGTTCAAGGTATTCCATTCACCCAGGGAGCACCAAGATGTATAGGGATTTGAAGGAGTATTATTGGTGGCCCAACATGAAGAGGGACGTAGCAGAATGGGTAAGCAAATGTTTGACTTGCCAAAGAGTAAAGGCAGAGCACCAGAGACCCAGTGGACTTTTACGACCCCTAGAGATTCCCGAATGGAAATGGGAACAGATAGCTATGGATTTTGTTGTAGGCTTACCAAGGATGAAATCCAATCATGATGCCATATGGGTAATTATAGACCGACTGACGAAGTCAGCTCACTTCATTCCTATTAATGAGAGATACACATTCGATAGATTGGTGGACATTTACCTTAAGAAAATAGTGACGCGACATGGAGTCCCAGCGTCCATTGTCTCAGACCGAGACCCCAGATTCAACTCCAGATTTTTGAGGAGCTTTCAAGATTGTGCGGGAACCAAATTAAACATGAGTACCGCTTACCATCCCTAAACGGACGGGCAAAGTGAAAGGACCATCCAGACGCTAGAAGATATGTTGAGAGTCTGTGTAATAGACTTTAAAGGAAGTTGGGATGATCACTTGCCGTTGATCGAGTTTTCTTATAACAATAGCTTTCATGCCAGCAGCAGAATGCCGCCTTATAAGGCCCTGTAAGGAAGAAGGTGTCGATCTCCCTTATACTGGGATGAAGTGGGGGAGCCAAAGATCCTCGGACCCGAAGTGGTCAAAAGGACCAAAGACATAGTGGATCTTATCAGAGGACGGCTTGTAGCAGCCCAAGATCGACAGAAGAAGTATGCAGACTTAGCCCGAAAGGACAAAGAATATGAAGTAGGGGACTTGGTAATGCTAAAGGTATCCCCTTGGAAGGGATTAATGAGGTTCGGAAATAAAGGGAAACTAAGCCCAAGACACATTGGACCTTTTGAGATACTAAGACTGTGGCGTCCTCTAAACCCAGGTTAGAAGTTTGGGGTCCATAACACATACACACATATAAACCTGTATATAAGATACTATTTGCAATGACCCTGTTTTACATAACCACGGATCGCAACAGGTTAAAGTATGAAAACAAGCCACAACCTTAACTTTTATTACAACGTACCAAATCCCAACTAATTTAACCTACAACTGACAATAAAATTATTCTTATAATCTTACTATCTCACTACCGCAATAAGTTCCTGCTAGCTCGATCCAACTCAATCTGGAATCCTAGCTCGTACATTGAACTGGGAAACCTCGCTATCAACCGCATCCTTTTCAACTGTAAAATATATAAAAAATTCGCAAGAGTGAGCTAACTAGCTCAGCAAGGCATAATAAAGATAAATGGGGTTACACAATGATCAAACGAGATGATTCAGAGGAATCAAGTTTCTTTTTAACTAATCATTATAATTAGATATTCATTTTAAGTTTTTTTTAAAAAAATAAGGTTAGGTTGCTGATCAGTCACGCACTAACCATGAGTGAAGCACACAGCTCTGCTCTACGAACCGAATCCAAGGCACACATTGGCCTAATTCGACCACGAATCTGGTCTGACCACGAATCTGGTCCACATAAAGAAAACTATCCAATTTTAAAATAATTCACTGTAATAAATAATGTAATTCAATAAGCAAGATCATAATCGACAGTGATAAAGCATTGATATATAAAAGCATAATGTGATTCATGAGTATCACAAAGGTATGTCAAGGTATGTATAAGAAATGGTTTTCAGCCTGTAAGAGGATCAAGTATTAAACGAATAATGATTTTTGCAAGGTTTAGTTCGTTGATGTTATAAAAATGGTTGGGGTATAAAAGTTTTTGTGTTTTCAAACAATTTTCTTCCAGTGTTTGGTGTTTGGTAGTTATACATTTGGGGAGTAGTATCATATTTGTGTGATTTGGTATCTAAGGATCAACAAAGTATGGTTTACAAAGAATAAGGCTTACGGCTCAAGATCAAGAAAAATCAGGGTTCAAGGTTAAATAGTTTAAAGCACTTGCAATATAAAACAGGAGTTATTTTGAATAATAGCGACATGTTATGAAACAGTTCGAAAATATTTGCAATATATCTTGAAGAAAAGTTCGGAAGTACTTGCCTTACAGGGCTTTACAACTATTACTGATCAACTCTGAGCCGACTCTGCCGCTCAGGCTTTAATGCCCAACCACTAAACCATATTAGATTCGACTTCGACACTCAGGTTTTTCTGTTGAAACTCTACTGAGCTCGTCGACTGACTACTAGGTCATCTTTAGTCCAACGTCCACTTTCGGTTTCCCGACTAGAACCTACAGGGGCGAAATACTCTATGTTAGACACTCAGTTATGCTTGACATATCCTCGATACCACTCCTACCCAATGATAGCATAATCAGACTCGTAATCATTCATATTATAATAACACAAACAATAATTAGGGTTCACGTTCTCGAAATCAGTTCAGTGTTCATTTTCAGAGAATACGTATACTCGTCATTGTATGAAATTAGGGTTATTGGTTTTGGAAAAACGTTTTACTACAACATACAATCAGGTTTTGTATAAAACATACGTACATGTATTTACTTATACTCGCTCGACGTCCCGATAACCCTCGGATACGCTCTCGTGTTTCCGTAGTTCGATTTCTCGGAAATAGGACAACGTCTCCTTTATTTATCGGACTACCCGTCGACACATCATCGACGTCAAATCAAAAAGTTCACAACAATAACAACTACAATAATTCACCAATCACCGATATAATTCAATATTCACAACCAACTCAACCATCCCAATTAAATATTTTCTAATTAACTAATTCGATCTAGAATAAAAACACAACCTGTGGCGCCCTCCAAACCCGGGTCAGAAGTTTGGGGTCCACAACACATACACACATATAAACCTGTATATAAGATACTATTTACAATGACCCTGCTTTACATAACCACGGATCGCAACAGGTTAAAGTATGAAAACAAGCCACAACCTTAACTTTTATTACAACGTACCAAATCCCAACTAATTTAACTTACAACTGACAATAAAATTATTCTTACAATCTTACTATCTCACTACCGCAATAAGTTCCTGCTAGCTCAATCCAACTCAATCTGGAATCCTAGCTCGTACATTGAATTGGGAAACCTCGCTATCAACCGCATCCTTTTCAACTGTAAAATATATAAAATATTCGCAAGAGTGAGCTAACTAGCTCAGCAAGTCATAATAACGATAACTGGGGTTAAACAATGATCAAACGAGATGATTCAGAGGGTCAAACGAGATGATTCAGAGGAATCAAGTTTCTTTTTAACTAATCATTAGAATTAGATATTCATTTTAAGTTTTTTTTAAAAAAAACAAGTTTAGGTTGCTGATCAGTCACGCACTAACCCCGAGTGAAGCACACAGCTCTGCTCTACGAACCGAATCCAAGGCACACATTGGCCTAATTCGACCACGAATCTGGTCTGACCACGAATCTGGTCCACATAAAGAAAACTATCCAATTCTAAAACAATTCAGTGTAATAAATAATGTAATTCAATAAGCAAGATCATAATCGACAGTGATAAAGCATTGATATATAAAAGCGTAATACGATTCATGAGTATCACAAAGGTATGTCAAGGTATGTATAAGAAATGGTTTTCAGCCTGTAAGAGGATCAAGTATTAGACGAATAATGATTTTTGCAAGGTTTAGTTCGTTGATGTTATAAAAATGGTTGGGGTATAAAAGTTTCTGTGTTTTCAAATAATTTTCTTCCAGTGTTTGGTGTTTGGTAGTTATACATTTGGGGAGTAGTATCATATTTGTGTGATTTGGTATCTAAGGATCAACAAAGTATGCTTTACAAAGAATAAGGCTTACAGCTCAAGATCAAGAAAAATCAGGGTTCAAGGTTAAATAGTTTAAAGCACTTGCAATATAAAATAGGAGTTATTTGAATAATAGCGACATGTTATGAAACAGTTCGAAAATCTTTGCCATATATCTTGAAGAAAAGTTCAGAAGTACTTGCCTTACAGGGCTTTACAGCTATTACTGATCAACTCTGAGCCGACTCTTCCACTCAGGTTTTAACGTCCAACCACTAAACCATATTAGATTCGACTTCGACACTCAGATTTTTCTGTTGAAACTCTACTGAGCTCGTCGACTGACTACTAGGTCATCTTTAGTCCAACGTCCACAGGGCCTGAAAACATAACGAAATCGAAGAACCCAAGCGGCACAGAGTAGTATAACTAACTACACACGCACTGAGATGAGTATATACTTATGTATGTATATATACATAATGAACAAGAACCAAATTGGAGCAAGTACCAAGCAGCTAATCGGAAAACCCAACGTCGGTGGCGACGATGATACCGGAAATAGGGGAGGCCAAAACGCAGCAAGACCAGGGTAGCAGAGACAGAATAGAGAGATTCGGGAGAGACATAAAATCAAAAAACTGAGAAGGGATATGCAGAAAGAGTCGAAAGACTCGAGAGAGACTCGGAGATTTTTTAGAAAGAGTCGAATGAACAGGGGGTGGGACTTTGCATCTGTAGGTTTTTATTTTATATTATTATTATTATTATTATTATTATTATTTCTTTTATTCACTCAGCAGCTAGCACGTGTCACCTGGGTTTATAGAATTGTAACATGAATCAGTTTACTTGCCATGTAATTTCTGAATACCCAACTTATCCCGAAATTCGAAACTAACGGACAAAGGTGTACGCGAAATAATTTCATAAAATTATGAAAATAATCTTAAAATATCATAAATATCCCAAAGTTTATAAAAACATAAATTTTGAAATTTTGAAATAATTTTTGAAACACAATTTATACCCCCTTTTAACGAATAAACGAAACAACGCGCGGCTGAAGTTAATCTCAAAAATTCCCAAAATAATTTTAAAATTCTCGGAATATTCCAAACTTAAATAAATATGAGTTTCATAATTTTTAAAGAATTCTAGAATTAAATATGGATTTTACAAATAAAAGCAATCATAAAATCCTTTAGAGATAAATAATTAATAAAATATTGATTTCTCAATTTTATAAAATCCTAAAAATAATCATTGTAATTATAAAACCATAAAAACAATTTTAGAGGCATTCCAAATATTAATGCAAATAAAATTACACTAAATCCACGTTTGAAAGTGAAAACAATTCCATATGACCCCATAAATAATCACGCGGACAACCCGGTACACCATAAATCACACATAGATAATAATCAAACAACACATATCGGTCAAAACCAATACACATATTTTATTTATTTAATAATTTCCATAATCACATATTTGAATAATTCAAAACTACACGAGTCGTTATATCCTTCCCCCCTTAAAAAGATTCTGTCCTCAGAATCTGGTTTAACTAAACAAGTGAGGATATTTGTCAAATATATCTGACTCTAGTTTTCAAGTAGACTCTTCTACTCGAGGATTTTAAACATATTCACTATAGATATACCCTTATTTCCAAGGACTCGCCTTTAACGATCAAGAATTTGGATCAATCACTATATCTTAATAAAGTGGGGACCTATACTTGCATCCAAATAAGGCTTGGTAAAGTGGCATTATAAAGTTGATATCGATGATAAATGATCATTCCAGTGTTTCCTTAAAACTCAACCTCTCCACATATCTTGTATTTCCTAAATCGCTTCTTTACTTTAACCCTTTTCTTAAGGATGGTAGGCGGTACTCATTTTCAACTTGGTTTCCAAACACTTAAACATCTCCTATTTGTTTCCATTAGTGAAGGCTGAAAAGTAATCTCATATATGAACTTCAGATTCCACTCTTTCCAATTCGTTTATTAATTCCTCGATGGCCTTAATTACATCCAATCATTTCTTTCTACATAAGGCATCTGTTACATACAGATTTGTTTAGGTAGTTGTTAACGGATTAATCAGAATCTTTTATTAACCTCTGCCAGAATTTCATACTTGAAGACTTAACGTATAGTTGCTTTCCTTCTAATCTTTGGAGGAAAATCCTTGTGCATTCCACGCAGACTTTCTTATTCTTTAAGTAGCTGAGACTGTTATCAATAAATACAGTTTGCTTATCTAAGTACTCCTTATACACCATGATCCTTAATTCCTTATGGTCAACTGATACACTTGTTATTTCACATAATATCACCAGAGCTTGCAATGCTTATAACTCATTTTACCCGTAATTTCTGATATGTCCTCAGGTCGGATCTTAAGTTAATTCCCGAAACATAATACACTTCATGAATTGGGTCTTGTAAGTAATTAATTCTTTATAGGAGTTACTTATTCTTATTCATTGTTTTGTTAAACTCCGATAATCAGTAACAATCTCATAATTTAATCCTTTTATTTTTCCAACAACATTACTGGTACACTTTATAATTCGCTCCTTGTATAACCACTCCTTGGTCTGCTTTGTTCACTAGGCCTCCAATACTTCGCCTTAATTCTTTGACATGTCCAACACTTCCCAATCTATTTTGAAATTCCCTTCTTACACCTGGTTATCACTATATTTCGTTAAATTTCCATATAACTTGGCATCTCTTCAATAGATTAAATACTGTATATTGTGAATTCCCTGTGGAATCTCATTTCTTAATTCTTTTTACTTCTAACATCCAAGTGTTGGAAGGAAACTGGAGAATATCATGATCGCTCTTTCGAGTGCATAAATTTCCTCTTGCTAATTATCGTGATCCACTATCTTCTCTTAACATCTCCTTATCTTTCCCTTAACAACTTTGACTGAAAGGTCATACTATCCATCCTTGCTCCTTTTTGGATTATAAACTCTGACTTCCAATTCCAACTTTTAAAATTCCATAGATAATTCTTCCGGTGTCGTTTCTGTATTTGTTTTCTCCTTTTTGCTTATCGCTTGCCTCTACATTCGCTTTTCCTCATGAATACATACATCAAACTCTTGTGATTCGTATAGATTTTACACCTTTCTCCATATATATCATTTTTCCCAATATTTCAAAGCGAATATTATTACTGCTAGTCCCAAATTATGAGTAGGATACTTCTGCTCATAAGGTTTCGGTTGTCTGGATGCATATACAATAACTTTATTGTGCTGCATCAACACACATCCTATTTCCTTATGAGAAGTATCACTGTAATTTACCTAATTTAATTGATACTTTCAAAGTGATAAAGCAGGTGTTGTAACCATTCTTTCATTTAACTCCGCAAAACTTTCTTCACACTTTCCCATTTTATCTAAGCTTCTCGCTATTCCTGGTAAGCTTCATCAAAGGTGTTGCAACTTTTAAGAAATCTTGAACAAATTTTCAATAATAACCGGTCCAGGGTAAAATTTCTTACGTTTGTTGGTGCTTTTGGCCTTTCTTTATTCATAGTAACTTTAATTCCTACTGAATCTCCTTTGGTCCCCTCCTCACTGATTACTTATGCTTTCTACCATCAAAACTTTCACCTTGCAAACTTTACTTACAACTCCTTTCTTCTCCGACTCCTCAACTGTCATTAAAGGCTTTGCATGGTCCTCCGTTGACTTTAAGTAACACAAATACAACTCATCCAAATATTCCTTGAAGATTCTGTCCATCAAGTTTAAATCTTATTGGTATATTGGTTAATTCAAATGACATCACTAGAACTTTATAACAACAGTACTTAGTTCTGAAAATTATTCTTGATATGTCTCTAGGTTCAATCTCCAATTGGTAACGCCCAGATCTTAAATCAATTTTAGAAAATACTTTGCTTCTTCTGTTTGATCAAACAAATCAGTAGTTCGAGGTAACAGATATTCACTCTTGATAGTAAACTTGTTGAGCTTTCTTTAGTCGACGCAAAATCTCATACTTCCATTTTCTTATTCACAATTAGTACCGGTGCACCTCATGGGATACACTGGGTCTAATCGCTTCTTCTTCTAGCATTTCTTGCATCTGCTTTGCTAACTTCCTCATTTTAACTGGTGCCATTTTTTGTAAGGTGTAACGTCTGGAAAATTTACGTCTGTATTATATCATATTTATAATAAATTATGTGTATTAATGTGTTATTATGTGTAATTATCTGTCAAACCCTAATTACTACGTGTTACGTATATTCTGTGTCATTCCGGTATTTTTAAGATATTTTTCAGATATTTTATTTTGCATTCATAAGTTTCATTTCAAACGTTTTATGACCCAAACCATGATTTTAAAGCCAGTATTTCAAATAAAATAATGGGCCTTATTTTTCATTAAACGACTTTTACCATCGCATTATTCTGAACATCTAGAGATTTTATAAATTTTCTCGTTTTGCGAAAAATGACTTTTCCGGGCACCATTGGGTGTTAAAACCCCCACAAAAATCACATTTTTATTTTTATAAAATTAAATGACTTTTATTTATACCAATTCTTTGTATTTTTGCATTATTCACAATTTTTGGGAAATTTTGGCATATATATTGTATATATAAAATAATTATAAATTAAATTTTAATACTCAAAAATTATAAAAATTAGGGCCAAATATTTTTATTAAATGTATAATTAGCCCCTTAATTTTATGTAGGAGTATTAATTTTTCAGCTATAAATACCCTAATTATTATTAATTTATTTAATTAAAAATCAGAAAATCTGCAATTTTCCGCAATTTCCAGAAATTAGGGTTTGGCGTTCTTGAGTTCAACCAGCGATTTGATTGTGATTCCGACCTCCAAATCAGACATGTAAGTAGTCAATCGAAAACTCTTGAGCTCTACTATCTGATTATACTATCAATTTCATGTTCTATATCTTCGATTTTTGATTCGATATTTTAGGGTTTATATGTGAATTAGGCGTTTTGATTTCTGGGGTTATTGTTTATGATTGATGCTTGATATAGCTTCATGTGGACTAGTATAATCGATTTCAAGTGGTTTTAACATCAAACGATACATGTGTTGCATAGTTCGAATAATAGGGTTTATGTGAATTTTAATTACAATCGTTTTTGTATCTAGAAAGATTTTTGGTTTATTTGATGTTAGGGGTTAGATTACATGAGTTGAGAGCTTCATTTTGGCATATAGATTATTAAGTTTGATGTTCAGAGGTGGAAGATCATGTTTTGGCCGGAGATTTGCGAAGGTTTGGCCGGAAAACGGATTCCCAGGATTAAATCGATGAAGGAAGGTCGGGGATGGATGGGTGATTGAATTTGGAACAAAACTCGCTAAAAACCGAAGCCAACCGATGCCTGAATAAGCCAGATTGCAGTCGCCGGATTCCGGGAACGTCGTCGGATTCTGGAAAATTCCCGGCGAGTTCTTGGAGACCCGACCCGGGATTCAACCCGGAAACCCGATTGAAAACCCGGCGGGTTACCCGGTTTTAATCCATTAAAACCTAATTCCATTTCCTAAATATGCATAGTCGCATACTGCCATCTTTCTTCTTCACGAACAATACCGGTGCACCCCATGGGGATACACTAGGTCGTATGATGCCTCGGTCTAGAAGATCTTATAGTTGCGTTGATAAATCCTTTATTTCGACTGGAGCCATTCGATATGGAGCTTTCGAAACTGCATCTGTACCTGGTGCTAGATCAATCGTGAATTCAATTTCTCGATATGGCGGTAACCCTGGAAGCTCGTCTGGAAAGACATCCGAAAACTCACATACAACTGGAATGTCTTCTATTTTGGGACTTCCTTTCTCAGTATTTAACACATAAGCTATGTACATCTCACATCCTTGTCGACGCAATCGTTTGGTCTTCATCACTGTCAGAAATTTCTTCCGCTGTTTTTCGCCCTTGAACATTACCGTTGCATTTTCCGCAGTTCGCAATTTGACTTTCTTATTCGCGCAATCGATCTGAGCATTATGACAAGCTAACCAATCCATTCCCAAAATGACATCAAACTCTCCTAACTTAAAAAGAATCAAGTCTACAGAAAAATGATGTCCATCTATTTCTATATCGCACGCAGGACATACTCGATCTACTGGAACTTGGTCGTCATTCGCTAATTTTATAAATAACGTCTCGCCCAACCATTCGATTTCGCAATGTAACTTATCAAGAAATTCTTCAGAAATAAATGAACGGGTAGCTCCAGAATCAATTAATACTTTTGAATCTCCGGGAACGTCGTCGGATTCTGGAGAATTCCCGGCGAGTTCTTGGAGACCCGACCTGGGATTCAACCCGGAAACCCGATTGAAAACCCGGCGGGTTACCCAGTTTCAATCCATTAAAACCCAATTCCATTTCCTAAAAACTGTTTCTGATATTTATATTAATTATTTCTATTTTATAAAATCAGAAATTAGTTTTGTAAATTCTAAAAATATAATTAAAATTTTGAAAATTATTAATAATAATTTCTAAATTATTTTCTTAATTTAGGAATTCGAATTTAGTTATTTAATTAATTAATTATTTAATTGTTTATCTAATTATTTATCTATTTATTTGTTTATTATTTAGTAATTAAGAAATTAATTAATAATTAAGGATTAAAATTAATCGAATAGTATTATTTAAAGATTCGATAATTAGTTAAATAAAACGAGTAACTCGTATTCATACGAGTAATTGAACGATAAATAGATTATTATTCGAGCAATAGTTAATTACTCAAAGAATATCGTAATAATTATTCGTAACGAATAATTAAATCCAGATAATTGATTTAAATCGTATAAATTGTAAAAATAACCGTAATATTTCAATAATTATACGAGAAGGGTGAGTAACTCGTATTAATACGAGTAGTTGATTGGTGAATCGGATTATGATTCGAATAATAACCGATTATTCGGTAAATAACGTAACAGTTAATTGTATCGATTATTTATTTGTAAATAATCGATCTAATCGAGTAAGTAATAGTAAATAATAAATGTTTATAATAAATTATAATTAATCCTAATAATTATGGATTAATTATTTTAAATTATTAAATAATTACTTATTAATTATTTACTAGTTATTTATTATTTATTAATTATTTAAAAATGATTAATTACTTCGATAATCAATCAAATAATTTTTAATAAATCATAACATATTCATTTTAATTCCAAAAATTATAGAAAAATCATTTTTACTCTAATTTTTCTTAAATAATTATTTAAAAATTATTTTAGGGTTTAAAAATTAGTAATAATTATTTATATTGAATAATAAATTGAATTATTAGTGTTTAATTGATATTAATTAAGACTATTCATCCGATTTGGGTGAAACGACAGTCTTTTGACTCAGAAAAATGAATTCTTTTCATTAAAAATGACATTAAGACTTAAATTTTTCTAGAAATTAGTTGACTTTGTTATTTGCTTGATTATTGTCGAAGTACGTGCCGAGAAGAGTCTGAAAAATTCCGAAAAAATGGGAAACGAGTTAGATGGTGATCAGCAGAGCGATTAGCGAGTCGATTTTGATTCTAAAAATTATTTTAACTATAAAAATGATTAGGTGCTTATGTGTATTATGTGATTAATCGAGTCTTACTTGCTAATATATAATATACGAGTCAGTCATAAGCGGATGGGTAGACAATAGGAACGATGTGAAGTCGATTCAAGATGCAATTGAAGTACGAACTAACTTAACCAGTCTATTTGTGCTAACAGAAGCTAAGCCAGCAAGGCAGGTTGAGTAAGTGATAGACGAAGGTGATTTAATTGCAGTGAGTCACACAGAAGGCAAGTTTCTCCCCTATTCTATTTTCAGAATAGTGATATTTCTTCAGATTCTTATCACGCTTGCACTCTTTTGATTCTCTTGGTCATATTTCATTTCGATTCTTGCT
The DNA here is from genome assembly GCF_009905375.1 of Apium graveolens. NCBI lineage: Eukaryota > Viridiplantae > Streptophyta > Magnoliopsida > Apiales > Apiaceae > Apium > Apium graveolens. The sequence continues at coordinate 154,464,425 of NC_133655.1, read as the reverse complement.
TATCCTTTTATTTGACTTTATTATTCATATTCCAATTGTTACTCAGAATTATTGATATATTCTGGTGATTAGAATATGTCAAAGCATACCGATTATTCCGGTTGCTATTCCAGGGACTTGATAATGATACTTTGGTGATTAAGTTTACTTAATCCTAAGGACCGGGACATAACCGGATCCTTGAGATGGGCCGTAGTGCCTGGGTGCCCGACGGGATCTATATAGTGAGATATAGATTTGCACTATATCATGGCTGATCAGCAGGGTATAGATGCGAACTTGAGTCCAGTTTAGTTCATTTGTATTCGCCAATAATGGCCTTCATTCTATTCTTGCGGGGTTATATCTTTGCAGATTTACCCGGGTTACGGTTTCATTTAAATTGCTTTAACGCTTTTTATATTTTGCGGACTTGTTGAGCAATTTTTGGCTCACCCTTTTTGTTATAATTCACCTTATTATTTTCAGTTAAGAAGGAATATGAAACCCATCAGGACTCGAGTGGTAAAGAAGCGGGTCAAGCCTCGGGATCCTCTCATACCCAAGGTGTTGATCCCAATCCAGGAAAAAAGCTTTGAGTTTCCCGAATAGGTGGAGTGTAGATAGTTAATGTGTGTGTGTTTTTGAATAAAAGATGAACTTAGTTTAAAACTGATTAGAAAATGGTTTGTAATAAAGAGAGTTAGTGATATTTTGAATTTGGTTTGTAATAAAAGTAGTTAGTGGTTCTTGTTTTCATACTTCAACCTAAAAAGATCCTGGTTAGTGTTAAAGGGGTTTAGATTCATTTCTTTATTATTTGTTAATCAGATTTTACAGGTTTGGTGATTAGCTAGTAACCCCCAGACTTATACCCCGGGTCTGGAGGGCATTACATAAGGCCTTGGTCACTGGCTTCGTCTCAGGTGCTAAGTCAATCGCGAGCTTTATTTCTCTATTGGGAGGAAACTCCTTAATTGCTATAAAATCTTCAAATTTTGTTTGCTTCTGACTTTTATTTATCTCATAATCACCATAAGGCTCACATCTTGATCACCGTAATCATTGTTAACAAATTCTTTACCCTCCTTTTTCCTTTATACCTCATCATATTCTCATTTAACGTCTTCAGGACTATCTCTTCATTACGACGGTTCGTCTGGGCATCATGCTTAAATAGTTAATCCATTCCTTAGAATAATGTCAAATCCTCTCATCTCAAATGATATCAATTCTTCACAACTTATTGCCAAAAATCTCAATTCCACCATTGGTACTTACTTATTTAATAATTACACATTCTTGATTTGCTAATCCTTTAGTCATAATCTTATAAATTCAACAGGGTAATTCATCTTATCAACAAAACCTTGAGAGATAAACGATCAAATTGCTCCCACCTCTTTCAATAATTTAACGCATAAGGTATCCACAATAATCATTCACGTCATTACATATGTATTCTAAATAACATAATCCACAGGAAAATCGCAAATACTCGTTCTCGGAGACGTATTCCTTATTGGAGTAGATTCCCTTGGCTCTTAGTGGATCTTTCACCGGGGCTAGTGATTTGCAATCCTCGCCATATACCCTTGTTTCCTTTCCATGCATAAGAGGTAGATGGAACTTCGTCTGCTTGATTCAGGATACGTTAATTTCTGTTTGAAAACCTCTTGCAAAAAATGACGGTACAACGAAATGACTAGAAGGATTTATAATTCAATAAACTTGAAATTGAAAAGGAAGAAGAAATAATGAATGAGACAACGACATTGGTACTTAAGATGGCCAGTCTTTCATACCATATGGCATACAGCACATGATTAGGTGGCATCCCACCCGACACTTTGTCATTCTGACAAAGTGTCTTACCATAACACTGTTTGTCCCAATCAGAAAGCAAAACTTGAGGGAAACAATTAAATTTGAAAGGAATGCAATATTCTCCTTTTCGATATCATAGCAAAGAGTTTATTTAAGAAAAGAAGTTCATACTTATTTAGGAATCAAAAAGGAATATGCGTTGTAATATTGAAGACAAGAACGATACCATTGGTCACCATCCATATTTCACTTATATTCATTTTTCGAGCTTGTTCGATCATATCCCAATTGTGTCATATAACAACTTTAGAAGGTACGCTGAAATGCCTTTTCAAATTAAGCATTATGGTAGATTCTTACTTGCTAAGTCTCGCGTCTGTAACATGTTAGTCCCTTAACAATATAGCAAGAATTATAGAGGGGGGGTTGAATGGAATTCTTGAACCTTTTTCTCGAAATAAAAATGTTCAACTCGATTATAAATATATTTGTTTTGATTAGCACAATACGGAATGTGAACTTAATTGAATCAAAACATAAGTAATTAAAAACAAGAGTCTTTAAAAACTTTCTGGTGGATTTAAACAATTCCACCAGAGATATATATATAATATATCGAGAGGACTCTGTGTGCAGAAATGCTCACAGCTGCTTACAAATGGAACTACTGAGAATACAGGAAATGCTAAAGATTCTGCTTACAAAGATTTCTCTGTTTTTATGTTTCTCAGCTATCTCAGTTCTCTCTTTTTGTTTGCTACTCTCGTGGTTTATATAATACCAAGATTACAAAGTCAAAAAGACTGAACAAATATAAAATCTAACAGTCTTAACCTTTGCTGCTTTTCATCCTCTATTACCCAGTTAATGGGCTTCCACAGTGTGTTTGTATACATCTCGACGGCTGTGTGTCAGCTTTCACTGTTCAACTGCTGTTTGAATTCTTTATATGATCATCCGTCGACTTTCAGAACATCCGTTGATGATTTAATTGATCATCCGTCGACTGCTATATTAAACATCCGTTGATAGTCATTTGATCATCCGTCAATGGCTTTGTTAATCATCCGTCGGTAGCTATTTTGGCACTTGACTCTATTTCACTTATGCAAAATTACAAGACATCGTTTATGTAAAATTAATCAACCTATTCTGCATATATAGTTAAAGTCAACATGACTTATATGCTACTAAAGATTCTATACAAAGGTGCATACATAATTGTGCTACAAACTTATTATTACATAAGCTACTCACTCGATGGATAATAAGTTAATTATCCGTCGGGACTATAATGAGTTATCCGTCGGGACTATAATTCTTATCCGTCGAGTGCTCCATCATTTCACTAAGTAAAATCTACTTAGATGTTTTGTTTATGAAATCATCAAGTACACAACATATGCACAATAATCTCCCCCAATTTATGTCTACTGGAATTGTAGCCATAAATTAAGAGACACTTGATGATAACAAAACATCCTGAACATATATTTTTAAAGATAAGTAGATAAAATTAAAAGTGCTTCAATTAATTAAAATATGCAAGGTTTGGCTCACAATCAATTCAAGATGCTCCTCTAGCCTGAGCAGATTTTTCTAGTTCTTTGAAGGTCTGGATCTTCTTCCAAGCTTTCTGTTATTTTCTTCAATTTGATTATGGAGCTGCCTGTGGAATTCTAGTTCATCAGATTCTGAGAGATCTAGCTTTTCTTGCATTTCCAAGAGAGTCTCATTGCTAGAGATACTCAATTGGTCTTCTAATCTGAAGAATCTTCTTACACCCTTGTCATCCATGAATTTCATCAGCCAGTAGGGCCTTAGATGCACTCTTCTCCATGTGTATGGGATGATTAGAGTCTTTGGGTGTGCATCTTTAGCTCTAACACTCCTCAGCTCTTCAATCTTCTTCAATACTAGTCTTCTTGCAGTTACATTGAACCCAAAGTTTTTCTTGAAGGATGAATAGACTTTAATTAGAACAACTTGGCTTTCTTGAAGAATCCTGTGAAGTGGCCACCGAATCTCCCTTTTTCCTTTGTACTTGAACACCAACCTTTCAGGTAGGTTTCTGTATGCATCAATTGCCCTTACTTCATCCAGTTCATCCAGATAAAGATTTAGATCTGAAAATTCTTTGATGTCACTCAAGTACAAGTAGTCTCCCCTGTTGACCTTGGGTTGAGCTTTAACTACTAACTTAGATTTGAGAGGTGACAACTTCACTTTCTTGACTGCCCTTGACTTTGTCCTTTTTGGCTTGCTAAGGATTGGTAAGTTGAAGTCAGGAATTGGTATTTTATCCCACTCTATTGGCTCATCCTTTGGCACAATAGGTTCACCATGTATGTTCCTGTAGGGATCCACCACCCTTATGTCTTCAAATACCATAGAGGGCTTTGATGCTTGAGTTGTAGCTTGAGTGGATTCCTTAGGAAATTGATCTTCCAATTCCTTGTCAACAACATCCAGTTTCCTTTTTGTTCTTCTAGCCAATTCTTTCTTTCTTGGGGATTTCTTCTGTTCTTCAATCTTCTTCTTTGATTCAGCAGCTTCAGATGGTTGAGAGGGAATTTGTTGAGAAGAATTCACAGCCTGAAGCTTGGCCAAGATAGCAATTTGTTCTTTCTTTTGTTTAGACTTCTTTGCATCTAGAGCAGCTTGCCTCTTTTCCTGCTTTAATCTGGCTTTTTCTTCTTTCTTTGCTTGAGAAAATTTTGGATGTCCAGCCACCACACAGATTTCCTTTCCATTTCTGAATATCTTAGCAATTCTCCTTTTTGAAGCTGAATCAGCTGGATCTTTATAGAAGACAATAGATCTTGACAGAAGCTTCTTTTCATCAGGCTTGGGTATCTCATACACAGTGTCCATAGGGTTCTTCCAAGATGATTTTGGATAATTTGCCCTTGGTTTAAGAATTGTTTCAGCCTTTGTAGACTTGATGCAGGAAGATTGTCCTTTTTCCAGATAGTTCATGCTCATCTCATTCACACTGATTGGCTTGACATGAGAGTGATGGATGGCTGACTGAACTGGCTCCTTGACTAGTTCAAACTTTTTCTGTATCTCCTCATCAATCTTATTCCAGTTGATCAAACTCAACTTTCCTTTTTCAGCAACTTTCAAATTTGCTGCTGCTGCTTTAATTAGATCTATACCATCTGCAACTGTTGGCTTGGAGACTGTAATTGAAGGTACAATTACTTTGCTGATTTGTACTTGAAGTTTCTCCCCCTCAGTTGGTCCTTTCTCCTCTTTACTTGATTCTCTCTCCCCCTTTTTGTTATCATCAAGTTGAGGAGTTAGGCCTTGTGCTTTAGCCAGTTGCATGAGAAGATTTGTCTGAGTCTGTTGATTTTGAAGAAAGACAGCCACTGAATTCTCAATAACTTGAACTCTGTTTTCCAGCTTGGCTAGCTTCTTTTCAGAATCTGATTCTCTCCTCAATCTTAGTAGTAGATCTTGCATGGTACCATATGGAATTACTGAATCCAGCTTCTCAGAATTGTATGTCTTCAAGTCAGCTATATCTCTTTTTAGTTAATCCACACTCATATTCTGTCTTAAGTGTTGGATCTTCATGAGATGTAGAGAGTCTAGGTGAGCTTGAAGAATAGCCTTGGTACCAGCATCTAAAGTTTCCTGAAGGGCCTTTTGAATAACCATCACTTGCTTGACCAAAGACACATCAAATTGTCCTGGTGTAAATTCCTTTGTCCATGCCCATCCAGGTAAATTTAAAATAGAACTTGGGCCTTCATCTCCCCCTAATTTCATGCTTCCATCCAAAGAAACAGAGTCATCATCATTAGAATTTACTCCAAATTCTTCAGATGGCTCACCAGCTTAAGAAGGCATCCTATTGACAGCAGCTTTATCTCTTTGAAGAGATTCTGAGGTGTGTACTAGATTCAAAGTCTGTTCTGCCTCCACATTGCCCTGAGCAGCCAACAATTGATAGGCTGACATAGGATGGGTAAAAGTGTCAGCATCCAAGGAAATGTTATCAATTTCAGCTTTATAATGTTGCTGAAATTGTCTTCCCTTTTCAGCATCATCCACAATCATTGACTCACTAGCAATAGTTGGATCCATCCTTATTTCTTCTGTACCTACCTTTCTCTCATAATCTCTCTTTTGTTGCATCAGGGTCTCACCTTGGCTCCCCACCCTCACCTTCACCTACTAAGGTGGGACTCCTCTCACTCACTTTTGCCAATCCTGAATAAATGGATTGCTGAGATTCACTCTTTTCCTCTCCTTTTGCCTGGGAGCAACCCAACCTCTCACTCAATGCACTCTCCTCTCTCAGTCCTAAGAGTGACTGTATTACCACTAAATCTTCTGCACTAGAAATAATTGTAGTTTGAAGTTGTGCAGAGACACTCGACGGATAAGTGATATCCATCGGGTGAGTGGTAAAGCTATCTGACGGATAACTGTTGTTAAGCTTATCCATCCGGATACAATCACTACTCGACGGATGAGCAATATCCATCGAGAGAGTAGAAATGAATGAGGTGGGAAGAGAAACTATTGTTGACTCTGTGTTGATTGAAGTTATTTGAGGCACAGATGTCACAATAGTATCTGAAAGAATTGGCAAGTGAGCCAACAAATCATCTAAAAGATGATGTTCACTTGCACTAGATTTTGGCTTCCCCAACAGAGATAAAGAAGGGGGATCAGGAATTGAAGTGTTTATTATATCCACTTCCAGAGAGTTTGTTGGTGAGTATGGTGTTTCAGAGGCTTCTATTATAAGAGATTTTGGTTGTGACTCCACATTTATTGGAGCCACATCAATCTGAATTTGAGAAAGTGCAGGGACTGTATCTTTAGCACCAGTTTGCACTGTGTATGTGCCCTGTGCATCCCCAGTTGTTTTGGATTTCTTCTTTCTTGTGTAAGTTTGGGGTGAGCTTGTGTCCCTAACCCTTTTGGCCTGTGCTCTTGGCTGAGAGCTTTGTTCAATAGCCACATCCTTTTGGGAGGATGCAGCTAGAAGTGAGCTTTTGTCCTTTTTAAGCACTACAGTTTGTTGGGAAACTGCAGTGTGGCTAGGCTGGGATTCACTCAACTCTCCAACCTTATCCTTGGGGTTTCTTTGATGTTCACCCCTTCCCTCACCTAACTGACCCTCCTTCACACTCCCCTCTTTGGCTTTGGTAGATTTTTCAACTGATACCTTTTGAGAGATACCAGAGGGGGTTTTCTTTGACTTGAATTTTGAAATTATAGTTGATTTGGCAGCTTTGGTAGGCAACTGTTTGGTCATTGACACAGTTGCCATAGCTACTCCTGAACTCAAAGAAATTGAGGAGATTGGAATAGTTGAGGGTATGGATGAACTTACCTCACTTACCTAAGGTGTCTGCATTACAGGAAAGTAGAACATTGGCACATCCCTATGATGGTTGGCTCTGTTCAAATCTGCAATGATTCTTCTCTCTTGAACCCAACAAGCTAATTTGTTGTTTGGGTTCTCAAGTACAATCTCTTGACAAAGATGGTTAACCAATATCATGAAAAATATAGCATAATATACATTCTTTCCCCTTTTGGCTAACTCACCTAGTTTAAAACCTAACTCATACAAGACAAGGTCACTGAAATTGTAAAATTTATTTGTAACTAGCATGTATAGCATGTTAAGCATGGAAATGTTCACAGAATCAAAATTACTGACTTTTCCAGAGAAAACTTTAGTCACAACATCACACATGAAACTCCATTCCTTCCTAAGACCTAATCTTCTAATCTCACTTAACTTAGTAGTAGGAAGTGCATAATGCATGGAATTAAGCATATTGATAATATCAGTGTCAGTGTGTGGTGAAGTTACATTATCATCAGGAATTTTGAAACATGCTTTTATCACATCACTATTGATACAGAACTCATTACCTTTGATAGTTAGAGTGATGGTTTTGTCAGCAAAGTTGTAGATTGCAGTGGTCCACATCTCTTCAACAACTTCACAGTAAATTGTGGGTGATTCAAGCATGGTATAATTTAACTTGCAGTTCTTCACGAAGTCCATCATCTTGTGATAGTCTTCTGATTGCTGAATACCCTTATTGATCAAAGCAGTGAAGTTGTTCTTCTTATAAATGAACCCAGTCTGAGACATGATCTTTACTACAGGTGTCATTGTTAGAGAATGAAAGCTTGAAGAGAAAGAGGATATTTGCTTGAGAGAGAATAAAATAAAAGCAGTTGAATTTGAGAATGATAAAAGAAAATAATTGGAATGAAATAAGCTTTTATACTATCTCAAAAACAATGGATGAAAATAATAAAGAAAAGTAAATTACCCAATAGAAATTGCCTAAAATAGCCATTAAAAAAAATAAACTGTAAAAATTCCACCCATTATCCGTCGTGTAATACTTACAAACTGTAAGTATACTCGATGGATAATGTTCAGGGAATTAACGGTTAAGATTTAGACAATTCGACGGATGAGGATAAACTGTTATCCGTCGAGTTTTAAAAGATTCCAGAAAAGTAATTGATTTTTATTTGCACATAGTATGTCGACGGATGACTCAACTCGATAGATAATGGTCATCCGTCGAGATGCAAATTTTGACTTAGCCAAAATTCCATCCATTACTAAAAAATCAGCTAAATTTCTGGCTACTTTTCAACTTGCAAAATAACTCAGATAAATTCAAGAGTAATTAAGCATACCTAACTCACTTACCAACCTGGAAAAGGTGGATTCATCCAGTGGCTTGGTAAAGATATCTGCAAGTTGCTTCTCACTTGGAACAAAATGTAACTCTACAGTACCATTCATTACATGTTCCCTTATGAAATGGTACTTGATGTCTATGTCCTTTGTCCTTGAATGTTGCACTGGATTTTCAGTGATGGCAATTGCACTTGTGTTATCACAGAAAATAGGAATCCTTTCAATTTGCAAACCATAGTCTAGCAATTGATTTTTCATCCATAAAATATGTGCACAGCAACTGCCAGCAGCAATATATTCAGCTTCAGCTGTAGAAGTAGAAACTGAATTTTGCTTTTTACTGAACCAGGACACAAGCTTGTCTCCTAAAAATTGACAGGTTCCTGTTGTGCTCTTTCTATCAATTCTGCACCCTGCATAATCTGCATCTGAATAACCAGTTAGATCAAAACCAGAATCTCTAGGGTACTAAATGCCAAGTTTTGGTGTTCCCTTGAGATATCTAAAAATTCTCTTAATAGCTATCAAGTGAGATTCTCTAGGATCAGCCTGAAATCTAGCACATAAACATGTAGCAAACATTATATCTGGCCTACTAGCTGTTAAGTACAGAAGTGAGCCAACCATGCCTCTATAGCTTGAAATATCCACAGACTTTTCAGTAGTGTTTAATTCAAGCTTAGTTGCAGTGGCCATGGGAGTTTTTGCAGATGTGCAATCCATTAGATCAAACTTCTTTAAAAGATTAAAAATATATTTAGTTTGACTAATGAATATTCCATCACTAACTTGCTTAACTTGTAAACCAAGAAAGTAAGTGAGTTCTCCCATCATACTCATTTCATACTTACTCTGCATCAGTTTGGCAAACTTTTTACAAAGCTTCTCATCTGTAGAGCCAAAAATAATATCATCTACATAAATTTGAACAAGTATGCTAGAGCCATTAACATTTCTGAAAAATAAAGTTTTATCTACAGTACCTCTTGTAAAGTGATTTTCCAAAAGGAACTTTGATAAAGTGTCATACCAGGCTCTAGGTGCTTGCTTCAGTCCATAAAGTGCTTTCAGTAGATAATAGACATACTCTGGAAAATTTGGATCTTCAAAGCCAGGAGGTTGACTAACATACACTTCTTCCTCCAAATCTCAATTCAGAAAGGCACTTTTAACATCCATTTGATAGACCTTGAAATTGGCATGGGCTGCATAAGCTAAGAAAATTATGATGGCTTCAAGTCTTGCAACAGGAGCAAATGTTTCATCAAAATCTATTCCTTCTTGTTGACAATAGCCCTTACCAACTAATCTAGCTTTGTTCCTGACTACTATGCCATTTTCATCCATCTTGTTTCTGAATACCCATTTAATGTCTATTAGATTCTTTCCTTTAGGCTTGGGCACCAGCTTCCATACATTATTCCTTTCAAATTGGTTTAGCTCCTCCTGCATAGCTAAAATCCAATCAGGATCTAACAACACTTCTTCTACCTTCTTTGGTTCTTCCTTTGACAGAAAGCTGCTGTATAGACATTCTTCCTGAGTTGCTCTTCTTGTTTGAACTCTAGAAGAAACATCACCAATAATCAGTTCAAAGGGGTGATCTTTTGTCCATTTCCTTGGTTAAGGTAGATTAGCTCTAGATGAAGAGACCTCAATGTTTTCTTGATGTGTGATTGAGTTTTGATTGCTAGAAACTCCCCCTGAGTTTGTGGATCTTTGATTTGAGAAAGGGGTACTTTCTATGGGTGATCTACCTTGACTTCCTGCTCCTTTTGATAACCCGACGGATGGTGAATTTTGAGTACCGACGGATGAGGCAGGTTGTCTACCGACGGATAACACAGATTGCCTTCCAACGGATGAAGCATTTTATAACTCGACGGATGTTGAGTTTTGTGCTTCATTGGTGGTAGATTTGTCTGCATTATCCTTAGACACTGTTTCTTGATCACTCTCATCATCACTTCCATCACTGACCATCTCAACATTGTCGAATTTGAGGCTCTCATGGTAATCTCCATCTTTCAGTCCTTCAATCTTTTTATCATCAAACACAACATGTATAGATTCCACAACAATGTTGGTTCTTAGATTGTAGACTCTATATGCTTTACCAACAGCATATCCAACAAAAATTCCTTCATCTGCTTTAGCATCAAACTTCCCATTTTGATCAGTTTGATTTCTCAGAATATAGCATTTACAACCAAAGATATGAAGAAAGTTTAGAGTTGGCTTCTTGTTCTTAAACAATTGATAAGGAGTCATGCATTTTGCTTGATTAATCAGAGAGATGTTCTGAGTGTAGCATGCAGTGTTTACAGCTTCAGCCCAAAAATATGTTGGTAATTTTGATTCTTCAAGCATTGTCCTTGCAGCTTCAATAAGAGATCTGTTCTTTCTTTCCACTACTCCATTCTGTTGTGGAGTCCTTGCTGCTGAAAACTCATGCAAGATCCCATTTTCCTCACAAAATGCTCTCATGACATAGTTCTTGAACTCAGTTCCATTGTCACTCCTGATTCTTCTAACTTTTAAATCAGGATGATTGTTAACTTGCCTTATGTGATTGATGATGATGTCACTAGCCTCATCTTTAGACTTTAGGAAATATATCCAAGAGAACTTTGAGAAATCATCTATAATTACTAGGCAAAATCTTTTCTTTGAAATTGACAATACATTGACTGGTCAAACAAATCCATGTGAAGCAGTTGCAGAGGCTCTTCAATTGCTGAATCAAGTTTCTTCCTGAATGATGCTTTGATGTGCTTCCCTTTTTGGCAGGCATCACACAGTCCATCCTTTGTAAACTCCACTAGAGGAATTCCTCTTACTAGTTCTTTCTTTACCAGCTCATTCATGGTCTTGAAGTTTAAATGGGATAGCTTCTTATGCCATAGCCAACTTTCATCTTGACTTGCTTTACTGAGAAGACAAGTTACAGATTCTGCTTTAGTTGAGTTGAAGTCAGCTAGGTACACATTTCCTCTTCTCACACCAGTGAGAACCACTTTGTTGTTTTGATTGTTAGTCACAACACAGGCTTCTTTGTTGAAGGTTACTAAGTTGCCTTTGTGACAAAGCTGGCTGATACTCAACAGATTGTGTTTGAGACCATCCACTAAGGCAACCTCTTCAATGATGACATTGTCCTTTAAAATCAAGCCATATCCCACAGTATAACCTTTGTTGTCATCTCCAAAAGTAATACTTGGGACAGCTCTCTCCTTAAACTCTGTGAGCAGGGTAGAATCACCAGTCATGTGTCTTGAACAGCCACTATCCAAGTACCAAAGATTCTTTCTGTTTCCCTGCACACATCAAAATCAAATCAAGTTGATTTTGGTACCCAAGTTTCCTTGGGTCCTGTCTTGTTAGCTTTCTTCTTTTGTTTCTTAGGTCTTAACTCATTTGACTTAGGAATTTCAGATTCTTCCTTAGTCATTTGGGTTGGGCCTTTGAAACCATTTAATGCAACAGAATTATCATGCATATTATGGCTGACAGGAAATGACATGCTTGGTGGAAACATGTTATTCCAGTAAGGCATGCTAAATGGCATTTGAGGCATATTGTATGCAGCATAATATGGATTAGGTGCAAATGTCATATTAGCAAACTGTGCATTCATGTTCTGTGTAGGCATAGCATTAACAGGCATGGGAGGCATGGCATTCATGTTAGGAAATTAAGGCTGAACAGACATGGGAGTAGGCATGGAAGATTTGCAATTAACAAACAAATGATTTACACTACCACACTTGACACATACTTTTCTAGGGGCATAATTATCAGGTGTGTAGTTTTGTGTTTGTTAATCCCTACTTTACCATTCCTATTGTTTTTCTTTTTAGTATATGTTCTTACCTCTATTTTCTCAAGTCTGTCACTTAACTGTTTGACAGTCATGTGACCAACATTAGCCTTTTTCCCTTTCTTAGCTTGACTTGACTCTCCTGAAATAAAGTTCTTAGAAACAGACCCATACTTATCATTTAGCTTGATTAATTTGGCTTTGCTAATGGGTTTGCTTACAGCCGACGGATGAGGATTTTTATCATTCGACGGATAACACTTTTTGTTATCCGACGGATAGTCCTCATCATCCGTCGAGTCTACAGCTGTCAGCAACCCATCTACCAAAATAGGTTCTAGTTTCTCTTTATTCTTTTTCCAGGCTTCATCACAAAAAGACTCAATTCCTTGAACTTTAGTGATTTGAGCATGAACATCCCTGGATGTTTTCCATGCTTTAATCACCTCTTGTTCACGTGCGAGCTGCTTCTTCAAAATTTCTTCCTTTTTCAAGGACTCAGTTAATTCCTCCTTGGCAATCTTACACTCAATTTTTAGTTTCTCAAACTCAACAAACTAAGACTCAAGCACATTATTCCTCTCACTTAAAAACAAGTTGTTTTCTTTGATTTTAGCATTTTCTTTAGTGAGAGACTTAAGTGTAACACGCAAATGATACAATTCTGTAGACATGTCATTTATTGCATCATTACACTCAGCTTTAGATAAATGTGCAAGGTTTGTAGTGATTACCTGATTGCTTGAGGAACTTGTCTCTATTTCATCAGACTTGGCCATTAGGGCTAGATTGACATAGCTGACATCTTCATCTTCATCCAAACCATCAGCTGCCCAGTCATTCTCTTGTGTAATAAAAGCCCTTTCCTTTTGTTTGAGTAGATCAAAGTATTTTTGCTTATAATCCACAGACTCAAACCTTTTCTTACTGGAATCTGACTTTCTACACTCATTTGCAAAATGCCCTGCCAAGCCACATTTGAAACATTTGAATTTTGACTTATCCACCATGTTTCTATTTGGCTTGGCTGCTCCAAAGTTCTTCTTGAACTTGAGCTTGGCAAATCTTCTTGAAAGAAATGCTAGGTGCTCATCAATGTCCTCCATGTCATCTTGGCTCAATGAATCTTCATTTTCTGCAGCTAGCCCCTTGCCCTTATTCTCACAGACCTTTGAAGTTGATTCTACAGCTTCCATCTTCACTTCCTTCTCATTTTCCAGATCAGCAACTAGTACAATGGATCCTCCTTTCTTCTTTCCTCTCTCCATTCTTTCATCCTGCTCTATCTCAAGCTCATAGGTCTTCAAAATGCCATACAGTCTCTCTAAAGTAAACTCCTTATAATCGTGTGAGTTTCTCAATGAGACTGTCATTGGTTTCCATTCCTTTGGAAGAGATCTGAGAAATTTCAGATTGGAGTCTTTAGTCTGATAGACTCTTCCATGCAACTTAAGAGCATTTAGTCCCTTAACAATATAGCAAGAATTACAGAATGGGGGTTGAATGGAATTCTTGAACCTTTTTCTCGAAATAAAAATATTCAACTCGATTATAAATATATTTGTTTTGATTAGCACAATGCGGAATGTGAACTTAATTGAATCAAAACATAAGTAATTAAAAACAAGAGTCTTTAAAAACTTTCTGGTGGATTTAAACAATTCCACCAGAGATATATATATAATATATCGAGAGGACTCTGTGTGCAGAAATGCTCACATCTGCTTACAAATGGAACTACTAAGAATACAGGAAATGCTAAAGATTCTGCTTACAAAGATTTCTCTGTTTTGTGTTTCTCAGCTATCTCAGTTCTCTCTTTTTATTTGCTACTCTCTTGGTTTATATAATACCAAGATTACAAAGTCAAAAAGACTGAACAAATATAAAATCTAACAGTCTTAAGCTTTGCTGCTTTTCGTCCTCTATTACCCAGTTAATGGGCTTCCACAGTGTGTTTGTATACATCTCGACGGTTGTGTGTCAGCTTTCACTGTTCAATTGCTGTTTGAATTCTTCATATGATCATCCGTCGACTTTCAGAACATCCATTTATGATTTAATTGATCATCCATCGACTGCTATATTAAACATCCATTGATAGTCATTTGATCATCCGTCGATGGCTTTGTTAATCATCCGTCGATAGCTATTTTGGCACTTGACTCTATTTCACTTATGCAGAATTACAAGACATCGTTTATGTACAATTAATCAACCTATTCTGCATATCTAGTTAAATTCACATGACTTATATGCTACTACAGATTCTATACAAAGGTGCATACATAACTGTGCTACAAACTTATTATTACATAAGCTACTCACTCGATGGATAATAAGTTAATTATCCGTCGGGACTATAATGAGTTATACGTCGGGACTATAATTCTTATCCGTCAAGTGCTACATCATTTCACTAAGTAAAATCTACTTAGATGTTTTGTTTATGAAATCATCAAGTACACAACATATGCACAACATAACATCATGCCTACACGTATAATATTTTAATAATTCGATCATAATGGCGTTCTTACCAGATAACCTCGGGTGTCCTCCTTTTTAATTTAGAATAACCATGAATCATTCAACATAGCGATCCTTTTGTTAATAATATTCTTCTTTTAGAAAAATCTGGAAATCTTCTCAATCTCCTTCAATCATACTCAGGCTTCTGTTAGATCAATGAATTCTTTGAACTTTGATAGTCCTAGTAATTGGATGAGTAATTGCTCCGTACGCTGATTCTGTTGTTAACCTTTTCAAACAATATTTGCACCTTACCGTTAGGAATAATCAGCTTCTTCATAATCGTGGGTCACTTTGTTCTCTGAATTAACAATACTAAGTCTAAAACAAGTATCCTTCCAGGTAATCCGGGTCTTTTAACAAGCAAGAACTCAAGTAGTAACTTGACAACCAATGTTTAAAACTTATTTTATTCAAAAAGGCTTTTAGAAATTTTGTAAAGAAAATCTTTTTCGAAAACTTGTTAAAAATTTTGAAAATCACAAATCTGGTTGTCCTTACTATATGAGTTAGTTGTTGTCCTTCCGACCTATAACAAGGTACCATTTTAAGAAACCATCACATAAAGGTCCATTCACTTCAATCTACCTTCTTTCCTTTATTGGGTCCATTTGCCTTCCTTAATCGACGATCACTTTAATTATCATTGCATGTTATTGTATTCGTAGCTTCACATCATGTAAGTCATATGTCATAGCCTATTTGTATATTCGAGGATTCAACTCAACTCAAATAAGAATGTAATAAGTAAATAGTGGATCGACCGTCAGAGAGATCTCGCAAAGTAATATCTGTCAAAGGATTCAAAAACAAGGTTCATCTACAGACTTGAGGAGTTAATTCACTGGAAGAAGTTCAAGAATTTGATCATGCCTCAGTGATATAAATCAAGATCGTGGATTTAATCAAGTGACAGAGATCTCGTCAGGGTATCAGATAATTACAAGGATTTAATCTGAAGAAAATCAGAGTATCAAAGTCAAGACATGAAGAAACGTCACGGAAGTTAGTCACTCATGAACCAGACAGTACATCGAGTGTCAACGTTGAAGTGGTGGAATTGATTCATAATTTTCAGTGATTTTCAGAAGATTTGCAGAAGAATGGTTGCTGCTCAAGACTAGAATTAATTCTCTATTAATTAATTAAGTCATCTAATTTAATTAAGAAAATAAATTATATCTGCGAAGAATAATTTATTTATTAATTGAATTAATTGATTAATTAATTCTGAATTAATTTTAGGAATTTTCAGAATTTATATTGGATTAAAATCTGCATTAAATCAGCAAGACAATTGAAAATGAACTAGCATGACAATCAGGATTGTCATACCGATTGTCATGCTAGGCCATTTTCAATAGTCTCACCGAAAGTTACACTAGGAGGATGATTGTCTTGCTAGTTCATTCTGATTGTCATGCTAGTTCATTCAGATTGTCTTGCTAGTTCAATCCATTGTCCTACCGATTGTCTTGCTGAGCTCAGAGATTGTCTTGCCAGTTCAATTCTATTCTGTTGATTAAAAAGAAGCAGACAAGCAGCAGATCAATTATCCATCCAATACAAAAGTCAAAAACAAGAACACAGAAAGAAAAAGCAGCCGCCTCTGAAACATTCCATTTTTCATCTGCTTAATTCAAGATCACATTTCTAGATTGTAAAGTTAAATCCAATCAACTAGAAATCTTTATCTTGTTCTTGTGTTACAATCTAGCGGATCAAAATCCCTAGAACTTAATCTCAAATCGCGTTTAGCATTTGATTCTAATTATTACAAAAATAGAAAAAGTTCATGTCGAATTTATTCTAAATTTGTAATAATTGATTTGAGATTAATCCCTTGTAACCGATACCGTAGTTGTAACACCTTTCAAGTTTAATAAAAGTTTTATTTAACTTGAATTTTGTTTCACAATTTTATTCCGCATTTTATTCGACGAAACGGTATTGTTTGCATTCAACCCCCCTTCTACAAACAAATTGGGACCTAACAATTGGTATCAGAGCCTTCTGATTAACGAACAAATCAAGATCCTAGACTTTTGTGATTTTTCAACTCCTTGAATTTTTATTTATTCAAAAATTCATAATGACTTCACATAAAGTTGGAACCGTTAAAATTCCACAATTTGATAAAGAGAATTATATCATGTGGAAGAAGAAGATGCTATTATTCTTACAAGTTGCAAATCCCAAATATTCAAACTTGTTAAAGAAGGGTATAAAAACTCCGATGGTTATTGAACCGGAGGTAATAATAGATGGTGTGGTGACTACTGAAGCTAGAACCTATCCAAAAGAGCCTGAAGATTTTACTCCTGCTGAGAAGGAAGAAGCCTCCTTGGATGCCAGCCTTCAATTAATATTAATTGATTCCCTTGATCCCTTGATGAACAGACATGTGATGAACTGTAAAAATTCCAAACACATGTGGGAAACTATTGAGGTGATTAATGAAGGCACAGAGGAAGTTAGGGAGAACAAGTTGGAAATCCTAACCTCTGAATATGAACATTTCAAATCAAATCCAGGAGAAGGAATTACTGAAGTGTTTGAGAGGTACAATGCGTTGATCAACAACCTGAACATCAATGGAAAGTATTATTCAATCAGGGAGGTCAACAAAAAGTTCCTTTTAACACTGCCAGCTCATCTTGAACATAGAATCACTGCCATTAGAGAAGCTAGAGATCTGAGTGAGATTTCTTTGGACAGGCTCTATGGAGTGTTAAAAACCTATGAGTTGGAGCAGATTCAACAGAAGGAAGTCTACGGGAAGGATAGAATGGTCAGCACATCTAATGCACTTGTAGCTGAAGGACAACAACAACAACAATCTCAACAGTTAGAAAGAATGGTACAGTTTTCCAAGGGTGAGGAAAATGAGTTAGTAGCAGAATATGATCCTCCTACTACAAATCAATCAAGTGATGATTTTTATTCCTTGGAAGAGCTGGAGCAATTGGAAGATGAATCAATGGCCCAAATTGTCAAGAGATTCTCCCATGTCAGATTCAGGAGGAATCCCAAGCTTAAGTACAAGTCCAACTACAACAAATTCCAGAAAGGTGGATCTTCATCCTCTAACACCAGCAGTGGTGGGTACAAAACAGGGATGGTTGATCGAAGCACCATTAGATGCTATAACTGCAATGAGTTGGGACACTTTGCCACAGAATGTAGGAAGCCAAAGCAAGTAAGAAAGAACTCTGAAAGGGCTTATCTGGCAAAGGGAAGAAGCTGGGATGATACTGACAGTGAAGATGAAGATGAAGGAAATCTTGCTCTTATGGCTGTTGATGGAAAAGCTTCATCGTCAAGAATAGAGGTAAAACTTTCTGATGCTGAAATGGTTTATCATCTAAGAGGTAACTTAGATTGTGCACGTCGTGATAATGAACTGTTAAGTTTACAGATCACAGACCTTGAGAAAGAGGTCAATGAATTAAGACTTGTGCACATTAATCAAGACAAATTAAAAGAACAGGTATCTTTTTTAGAGAATAGAGTTGACTGTTATAGAAAACTCGAAACTATTCTCAAAGACAAGATCACCGGTCTTGAGACTAAGGTTAGAGCCTACTTCAATTCTTGTTCGAAGGCTAAAGAGTTCTACAGTAAGCAAGCTGTTAATCAAACATCTGGAATAGGTTATGATTACAATGCTGCTATTGGAGAATTAGGCATAAACTCCCCTCCTCATGTCTGTGCTAAAGGGAGGGAAGTACCACATGTGCTTAAGGGTGTTGATGAACCCCTCTATAAAGCATCAATTGCTGAACCATTTGATGCGACCTCTTCTGTTATTCAAGAAGAAATACGTGCTGAGGATCATGCTAATGAGAAGATTGTTTCCAAGTCAAGTGAGTCGAAAGTTCCAGTCAAAGTTGTGAAAGCAACTGAGACTAACTCAGACACACATGAGTTGGATAACAATAATGCCATGTCTACCATGCATAAATTGCCTGCTGTTAATCACTCTCATAAAGCATGTGGTGTTTCTAATTGTATGTCTTGTGCTTTTAATATGATGTATGCTTATTTTAATGGTAAGCATGTGTCTAATGATAAGACTACTCCTCGTCAGCATGTGAATAACAAGAAGCATGATAGGTCTAAGACTGCTAGTCCTTCTAAGGCTAGAAAGGAGACATTTGTGCCTAAGCTTAAACAGAAATTTGTTAACGCTGTTTACAAGGTCAAATGTTCAGTCATTGAGAAAGTTGAGACCATTAAAATTAAAAATGTTATTTTGCCTGATAAAGGACATTTCTACAAGTATGCCGGGCCCAACCAAGTTTGGGTTCCGAAGAAGGTCTAATCCATTTGAAGTGCAGGGCAGTATACAGGTGTAACCGGTAGTGTGGATTCTTGGCAGTGGATCATCAAGACATATGACCGGAGATAGAGCCCTGCTATCAAATGAGGATTGAGAAAGCTGGCCCCCTGGTTACCTTTGGAGATAACAGCAAAGGTGTATCCGAGGGATATGGCTGTTTGCAAGCTGGGAATGTTATCATTGTAATTTTGTATATTGTGCTAGGTTATTATCAGGAAGCAGTATCTAACATATAGCACCAGTGACGAGACTTGAGAATATTACGACATATCAGACACCTGCTGCACATTACACTTGGAATTGTACTCTAGTAAGATGTGTACAAGTGTACTCCTGGTTGGTAAGTCAAAAGAGGAAGTCAATGCACCACAGTTCATGGACTTTGCAGCTGCAGATCTATTGGACTATGGAATTTCTTCTTCACAATCTCACTTCAGGTTGGTATGAACTAGTATACTGCTCAAACAATCGTCAAGGACATGGTATGACACTCTAACAGAAGTTATAATTTTATATGAATAAGTAGAGTCGTCATATTAATAACTATCTTATCACTAAGCACAATCATATTGTTTTATATGTGCAGTGGTATATTGTTAATGCAACATAACAATTAGTATCTAAAGTACTTGACAAGTATCGGTCAATGATATGTTGTTAACATTATGTTGCAGATATTTGTAAGCTTTTGACATGAATGAGAATTACTTATACTTTACCCTAAGTGATCAATGTTTTATCAAAAACTCATTCATATTGAAAAACAAAATCAAACTTCTTTCTACATTAGTGATTTCTTATTTCATGTAAAATCTTTTGAAATCACTATTGTAAATCATTTTCTCTCTATTACCATATGTTCTGTGTTACAGGTTCAGTCTCCAATGACTTTCTTTCATTAACAGTCATGAGGTTGAAAACCCACAACGTCTATCCCAGACTGTAAAGACAATCACAAAAATAGAACCAACCAACACTCTCTTACCACTAAATGTAGTATGAATGAGCGTGAGGGAGATAGTGCCTTAGTGCACCACATAAGGAAGGTTCTGTAGTCAACCCAGTAGCTCTGTCTCCTACAAAGATGAGTAGTATTTAAACCGAGACAACTGCTAACCCCCCATACATCTTCTCAAAAAGATGTAATGGTTGAAAAGGCATAAAAACAGTTACTAGATTCATTCTCTCAACAGGGTGTGTCTATTGAAATTTGCCTGTCGGCCAGGGTATCCGATGTAGTATCACCACCTCAAATATAAACAATTCTTGATGCACAAGGAAAGGTTACACACATAAAGGATGAGTTGACGGAAATAAGAGTTTCGACCATTTTAAGGTCAGATTCGATTGTTCAAGGTTCGTTAATGGACCAATTGCCTTTACAGGTGTTAGGAGAGGATACTGATCCAAAAGCCATATGTCAGTGGTCAGTGTCTACCTCCCCAGGCTTAAATCCCCTGGATGCATCTGCGGATAGTGGATCTGACATAGGTGCAGATCGGCAACTTGTTGACAATGATTCAGATATTACCTGATAAGTCACAAGGAAATGTCTTCACAGACATTAGAAGGGAACTTTGATCCTTATGCTAAATTTGTTGGATCATTGTTTACCTTCCCAGAATTCAAATCTGGAACCCTAAAAGGGAAACTAGCAACTTGTAAATTATGACTCAGATTCATCTGACGAGTTTAACAAGGATGGGGATTTGTGAACTCCCATTGCACCACCTGTGACCTTCTTAAGGATGGCTAAGGTGATTTTCCTTGCAGGTACAGCTGGATTATGGAGCTATGAGAGAAGAGTGATACACTTGTGAGAATGAGTGTAAACACGAGTGGAGAGAAGAGTGAAACTCATGTGAGGTACACTAAACACAATCACACACTCACAGTGAGGAAGAAAGAGAAACTACTTGTTATTTCTTTTCCAACCAAGTGAAATAAGAGAACTCCTTCAGACGATGGCATACATTCCTTCTTTAAGGGGGAGATAAAAGCTTAAGTAATAGTTTGGAGGATTCCTCAACTAAGGGGGAGAAATAGCAGGGAGGAAGAAAAAGATCCTAAAAATGTACACTACACCACACCATTGTTGTTTGTAACTACGGATCCTATTGTACGGGAGAGGTGGTAAACACAAGGTGATTTCCTAGTAAGGGAAGAAGCTGTTAGGGGAGTACCATTGGTTTTTATCTACGGATCCTATTGTACGGGAGAGGTGGTAAAATGAAGGTGATCTTCTTTAATCAGTTGATTCTCATAGGGGGAGAAGCAAGAGATATAGGCTTCTCAACAGGAAATGTGGTTGTACAAATGAAGATGGAACTACTTGAAGATATGTTCAGTCTTGAGGAACATCTACTTGGAATCTGGAAAATGTTAAATCTCATCCAGAACTTTTCTACTATTTACTTTGCATGTATGTTTATATCTTTTTCTTATTTGTTAGTTGAGTTATCCTCTAGGTATTTGTGTGTTATTGTCTAACAAACAAATAGGGGGAGATTGTAAGTCATATGTCATAGCCTATTTGTATATTCGAGGATTCAACTCAACTCAAATAAGAATGTAATAAGTAAATAGTGGATCGACCGTCAGAGAGATCTCGCAAAGTAATATCTGTCAAAGGATTCGAAAACAAGGTTCATCTACAGACTTGAGGAGTTAATTCACTGGAAGAAGTTCAAGAATTTGATCATGCCTCAGTGATATAAATCAAGATCGTGGATTTAATCAAGTGACAGAGATCTCGTCAGGGTATCAGATAATTACAAGGATTTAATCTGAAGAAAATCAGAGTATCAAAGTCAAGACATGAAGAAACGTCACGGAAGTTAGTCACTCATGAACCAGACAGTACATCGAGTGTCAACGTTGAAGTGGTGGAATTGATTCATAATTTTCAGTGATTTTCAGAAGATTTGCAGAAGAATGGTTGCTGCTCAAGACTAGAATTAATTCTCTATTAATTAATTAAGTCATCTAATTTAATTAAGAAAATAAATTATATCTGCGAAGAATAATTTATTTATTAATTGAATTAATTGATTAATTAATTCTGAATTAATTTTAGGAATTTTCAGAATTTATATTGGATTAAAATCTGCATTAAATCAGCAAGACAATTGAAAATGAACTAGCATGACAATCAGGATTGTCATACCGATTGTCATGCTAGGCCATTTTCAATAGTCTCACCGAAAGTTACACTAGGAGGATGATTGTCTTGCTAGTTCATTCTGATTGTCATGCTAGTTCATTCAGATTGTCTTGCTAGTTCAATCCATTGTCCTACCGATTGTCTTGCTGAGCTCAGAGATTGTCTTGCCAGTTCAATTCTATTCTATTGATTAAAAAGAAGCAGACAAGCAGCAGATCAATTATCCATCCAATACAGAAGTCAAAAACAAGAACACAGAAAGAAAAAGCAGCCGCCTCTGAAACATTCCATTTTTCATCTGCTTAATTCAAGATCACATTTCTAGATTGTAAAGTTAAATCCAATCAACTAGAAATCTTTATCTTGTTCTTGTGTTACAATCTAGCGGATCAAAATCCCTAGAACTTAATCTCAAATCGCGTTTAGCATTTGATTCTAATTATTACAAAAATAGAAAAAGTTCATGTCGAATTTATTCTAAATTTGTAATAATTGATTTGAGATTAATCCCTTGTAACCGATACCGTAGTTGTAACACCTTTCAAGTTTAATAAAAGTTTTATTTAACTTGAATTTTGTTTCACAATTTTATTCCGCATTTTATTCGACGAAACGGTATTGTTTGCATTCAACCCCCCCTTCTACAAACAAATTGGGACCTAACACATCAACACTTTCATACTGGTAATGCTCCCATCATTAACTTTGCAGTCGTTAAGTAGAACAGGTTATCCAATAGTCAACAAGTCTATTTCATAGAACAAAATTTGCTCATATCGCATCACATCACTACTTTACATATCGCATTTATCATAGCAACAACATTTAATTCTACAAAAAATCTAGATTTATACTTTTCTCTCTAACTTTTCAAAATTCGTCTAATCCATCCCACAACTAATCACTGGTGGCCTAGTCACTAATGGCTTCTTTTAATCTGGTAGCAGCTATCCTTCGAAACACTTAAATCTTCTTTCTAAACTTCTTCTTACCTTTATTTATATCTCAGGTACTCACCATTTACCGCAACTCCCGAATCCATCCTCATAGGTACCATTGCTTTATAGGACAAGTTTTAAACTGGGGTATAGAACAAGGTGTAGGGTAAACTTAAGAAATACACTCACAATCGAATGTCCAGTAAAACAAAAATAAACAGATGGAGGTTTTTGAATAGGTAGTCTCATATCAAGAGGTGATAAAATAGTGTAGAATAGCTTGAAGAGGTGCAACTATTATAACAGAAGGTAATACCATTAATACTGACGGAAGAACAAGGTGTAATTCAAATCTGGGAGAAGATGACGACCCTCGAAGGGAAAGCTCCAAATGATCAGATGATACAGGGAAATCAGGATCTGCCATTGCCGTTGTCTGGAAATCACGTCGCAAGTTAAGAATCCCTAATCGCAATACGAACCGTGCCGGAGACCCACTATACAATCGCACTCAACCTCACAACGTCTTATCTCTCTATTTCCTATTCCTAATCCTAACCCTCTACCCAATCCCGACAATCTAGGCTTCTTTCAGTGACTTATAACCTGTAGCTCTGATACCAACCTGTGGCGCCCTCCAAACCCGGGTCAGAAGTTTGGGGTCCACAACACATACACACATATAAACCTGTATATAAGATACTATTTACAATGACCCTGCTTTACATAACCACGGATCGCAACATGTTAAAGTATGAAAACAAGCCACAACCTTAACTTTTATTACAACGTACCAAATCCCAACTAATTTAACTTACAACTGACAATAAAATTATTCTTACAATCTTACTATCTCACTACCGCAATAAGTTCCTGCTAGCTCGATCCAACTCAATCTGGAATCCTAGCTCGTACATTGAATTGGGAAACCTCGCTATCAACCGCATCCTTTTCAACTGTAAAATATATAAAATATTCGCAAGAGTGAGCTAACTAGCTCAGCAAGTCATAATAACGATAACTGGGGTTAAACAATGATCAAACGAGATGATTCAGAGGAATCAAGTTTCTTTTTAACTAATCATTAGAATTAGAAATTCATTTTAAGTTTTTTTTAAAAAAACAAGTTTAGGTTGCTGATCAGTCACGCATTAACCCCGAGTGAAGCACACAGCTCTACTCTACGAACCGAATCCAAGGCACACATTGGCCTAATTTGACCACGAATCTGGTCTGACCACGAATCTGGTCCACATAAAGAAAACTATCCAATTCTAAAACAATTCAGTGTAATAAATAATGTAATTCAATAAGCAAGATCATAATCGACAGTGATAAAGCATTGATATATAAAAGCGTAATACGATTCATGAGTATCACAAAGGTATGTCAAGGTATGTATAAGAAATGGTTTTCAGCCTGTAAGAGGATCAAGTATTAGACGAATAATGATTTTTGCAAGGTTTAGTTTGTTGATGTTATAAAAATGGTTGGGGTATAAAAGTTTCTGTGTTTTCAAACAATTTTCTTCCAGTGTTTGGTGTTTGGTAGTTATACATTTGGGGAGTAGTATCATATTTGTGTGATTTGGTATCTAAGGATCAACAAAGTATGCTTTACAAAGAATAAGGCTTACGGCTCAAGATCAAGAAAAATCAGGGTTCAAGGTTAAATAGTTTAAAGCACTTGCAATATAAAACAGGAGTTATTTGAATAATAGCGACATGTTATGAAACAGTTCGAAAATCTTTGCAATATATCTTGAAGAAAAGTTCAGAAGTACTTGCCTTACAGGGCTTTACAACTATTACTGATCAACTCTTAGCCGACTCTTCCGCTCAGGTTTTAACGTCCAACCACTAAACCATATTAGATTCAACTTCGACACTCAGGTTTTTCTGTTGAAACTCTACTGAGCTCGTCGACTGACTACTAGGTCATCTTTAGTCCAACGTCCACAGGGCCTGAAAACATAACGAAATCGAAGAACCCAGGCGGCACAGAGTAGTATAACTAACTACACACGCACTGAGATGAGTATATACTTATGTATGTATATATACATAATGAACAAGAACCAAATTGGAGCAAGTACCAAGCAGCTAATCGGAAAACCCAACGTCGGTGGCGACGATGGTACCGGAAATAGGGGAGGCCGAAACGCAGCGAGACCAGGGTAGCAGAGACAGAATAGAGAGATTCGGGAGAGACATAAAATCAGAAAAATGAGAAGGGATATGCAGAAAGAGTCGAAAGACTCGAGAGAGACTCGGAGATTTTTGAGAAAGAGTCGAATGAACAGGGGGTGGGACTTTGCATCTGTAGGTTTTTATTTTATATTATTATTATTATTATTTCTTTTATTCACTCAGCAGCTAGCACGTGTCACCTGGGTTTATAGAATTGTAACATGAATCAGTTTACTTGCCACGTAATTTCTGAATACCCAACTTATCCCGAAATTCGAAACTAACGGACAACGGTGTACGCGAAATAATTTCATAAAATTTTGAAAATAATCTTAAAATGTCATAAATATCCCAAAGTTTATAAAAACATAAATTTTGAAATTTTGAAATAATTTTTGAAATACAATTTATACCCGCTTTTAACGAATAAACGAAACAACGCGCGGCTGAAGTTAATCTCAAAAATTCCCAAAATAATTTTAAAATTCTCGGAATATTCCAAACTTAAATAAATATGAGTTTCATAATTTTTAAAGAATTCTGGAATTAAATATTGATTTTACAAATAAAAGCAATCAGAAAATCATTTAGAGATAAATAATTAATAAAATATTGATTTCTCAATTTTATAAAATCCTAAAAATAATTATTGTAATTATAAAACCATAAAACAATTTTAGAGGCATTCCAAATATTATGCAAATAAAATTGCACTAAATCCACTTTTGAAAGTGAAAACAATTCAATACGACCCCATAAATAATCAAGCGGACAACTCGGTACACCATAAATCACACATAGATAATAATCAAACAACACATAGTGGTCAAAACCAATATACATATTTTATTTATTTAATAATTTTCATAATCACATATTTGAATAATTCAAAACTACATGAGTCGTTAAAAAGACGGATTGGGAAGTTAACTTACGAGCTAGCCTTTCCCCCGAACCTACAACAAGTCCATAATATGTTCCATGTGTCAATGCTAAGGAAGTATCATCGGGATGCCGGGAACATAGTGGAATACGAGAAGGTGGACATGCAACCAGACCTGACTTACGTGGAGAAACCAGTGAAGATAATGGATAAAAAGGAGCAGGTGCTTCGGAACAAAGTGGTCAAGCTAGTCAGAGTGCTATGGCAGAATCATAATGTGGAGGAGTCGACTTTGGAACTAGAGAGTGCAATGCTAGAAAAGTACCCCCATTTGTTTTTTATCTAATTCCGGGACGGAATCCTTTTAAGAAGGGGAGACTGTAATAACACCAAAAGTTTTGGATTTTTTGTAACCCTTATGAATAGTGATTTTGCTGATTATGCTGAATAAGAAAACTTTTCATGCCACACTTTGTAGCAGTTCTTTTATTGATATTCTGAGATCTTATTAGTACTCTATATGTTATATAAGTGTATGTAAAGGTCGTCAGAATCCAAATTCGAACACTTTGATTTTTCCCGAAAATCCACCAGATATAGAAAGAATTGAGTATAAGGTAACATGATTAAAAAGGATTTAAATTCAAGGATTATAGGAGAGGATCATAAAAAGGAATATAAAATATTGAGATAGGTTTAAGGGAACCCAAGTAATAAGGTCCCGGGTATGATCCCTCAAACGATAAACGAGAACGAAAGTTAAGCGAACCGTATAACAGATAAGCGGTCATTAGCCAAGTAATTAAGGGTTAATCAAAGAGGTTAGTGGATGATGATGTCATCACACCAACAAGGAGATGACATGTGTTAACAAGATGACTTAAGCATGGTGACATAAGCATGACAAATGGAAGGATTGGTTGGTTGATTGTGAGCCATGCATTTTTCACCATGGTAAAAATTAATTAACAACAAAAGAGTATCAACCAAGCCAAGGAAAATCATAACACAAATTGGAAGTTGACTTTTCATTTCAAGAAGAGAAGCTCTTGGCTTCTTCATCTTTTCAAGGAGAAAAAAATCAAAAACCAAGATCCAAGCCTTGTTAATTTGTAAGGTAATTATCCAAGGTCCCTTATACTTAGATATGGCTATCCTAGGAATCTAAGCTCCCATTTCCTTCACAATCTCTTTCAATAAATCATTGAAGAAGAGAGTGAATAGTGTTTTCAAGAACTTGAATTTTTTGATCTTGTGTTTTTGTTTAGATATAGCTTTTGTAAGGATTTTCAAAGGTTGTTTCAAGCTCCTTAATTACTGCTACTCACAAAGGAAGGTATAATCTCTTACCCTAGCCTTACTTTTGAATATTTAGACCTTGTTATGATTGGTATAGTTCATGGGAAGCATGATTCATGTATATTTAGAGTTTGGTTGGATTTGTAATGAGTTTGGGTTGTAAATCTTGGTTATTGGTTAATGAACTTAAGTATAGCTAGTAGTTCATGTTTGGGGTAGTATAAATTGGAAAATCTTGAGATGTTGGGACTGATGTAGTGAGGCTTGGATGGAGTTTGGTTGTAATGTTGGTTGTGAGTTGGTTTGTGATTGATTTGAAGTGGTTAAAACTTGGTAATCGCGTAAACATAGCCGTCGTAATGCCCGTTTTTATATAACTGCTTGTTCTTAGTAATCGGGACAGAAAGCTAACGGTTGAATTTGTAACTTTTCCATGTTTAGCTAGATTGTGTCGTAAGCTTCGTTTTGATATGTGGTTCGCTTGAATCCGATGTACGGTTTAGGAGAAACGACCGTTTTAAGTAACGACATTTCGTGAACAAACTATTTCCCCGCGCCTTACTTTGAAACCTTGGTTAAGGTCCTTAAATGACTATTTGGAGTATGAAATAATTATGTTAGGTTAAAGGGTCAGTTGGTAGGGTATTTGCGAAAGCGTCGCCTTAAAATTCATAACGGTTAATTTATTAAAAATGGTGGAGCCGAGGGTACTCGAGCAACTTAAGTGAATCGTTAAGCGCAATAGCGAACGTTAGAGTCTAATTGGTTAAGGACTAGTTTCTTAAGCGACCATGGTTTAATTCCAACTTATATGTTGTTTATAGGTTATCAGACTCGTCCCAGGCCTTTTACCAACCCCAGTCGCTCAGGAAAGTTTTCTACCCGTTATATTGTTGTTGTGATGTAATACATTGATGCATTATCTTGAGATAAGTGCATGGTTATTATTAGCAAAGTCTTGCGATATATTGAAACATGTGATATGACATTTATATGCATGCCTATTTCGTAATCTTGATATTTTATTATCAATTCAAATGCTTATAAGTTGCATAATACCTATGCTAGAGATAAGCAGTAGTTTCGTATACCCTTAGTATAGGGGACCCAAAGGTGAACATTTTTCTAAATCGGGAGTCGATGTTCCCGAGTATAATATATATATATATATAGTTTTCTATAACTATTAATCGGATAAGGTATATTCAATAGTTTTGAATAATAATCAAACTATTTTCAATTATTCAAATAAAGATCGTACTTTCGTATAAGTATATCTTTTGTTATTTATTACTCATTTCAAGTATGAGTTTTAAAACTTCTACTTCAAATATTTTTTTATAAAGATTATCCTTATAGGAATATTATTTAAATAATAATATTCAGATATTCTCTAACATATTGGGACTGATTTATTTTATTAAATTATCATTACTCTAAACATTCTTTAAAATGTTTTCGAGTCTTCATAATGATT
This sequence comes from Apium graveolens, assembly GCF_009905375.1. Classification (NCBI taxonomy): domain Eukaryota; kingdom Viridiplantae; phylum Streptophyta; class Magnoliopsida; order Apiales; family Apiaceae; genus Apium; species Apium graveolens. Next base: position 154,435,273 of record NC_133655.1, on the reverse strand, counting down.
TTTAAAAGTTAGAGTGGATCCCAAAACTCGTTTTCAAATTTAAGATCTTCCTTTCGAAGGGGACTTGAATACTCGCTCAAAAATCTGAGGGATCCGGCTCTGTGGTATATTTTATATTCACGACAAGGTTGCTGTTTTGAGAAAACAATTTGATTACTTGCCCAACGTTCGGGAAGTAAGTCCATCTAATTGAGTCGGCATAAGCGACAGGCCGGGGTACAGTCTATGAAGGTGTAAGAGGCTGGGTGACAGTCCATCCACGCGTGAGTGGCTGGGTAACGGTCTAGCGCGAGGTCCTAATGCGGCCAGGGTGATGACCGGTGAGGAATTCATCCATCCACAGTAGAAAAGGTTACTTATTGGTATCTTTGCCTGATCAGCAAGATATCGGGTTTATGCCAAAATTCTTTTCTTTCCAAATTCATTGGATATTGCAACCCTGTTCATACTTTACATGACAGAGGCTTTCAGGAAATGTATGAGAGATATATATGGATATATATATCGGGACTTAATGAAGTATCTCGTAACTTCACTTCATTCAATAACATTTCAAAGATTGAATCTATTCAAGTCTTATGTTGTGGTCCCATCTATGTGACGAACTCCGAAAACTTATTATACTTTGAACAGTGGTAGTTCAAGTAGTTTTCTAAACTGATATAAGTATAGTGAAGTAATTGGTAACTTCATCTCCCTTTAAGCTTATATCCAGTAAGTAATTATCTTACACTTAATAAGAATTTCCAGTAAGTTATCCATTTAGATACTTACATTATTGACTACACTATATATTATCTTGCGAGCTGTAATGCTCACTCTTGCTTCATTTCTTCATCACACAACAACAGTTAGGAAAGATGGTCAGACTCAAGCAGACCCAACGCAAGAGCGTGGGAAGCGTCCCGCGTCTTCCCGTTGATATCATAGCTGCTAGAGCTGCAGAGGTAGATCTATCTGTAGATCAGGCATTCTACTTTTGGGAATCAATTATGTATAATTATAACTTGTGGCAGATAATGGCAATTAACTGTAAACTTATTAAGTAATCATTTTGGGTTGTAATAACTTTTAAATTGTGGATTCAAGGACTTGTACTTATTTCAATTTCATCTCTGAGACTATAACGTGTTGTGGTGTGTGTTATTGTGGGGTCACAGCATGAGGTTATTTATTTTCAATTAAGTTAAGTGATATTTATAGAAAGGAAGACCGTGACGACCCGGATCCCCGAACTCAGATCTGGTGGTGTTACACTTTCCTTGTTGTTTCTTCAAGAGAACTTCATAATTTGCCTACAATTCCATATAGGCTTTATCCCCTTCATTTTCTTTGGCTTCTTGCACTCAATAGCAAAGTTACCCAACTCATCACAGTTGAAGTACCTTATCTTTAATCTATCAACAGATCCATTTTTATAGCCACCTTTGCTAGCTAAACTATACTGAGTTTTTGGTTTCCAATTGTTGCTATTTGAGGACAGTCCCTTGTTCTTGAAAAACTTGGATTTTTGACTCTTATGTTAGAGAATTTTCTAGCCAAGTAAGGCATAGATTGGTCCATCTCATCTAGCTCATCAAGGGTGTAGAATTCATCTTCCTCTAGCTTTAAAACAACTTGTTTATGAGGTCCTTTGTTCTTTTACTCTACAGCATGAATGACTGGAGCTTGAGCATCTTGTTTATCTTCACTTGTTTCACTGTCATTGACAACTAAGGCACTCGAACCATCGACCACATGTCCTTGGTTTGCCTTTAATGACTTTATTTGCAACATTTCAAGCTCATATGTTTTCAAGATCTCATACAACACCTCCAGTGTCATTCTGCTCAAGTCTCTTCCTTCTCTTATGACTGATATTTTCTGGTCAAGGTGGTCAGGAAGAGCAAGCAAGAACTTTAGGTTAAAATCCTCAGCTTCATAATATTTATTAGGAAGTTGCAAATCATTTATCAGTTTGTTGAATCTCTCAAAAACATCAGTGATTCCTTCTTTAGGCTTTTCCATGAAACCCTCATACTGAGACACCAATATTCTCCTTTGATTTGATCTTACTTCCTCTATACCCTCACATAAAATCTCAATCTTTTCCCAGATCTAATTGGTTGTGTCACAGTTGACAATATTGTTGTACATGACATTGCCAAGTGACTCTATCAGAATTAGTTGCAGGCCACTATCCAAATAGACTTTTTCCTTTCCAGTTTTAGTGTATTTTGAGGGGTCTTTAGGGGCATAATGAGCTGGAATGACCATGTCTCCATCAGTAGATTCATCAACCCTTACCATGGAAGTAAAAGAGCCATTCTTGAAAATCTGGATGTACATTGGGTTGGTCATCCTTATGAACATCATCATCTTCTATTTCCAAAGTGTATAGTTGATTTATCAAAGGTTGGTATCTTGATACTACTTATCTTTTGTGCACTCATACTTCCAAGATCTTGATATGTTTACTTTCATATTTTTCTCTGATACCACTTGTTAGATATTGAGTACAACACAGAGGGGGAGTGAATATGTTTCTTTGGATTTTTAGCCTTTTAAAACTTGTTTGGATATTTTTGAACAAAGCAGTTTAATGTTTGCAGAGATATTGTGTTAACAGAAAAAATCAACAAGCACAATAATTCAAAACTCACTTAATTTCTATAAATTAAGTTTTTCTTGCTATAAATTTCGTGTTCTTAAAAAATATAAAAACTCATCTTCTTCCTTGAGAGAATACAAGAAAATATGAATCTGTTTGTTACTTTTAAACTAAGGATCAATGCATGCTTTATACACTAGCAGCACGGGATTACAAGACTTGCACTAAATTGTACTAAGCTACTTTCTAAAGCAACCTTTTTCTATTTCCATTTCTAGCTTAGCAAATATATGCAGAATCTTGCAGGTCTATGACCATCCTTTATCCAGTTAATCTTGGCCCTTGATCTTGTATTCTCCCAGCTACTTTGTAGACTTTTCAATCTATTGAATAGATTATTTGTTGACTGATAATCTTGAATCTTGAACTTGTCTGCATTCTGTATTTGAGAGGCATATAGAGATCTCCAGTTTGTTCTATAGAGAAATGACATCTCGATAAGTATAATGAATTATCGAGATCTCTGAGTTCTCTATAGGTATATTTGACTTGTCGAGGTCTCCAGATCTTTACATGTGAAATGACTTGTCGATATATCTGATATCTCTACACGTAGAATTGACTTGTCGATTTCTCTGAGATCTCCATATACATTTTGACTTGTCGATATCTCTGAGATCTCTAATGAAAAATTGACTTGTCGATATCTCCAATTCTTCACATCTTCATTTTGACTTGTCGATATTTCTGAGTTCTCTATATACATAATTGACTTGTCAATATCTCCAGTTCTCTATATCTTCATTTGACTTGTCGATATCTATGAGACTTCCCTATAAGCCATTTTGGACTTCTTGATAAGTCATTCTGGATTTCTCGAGTGACTTCTCGATATAACTTGATTTGTGTGTTAGGAATATGTTGTAGGTATGATGATAATTTTCCAAAACAACTTAGTAGATTTAATTAAGTGAATATTTGTAGCTCTCAACGGATAATCTCACTTGTCATCCTTTGAGAGAGTAGCTTATAATTAAATAAGTCTTTTGTAGCACATTCATGTGTAAAGTAATGTCCTAGAGAATTAGAAGTTGTAGGATGTTCTAAGTCGTGTTGACTACAAGAATGATATGTAAAATAGGTTGGCTAATTGTATATATTAGATGCCTTGTAGTTTTATATAAGTGAAATTGAGTCAATGTTAGTCGCTAAGCACACGCTAATATTCACGCAAGTATACGCGATCGCAAGTAATATAGAATAATTTATATTTCGTTTCTACAGGGAATGGTTATGTATCTATGCAATGATGTTATGGTTATTATCCAATGCTAGGACGAATAACAAACTGAGGTTGCTTGTACTACGATTAATTAAGAGATTATACTAAATAATATTAACTAAGAGAAAGAGAGATTTGAATACTATACAACACAAACATGGGATTCTAATTTCATTATATAATTTATTCAATAGCCTTTTTGGTCTTAACCTTAGCATGCAATGGTGATGATTCTAATCAGATAACACGAAACTGATAAACGCCAACTTTCGTTGTACGAATATCATACTACCAGACATCCACAAAAGAGATAGAAGCTGAATAGACACCAATTATATTGAGACCCTATATGTCTATAGAATTTGACAACATAACGGTTTAATGCACAAGTTATCTATCGTGATTACATAGGGCAAGTAAGATGGTTAAAATTACCTACTAATCATGCATATCAAATACATGAACCTATGCTAGCATGGCAAGTTTTAAACCCTTAAATTCACTTTCGCTTCATTAAGAATTAACACGCTATCTTATAAGTTCGCGACGCTCATAAGATGAATAAGCACAACCAATACAAGGATATCATACAATCACCACACACTAAGGCATCAAAATGAATCATCTAAATAAATCCATAAATAAATCCGTTAGAACCCCATGATTACGATTAGCCCATAATCAGACTCATCATCAACGTGGGTTTCGATGAAAGCATGGTATAATAAACGTAGTCTTTATACTTAATAAATAATAAACTAAGTACGAAACAAGAGTATAGGTTCACGAATAAGAAAACTAGCATCCAAAGTTATAACTTAAAATAAAGAATCACAAGTATGAACTAGATCTTCTTCATCTTGGTTGAATTGTGCTCTCGGGTCTTCTTACACCTTCTCCTTAAGCTCTGGTACGTCCTCCCTTGAAAAACAAACATAAGATAAGAATATATAGTAGCCCATGCAGAGTAGAGGTCCAATTGATCAAAATTCCAGAAGAAACAGGATTGTAATTTCTGACCTGGCGCGGCCGCACGCTGCTTCAGCGCGGGCGCGCTGACATTCTGCCTTCCTAGCGGCGTGCGCTATCACAGCGCGGGTGCGCCGTCTCTCTGGAGAAACTTCTAACTTCTTTCTTTTCTTGCTGATCTGAGCTGGTCTTTTCACGAGCTTCTATTTTGGACACCATCCTAACACCATATTAGCATCAAAACAATGTTAATTCACCTATATTCTTTGTAAATGCCTGAAATGCACAAACACTACAAAAACACGTTAAAAACACTAACTTAAGTATAAATATCAATTCAAAGCTTTACAGAGCGTTATAAAGTATCATAAATGCCACTCAATATAACCCCAAACTTGAACCGATGCTTATCCTCAAGCATAAACAGACTCAAAGAACAAGAAAATAAAAATGCATGAATGCAAACAATATGAATGCAACGATCCCCATAGAATAACTAAATGAATCAACCAGCAACATCTCAGCAAATGCAAATATTTGCACAAAGATCAATCAAGCCCTACAAATCAACCTACAAGCCAGAAATATGTCTGTGTACAAATGCTTACAGATATACTATCGCGACTAGATCAATAATCATGACTCACTACTTATCAACGCAATCGCAAGGTTATAACTAGAATAAAAAGCTAGACTCAAAATGACTTATAACACTTTAATTCTTATATCATAGTTTCTAATGGATTCATGCTTTATTCACAACATAAAAACAACACGAATACGCTTATTTGACCGTGCAATGAGTGAGGTCCACAAAAGACTTATACCATAATACCCATGTAACGAACGTTAGGTCAGTGGATCCCAGACTATAAAAAGCCTTAGGTCACTATGCACAAAGTCCCCTAAGAACTTAATAACTCAAGTATTAAAGAGCCCACTCGTGATCAATTATGCATAAACACATTTTTTTTTCTTTTTCTTTTTTTCTTCTTTTTTTTCTTTTTTTCAACAATTTCTGAACTAGTGTGTTTCGCTCCATCTCGTTCAACCCTAGACTACTCATATAAAATGAGCCGACTACTAGCCATTTGACACCTAGCCACAACAACTAGCAATGAAATCCAATTCTTGCTCTCCAATTTTTTAAATATTCATGTTATTTTATCATTAAGAGAATATCCTAAATTCTAATTATAAACAAGCGATTAAACTCCAACAAACAAATAAACCATGACCATGATCTAACACTTAAGAAACCAATAAGACTTATGAAATATAATTATTTTTAGCATGCAAATCAACTCGATAAGACTTAACATCACTAAACACGACATCACTACACTAGCATCAATATTATAAATTAATCGGAAAAATCATCAAAGGGATCATGTTATTATGCAAATGCATGAAACTGAATGCAAATTAAATTAAAAAATACAAAAATAAAATAAAAAAAACTACATGGAAAATATGCAACTATATGAATTAACTATCATGAATATGTAACTCACACAAACATAAAAAATCCTTAACTACTACCCCAAACTTAAAATATTCACTGTCCTCGGTGAAGGTAATAGCTAGGAATCAGGCATACCTAATCGGAATCAGGGTTGTCACCCTCAAGGGGTGGAGTGTCAGGAGTGTCCGGAGGTGGATACTCAGTATCCTCACCGAATATTAGCCACTGGATGTCAACTCTTGTGGCTCTGAATGCAGTCCCCAACGCCTGGGTGAGGTCATGTGCAAACCTGCTATGGATATCGTGCATCGCATTCATCCTCCTAGCTAAACGCCTATACTACGTTGAACCCAAACCAGCAATGTCATGTGCTTCCTACTGCTGCTGCTGCGATCCCGAAGGACCGGCCTCCTCTCCCAACTAAGCTCTCCAAGCTGCTCGTCGGGCCTGCGAAGAACCATCAGCATACGTCTGATCAACTGGCCTACCCCCGACAGATGGTCATACAAATAACCAAGTCCCTTATGATCGAGCTTTCCTCCATACCACTTCTGTATACTCAACAGCGTAGAACTGTCAATAGGTACACTGGGAAGCTGCAGCTGCTCATTTGCGGGCCAACAAACACCAACCGCCGCACACAACTTTGTGACAATGGACGCATAGGGTATAGAACCGTAGTACTCTCTCGCAAGAACCTCAAAATACCCTGATGGATAACCATCCCAAGATCCATATAGTCTCCCTGAAGAATACCCCACAACAAACGAGCACGCTCCACAGTAATCTCATGCACATGAAAAGATGGCTTGATGTTAGCACAAATAAAAGAATTCCATGCATCTGCAAACATGTTCATGCATGAAGCAGAGAATGTGGCATATCGTTTGTGCCCTTCTTGAACTTCCAATGAGTCTCAGGCACACACAAGGTAGCAACAATTAAATCCAAGTTAAACTCCTCTGGAGTCTTCTCGTTCCAGTTCTCCTGCTCTTCCTTCCTCTCGGGGTGCTCAATCACCCTACGAATCACCTCAGCATTGTACTCCACCATCATCCCCCTAACCACCGTGAAACCATTCTTCTCCGCCTTAGTATTAGCATAGAACTCACGCACCACACTAATGGCACAACAGCAAGTGTCTCACAAAAAGCAACCCAGCCCATCTCCAAGATCATCTCCAATAACTTACCATTTTTCCCCGATGGCATAAAACCACGCTCCTTGGCTATAGTCTTCGATAACAGCCTCACATACTCCGCCTCAGCCTCGGGAGTCGAAAACCTTGGCCTCACACCACCTGCACTCGAACAATCAGCGGCGCTGCTGCTAACCTGAGTTCGTTGCCTCTTTGGTGCCATGGAGATTGAATAAGTTTTAGAGAATAGCAGATGTGAGAGAGATTTTTATGTTTGAGAGTTTGAGAATTGATGGAGAAGTTTGTGTATAAGTGTATGTATATATAGGAGATTGGGAGGGAATTAGTTATGGAAAAGGAGTGAGAATTGATTATGGGAATAATGGGAATAATGGGTTTGATTTGGAGGGGGGAATTTGGGATGTGGAAGAATAAAAATCGGGTTTGAATTGATTTAGGAATAAAAATCCCGATTTTCCTCTTTATTCTGCTATTTTTTTCTTCGAACTCAGGACTCCAGCGCGGCTGCGCCCAGTTTCTGTCGATTCAGCGCGGGCACGCGCCAGGTCTGCGCGGGCGCGCCTAGCTACTGTAAAAATAGCGCGGCCTCCCCGCTTCTCAGCACGGGCGCGCCGTGCTACTGTGGTTGGCCCCGAATTTTTTTTGTTTTTCTGATTTTTTTCTCTTTTCTTTCTGCTTCCTCTAACTACTAATGTACAACAAACTTGGGTTGCCTCCCAAAAAGCGCTTGGTATACGTCATTAGCTTGATGTTGAATCTCGAGATCAAGTAGATAATAAAACGGCACTAACCACCTCGCGGTTTTCCGTATCCCCATGGTAGTGCTTCAATCTCTGAACATTTACCTTGAATGCTTGGCCTGGATCATTCTCAAAAATCTCCACAGCTCCATGTGGAAACACAGTTTTGATTATGAAAGGCCCTGACCATCTCGACTTCAATTTTCCAGGAAAAAGACGGATACGAGAGTTAAACAAAAGAACATGTTGCCCCGGTACAAATGATTTAAGCACTAGACCCCTATCGTGCCACCTCTTGACTTTCTCCTTGTACATTTTATTGTTCTCATATGCTTGAAGCCGAAATTCGTTGAGTTCATTCAATTGAAGCATTCTTTTCTTACTAGCTGCATCCAAATCAAGGTTCAACTTCTTCAAAGCACAATACGCTTTATGCTCGAGCTCCACAGGTCAATGACACCCTTTACCGTAAACTAACTGAAATGGTGACATTCCTAACGGAGTCTTGTAAGCTGTCTTATACGCCCAAACAGCTTCATCAAGCTTCAAAGACCAATCCTTCCTTAATGGACACCCAACTTTCTCTAGAATACGCTTGATCTCTCTGTTAGACACCTCAGCTTGACCATTTATCTGAGGATGGTAGGCTGTAGCAATGCGATGATTCACATTATACATTTGCATCATAGCAGTGAACTTACGATTGAAAAAATATGATCCCTCGTCACTGATTATGACTCTTGGAGTCCCAAATCGTGTAAATATCTGCTTATGAAGAAAACTAAGCACTACCTTCGCATCATTTGTTGAAAAAACCTTGACTTCAACCCATTTCGACACATAATCAACCGCCAGCAAGATATACTGATTATTGCAAGATGAGACAAACGGCCCCATGAAGTCGATTTCCCAAATATCGAAAAATTCAACCTCGAGAAGCACATTAAGAGGCATCTCATCCCTCTTGGACATATTACCCACACGCTGACATCGATCACACTTCAAAATAAACTGATGCGCATCCTTAAACAAAGTAGGCCAGAAGAACCCCGTTTGCAGGACACAAGCTGCTGTCTTCTTTCCACCATAGTGGCCTCCATAAACAGTCGAATGACAGTCTCGCAAGATCCCCCCTGTTTCATTGTACGGAATACATCTCCTGATGATTTATTCAGCTCATTGCCTAAATAGATATGGTTCATCCCACATGTACCACTTCACCTCATGAAGAAACTTTTTCCTTTGAGCATAAGACAAGTCTGGAGGCATGATATTACTCACAAGGTAGTTCAAAATGTCTGCAAACCATGGTTCTTCCTCTTGTACCCCAAACAATTACACATCAGGAAAAGACTCATTTATCAAGGTCTTATCCTGCCAGGTTGCACTTGGATCTTCCAAATGAGAGAGATGATTAGCTACTTGATTCTCAGTATCCTTTCTATCCTTAATCTCCAACTCAAATTCCTGAAGCAAAAGAACCCATCTAATCAATCTAGGCTTCGAGTCCTTCTTTGAGACAAGATATCGAATAGCAGCGTGATCCGTGAAAACTATCACCTTCGTCCCAAGCAAATAAGATTGAAATTTCTCAAAATCGTAGACAATGGCCAAGAGTTCTTTCTTAGTAGTAGTATAATTCAATTGAGCACCATTGAGAGTCTTACTAGCATAGTAGACCATATGAAATATGTTGTTCTTTCTTTGCCCAAATACTGCTCCAACTGCATAGTCACTTGCATCGCACATCATCTCAAAAGGCTCATTCCAATCAGGTGCAGTTATGACAGGTGACGTTATCAAACTCTTTTTCAAGAACTCAAAAGCACCTAGGCATTTGTCATCAAACTTGAACGGAACATCCTTCTCTAGCAGATTGCACAAAGGTTTAGAGATTTTTGAGAAGTCCTTGATGAACCGCCTATGGAAACCTGCATGACCAAGAAAGCTGCGAACTCCCTTGACAGAAATTGGTGGAGGAAGATTTTTAATGACCCCCACCTTGGCTTTATCCACTTCAAGACCTTTACTAGAGACCTTGTGACCAAGAATAATGTCATGTCGCACCATAAAGTGATATTTTTCCCAATTGATAACCAGATTGGTCTCAACACTCATTTTAAGAACGTTGCCAAGATTCTGCAAGCACTCATCAAAAGAATCTCCAAACACCGAGAAGTCGTCCATAAACAACTCCATATTCTGACCAATCATATCAGAGAAGATGGCCATCATGCATCTCTAAAATATGGCAGGTGCACCACACAGACCAAAAGAAACTCGTCTGAAGGCGAAGGTACCAAATGGACAAGTGAAGGTAGTCTTTTCCTGATCTTCTGGAGCATACAAATCTGATTATAACCCGAATAGCCATCCATAAGACAGTAGTACTCATGCCCAACCAACTGTCGAGCATCTGATCAATAAAAGACAGCGGGAAGTGATCTTTCCTTGTGGCCTTGTTCAGCTTCCTATAGTCCATACAAACTCTCCAACCCGTGACTGTTCGAGTAGCAATGAGCCCATTCTTCTCATTAGCAACAATGGTGATACCTCCCTTCTTTGATACACACTGAACTGGACTCACCCAACAACTGTCAGAAATGGGATATGTAATACATACATCCAGCCACTTGAGAATTTCCTTCTTCACCACTTCTTTCATGATTGGAGTAAGCCTTCTCTGTTGCTCAACAGTAGGCTTGCTACCTTCATCTAGAAGAATTTTATACATGCAATAAGAAGGGTTGATTCCCTTAATATCTGCTATCATCCATCCAATTTCCGATTTGAACTCTCTTAGAATTCTTAAGATTTTTTCCTCATCACTACCTGAAAGGTCAAATGCAATAATCACAGGCAACGTAGATGCATCACCTAAAATAGCATACCTTAAGTATGCAGGCAGTGGTTTAAGCTCATGTCTAGGAGCTTCCTCAATAGATGGCTTGAGGCATTTTGGAGATTTGTTCAGCTCCTCCATTCCAAGAGATTCAAAAGGCATATCCAACTTCCGCTTCCAGGGAGAAGCATTCAAATATTGCAATTGCTCATCACCTTCATCATCTTCACTATCTGAATTCCCTAACAAGGCCATTTCTAAGGCATCAGACCTTAATAATTGATCAAGTTCTGAAGTAACCATAGAATCGACCAACTCCACCTTTAAGCACTCCTCATTTTCCGTAGGGAATTTCATGGCATTGAACACATTAAAAGTCACATCCTGATCCAGCACTCGCATAGTAAGCTCACCCTTTTACACATCTATCAAGGTACGACCAGTAGCCAAGAAAGGTCTTCCAAAGATTATGGGAATCTTCTTATCCTCCTCGAAGTCAAGAATTACAAAATCAGCAGGGAAGATAAGTTTATTGTAACACCCCCAGATCCGGGGTCAGGGATCCGGGTCGTCACGGTCTTTCTTTCCACAATATCACTTCACTTAATTAATAAATAACCTTATGCTGTGACCCCACACTAACACACACCACAACCTGTTATAGTCTCAGAGATGAAATTGAAATAAGTACAAGTCCTTGAATCCACAATTAAAAGTTATTACAACCCAAAATGATTACTTGATAAATTTACAGTTAATTTCCATTATCTGCCACAAGTTATAATTATACATAATTAATTCTCAAAAGTAGAATCCCTGATCTACCAATAGATCTCCCTCTGCAGCTATAGCAGCTACAACATCAACGGGAAGATGCGGGACGCTTCCCACGCGCTTATGTTGGGTCTGCTGGAGTCTGGCCATCTTTCCTAACTGTTGTTGTGTGATGAAGAAATAAAGCAAGAGTGAGCCTTACAACTCGCAAGATAATATATAGCGATAACAATAATACAAGTATCTAAATGGATACTTACTAGAATCTTTTATCATGTGTAAGATAATTACTTACTAGATATAAGTTTTAAAAGAAGATGAAGTTACCAATTACTTCACTATACTTATACCATTTTTAGAAATTTACTTGAACTACTAATGTTCAAAGTATAATAAGATTCACGAGGTCATCCCATAGATGAGACCACAAATAAAACTTGAAAATATTTGATCTTTGAAATATTTTGAAAAGAAATGAAGTTACGAGATACTTCATTCAATGGATACACCAATAAAACTGTTTGACCCTGTCAATGCTTCGGCAACCACCCATTAGTAGCCTTTCGATCGAAATGCTACGGGTAAGGTTGCAGAATTATCCAAATGGATGATGAACTGATTACGGGAGTTTGCCGCGCCAGGAAGACCACTTACGATGATCAGTCGTAGTAGTACAACCCCACCATTTTCTACATGTAGAGGAGAACCTGTCGGATTTACTTGTCAACCGAACACTGAACTCCTAAGGAATGGACCACCTTAGCGGAACTTCCAGGCCATTTGGGCCAATATAATAATACGGCTGGGCCGGCGCTACTCGGCCACTTACGCCACTCCTAGTTCAGATGAAATCCATGACTCTGAAACGTAAAGCTCGTCCCCACTTTCCCCAAGTAGAAACGTGTTGATACGGCTCCACCAAGAAGTCGTATCTAGTTGGAAAGGAAAACTCACCGATATTTCCCAGGCGATGCCTGTTAATGGATTAACTTGTTCCAAGAATTTTACTTCCCGAGTATTGGGTAAGTAATCAAAAACTCTTTTATCAAGACAGCAACCTTGTTGCGAATATAAAACACACCACAGAGCCGGATCCCTCAGGTTTCGAGCGAGTATTTAAATCCCCTTCGAAAGGAGGATCTTAAATATAAAAAATGAGTTTTGGGATCCGCTCTAACTTTTAAAAATCATTTTAAAGACTCGAAAACACTTTAAAGAGTGTTTGGAATAATGCTGATTTAATAAAGTAAATCAGTCTCAATAAAAAGAAATATCTGGATATTATTATTTAAATAATATTTCCATAAAGAATAATCTTTATAAAAATAATTGAGGTAGAAGTTTTAAAACTCTTACTTGAATGAAAATTAAATAATCAAAGATATACTTATACAAAAGTACTATCTTTATTTGAATAATCGAAAATAAGTTTGATTATCGAAACATTATTCTTTAATAAATTAAAGAATATTATTAAACAATAAGCGGAGTCATAATACCTCGAATGAATATTATAATTAATATTCATTAAATAAAATAACGGAGTCATACATCCTCGAATGAATATTCAAGTAATATTCAATAAATAATATAAAGGAGTCATAAGTCCTCGAATGAATATTCAAGATAATATTCATTAATAAAATAAAGTTATCGAATAAACCTTATTCGATTAATAGTTTTGAAAACTATTACCATATATATAATATATATATATATATATATATATATATATAAAATCTACTCGGGATCCTCGACTCCCGGTTTTAGAAAATGCTTTTACCTTTGGGTCCTTATACTAAGGGTATATGCAAATTACCGCTATTCTCTAGCATAGGTATTATCAACTGAACCAATAGATATATGGCAAGAATACGAAACAGGCATGCATATATATACCATATCAGCATGCTACAATATATCACAAGAATTTGCTAATATAACCATCATGCATCTACTACAAGATAATGCATATACAAGCGTATACATCACAACAACAGTATAACGGATAGAAAACTTGCCTGAACGACTGGGGGTGATAAAAGGCTCGGGACGAGTTTGGTAACCTATAAACAACAAGTAAGTTGGAATTAAAGCAAAGTCACTTGTAAATCTATACTTTAACCAACTTAGACTCTAACGCTCGTTTTGCGCTCACTGATTCTCTTAAGTCACTCGAGTACCCTTCGGCTCCACCATTTTTAATAAATTAACCATTACGAGTTTTAAGGCGATTCCTTCGCGAGTGTCTTACCAACTGCCTAACACTCTTACCATAATTGTTTCATACATTAATTAACCCTTTTTGTTCTTTAACCTATGTTTCAAAGTAAGGCGAGGGGAAAAGTTTCGTTCGCGAAATGTCGTTACTTGAAACGGTCATTTCTCCTAAACCGTATATCGGAATCAAACGAACTACATATCAAAATGAAGCTCGTAACATGAACTATCTAAACATGGCAATGGTAAAAATCTAGCAGGGGGTTCTCGGGTTCTAATGTTATGAACAAAAGTAGTCTAAAGTAAATCGGACATTACGACGGCTATGTTTACGCGATTTCCCAAATTCAAACCAATTCAAACAACCACAATTTCAACTCCAATTCACAACCCAATCAAACCTCAATCTAAACTACATTACAACAGCCCCAACTCAACTCATTGTAAATAATTTACTTAACCCCAAAACTTGTATTTAAACTATACTACATTCTTTAACCAACTCTTAAGATTTCAACAAATCAACCACCACCATTCCAACCCAAACTCTTAAACAAACAAGTTTCAAGCTACTCTATCACCATAATAATCAAAGTCATCTTATTATACATAGGAATCTAGGGTTTGGAGATGATATACCTTCCTTGAAGTGGTGGGAGTAGCTAGGAAGCCTTAAGAAGCTTTGAGAAGTCTTAGGGATGCTTGGATCTTAAAGGAAAACAAGAAAAATACAAGTTAAAAACTTTGAAATCACTATTAATTATCTTCTTCATTGATTTATTGAAGAAGATTGAGAGAGAATTGAAGGCTTAAACTCATGATATAGCCATAACTATGCATAAGGATGATTAGGGAATTATCTTACCAATTTAGGAAGCCTTGATCTTGAGTCTTGAATTTTCTTGCCTTTGAAATAGTAAAAAGCCGAGAGCAAGCTTTTGTTGAAGAGAAGAAATGTTTTTGTGGTTTGATGAAAATGATTTGTTTGGCTTGGTTGATTTGGTTTTGTTTTTGTTTTAGTTAATTACCTATTTAACCTTGGACTTTGTGTGGTTCTCATTCAACCACACCTCCTTCCTTCCCATGTCATGCTTATGTCATGTTATGATGTCATCTTCCCCTCTTTGTCCTCTTCTCATTGGTTGGGTGACATCATCTTCTCTTATCCCTTTGATTAACTTCCTAATTGTTTTCCTAATGACCGCTGATCTGTTATATGATTCGCTTAACTTTCGTTTTCGTTTATCGTTTGAGGGATCATACCCGGGATCTTATTACTTAGGTTCCCTTAACCTTTCTCAATATATTATATTCCTTTTATGATCCTCTCTTATAATCCTTTAATTTAAATCCTTTTTATCCTGTTACCTTATACTCAATTCCTTCCGTATCTAGTGGATTTTCGGGAAAATCAAAGTGTTCGGAATTGGATTCTGACGATCTTTACATACACTTATATACCATATAGAGTACTAATAAAATCTCAGAATATCCATAACAGAACCCCTATATAGTGTGGCATGAAAAGTTTTCTCATTCAGCTAACACACTATTCATAAGGGTTACAAAAAGTTGAAAATTTTGGGGGTTATTACAGTCTCCCCTCCTTAAAAGGATTCCGTCCCGGAATCAAATAGAAAACAAATGGGGGTACTTTTCTAGCATTGCGCTCTCTAGTTCCCAAGTTGATTCTTCTACATTATGATTCTGCCATAGTACTCTGACTAGCTTGATCACTTTGTTCTGAAGCACCTGCTCCTTCTTATCTATAATCCTTACTGGCTTCTCCACGTAAGTCAGATCTGGTTGCATATCCACCTGCTCGTACTCCACTATGTGTCTGGCATCCCGATGATACTTCCTTAGCATTGACACATGGAACATATTATGAACTTGTTGCAAGTTAGGGGGTAAGGCTAGCTCGTAAGCTAACTTTCCAATCCGTCTTAATATCTCAAAAGGTCCAATGTATCTTGGGCTTAGTTTTCCTTTCTTTCCAAATCTCATTAATCCCTTCCAAGGGGATACCTTTAGCAGTACTAAGTCCCCGACTTCATATTCCTTATCCTTTCGGGCTAGGTCTGCATATTTTTTCTGTCTGTCTTGGGCTGCTACAAGCCGTCCTCTGATAAGATCCACTATGTCTTTGGTCCTTTGGACCACTTCGGGTCCGAGCATCTTCCGCTCTCCTACTTCATCCCAGTATAAGGGAGATCGACACCTTCTTCCGTACAGGGCCTCATAAGGCGGCATTCCGATGCTAGCATGAAACCTATTGTTATAAGAAAACTCGATCAACGGCAAGTGATCATCCCAACTTCCTTTAAAGTCTATTGCACAGACTCTCAACATATCCTCTAGTGTCTGGATGGTCCTTTCAGTCTGCCCATCCGTCTGGGGATGGTACGCGGTACTCATATTTAACTTGGTCCCCGCACATTCCTGAAAGCTCCTCCAAAATCTGGAGTTGAACCTGGGGTCTCGGTCTGAGACAATGGACGCTGGGACTCCATGTCGCGTCACTATTTCCTTAAGGTAAATGTCCACCAGTCTATCGACTGTGTATCTCTCATTGATAGGAATGAAATGAGCTGACTTTGTCAGTCGGTCTATAATTACCCATATGGCATCGTGATTGGCTTTCGTCCTTGGCAAGCCTACAACAAAATCCATCGCTATCTGTTCCCATTTCCATTCGGGAATCTCCAGGGGTCGTAAAAGTCCACTGAGTCTCTGGTGCTCTACCTTTACTCTTTGGCAAGTCAAATATTTGCTTACCCATTCTGCTACGTCCCTCTTCATGTTGGGCCACCAGTAATATTCTTTCAAATCCCTATACATCTTGATACTTCCCGGGTGAATGGAATACCTTGAACTATGGCTTTCATCCAAAATCTCATCTTTAAGCTCTTGAACGTTTGGAACCCAAATCCGGTAGTAGTACCTCATTATCCCTTTATCATCTTTCTCAGTATGGATCTCCTCTCCAGTCATTGACTTTCTGCCTTCATTCATTATTTTCTCTTGGCACAATCGGATCTTTTCCAATAACTCTGGCTGCATTGAGATCTCAAAAAGCTTTTCAGTTCCGGTTCCGGTTACCTTTACTTCTATTTCCATTCTCTCAAAATCCCTTATCAATTCTTCCGAAGTCGTTATCATTCTGAGTCTTTCCTTTCTACTAAGGGCATCAGCCACCACATTGGCTTTCCCTGGATGATAGAGAATCTCACAATCATAGTCCTTGATTAGTTCTAACCATCTCCTCTGGCGCATGTTGAGCTCTTTCTACGTAAATATGTACTTAAGGCTCTTATGGTCTGTGAAAATCTCATACTTCTCTCCATACAAGTAGTGCCTCCAAATTTTCAAGGCAAATACTATTGCCGCGAGCTCAAGGTCATGAGTAGGATATCTAATCTCGTATTCCTTCAGTTGTCTCGACGCATACGCAATCACTTTACCGTGCTGCATAAGCACACACCCTAATCCTTTGTGTGACGCGTCACTATATATCACAAAATCTCCTTTTCCGTCCGACAATGCCAACACCGGGGCCGTTACCAACCTTTTCTTTAATTCCTAAAAACTGTTCTCACATTTCTCCGTCCATTCAAACTTCTCTGTCTTACGAGTAAGTCGTGTCAAAGGGGCTGCGATCTTCGCAAAGTCCTGTACAAATCTACGATAGTAGCCAGCCAATCCTATGAAACTCCTTACCTCTGTGGGTGTGGTTGGCCTTTCCCAATTTGAGACCGCCTCTATCTTAGAGGGGTCGACCAATACTCCTTCTTTATTGATCACATGTCCTAAAAACTGTACTTCGTTCCGCCAGAATTCACACTTCGAGAATTTGGCAAATAACTGTTCCTCTCTGAGTATTCCTAGAGCTATCCTCAAATGTTCTGCATGTTCTGCCTCAGTCCTGGAGTAGATCAAAATATCATCGATAAAAACTATCACACACCTGTCTAAGTACTTCTTAAATACTCTATTCATTAAATCCATGAAAGCCGCTGGGGCATTGGTTAATCCAAATGACCAAAGGACATTACCAAGAACTCATAATGCCCATACCTGGTACGGAACGCTGTCTTGGAAATATCTTCGGGTTTAATCTTTAGTTGGTGATATCCAGTTCTCAGGTCGATCTTGGAAAAATAAACAGCATCCTTTAGCTGGTCAAACAGATCGTCTATTCTAGGTAATGGGTACCTGTTCTTTATGGTTAGCTTGTTCAACTCTCGATAGTCGATGCACAGCCTTATGCTCCCATCTTTCTTCTTAACAAATAAAACTGGTGCTCCCCACGGAGACACACTGGGTCTTATCATACCCTTATCCAAGAGTTCCTGCAACTGGATAGCTAATTCCTTCATTTCTAACGGAGCTAACCGGTAAGGTGCTTTTGAAACTGGCACCGTCCCGGGAGCCAATTCAATAGCAAATTCAATTACTCTATCGGGTGGTAATCCCGGAAGGTCTTGTGGGAATACGTCTTCAAATTCGTTGACTACTGGAATATCTTGTAAGTTGGGCACCTCCTTCTGCGTGTCCACCACATAGGCTAGGTAGGCCTCATTTCCTTTTCGTAGCATCCTTCTGGCCTGGGCCATAGTCAAAAATTTCTGCGTCTGCCTCTTTCTACTAAATATAACTTCTTTCTTTCCTGGGATATTTAACTTAACTTTCTTCCCTTTACAGTCTATATGAGCATCATTGCTAGATAGCCAGTCCATTCCCAAAATTACATCAAACTCCCCTAATTTAAAAGGGATCAGATTAACACTAAAAGATTGTTCCCCTATGCCTATCTCACAGGCTGGGTGAATCTGGTTAACAGGAATAATTTCATGATTGGCTATTTCTACTTGAAAGGGTTCTATCAAGGGTTCAGCCTTAAGTCTTAATTTACGTGCAAAGTCCCTTGATATAAAAGATTTAGTTGCTCCCGAATCAAATAAAACATTTGCACTGACTGAATTTAGAGAAAGGGTACCTGCTATCACATCTGAATCTTTCATAGCATCCTGGACTGTCATGTTGAAAGTCCTTGCAGTAGGTGGCTTATTGGAGGCAGCCCTGCTGGCTCCTGAAGCTGCTGGTTTGTTCATTGGGCATTCCCTCTTCCAATGACCCGGGCGTCCACACTGATGACAATTGGTGGTTGGAATGACGGCAGGGGCTGACGAAGGGCATTTGTGAGAATAGTGGCCCACTTGCCCACACTTAAAGCAGGTTACTGGCTTTCCCTTACATTCCCCAGAATGCATTCTTCCACAAGTGTTACAGGTTGGTAATGGGGGTCGAGACTGGTTGGAATAGGACATTCTTGACTTCTGGCCGCTCTGGCTCACATTCATGCTCATTGGCCGCTTAAACCCAGTGTTCCTTCCCGGTAGGGACACTGCTCCTCGATTAAATCTAGTTGGGAAGCTCCTTCCTGCAGAACCTCCACCCATGCTCATACTTTTCCTCTTTATTCCCTTCTTCTCCCTTTCCTTCTGCATCTGTTCACTTCCGGCTTCTACAATCGTTGCCTTTTGCACCAGAGTGGCATAGTCCGTAAGCTCAAGGATTGCCACCCTATTCTGAATCCACGGTTTCAGTCCCTGCTGAAACCTCCTAGCTTTCTTTTCCTCGGTGCTCACAAATTCCGACACAAACCTTGATAACTCAGTAAATTTCGCTTCGTACTCTGCTACAGATAAATTATTTTGCTTTAGCTCCAAGAACTTGAGCTCCATCTGGTTTTCCATAAACCTCAGAAAATACTTTCCCAGAAATAACTGACTGAACCTCTCCCAGGTTATGATAGCATCTGTCTCCGTGTTTTTCTTGGCCTCCCACCAGTAGTTAGCCTCTCCTTTCAGAAGGTAGGTAGCAAATACAGTCTTCTGTGCCTCATCGATACTCAGAATCTCAAAGGATATCTCCATTTCCTTTAACCATGCCCTTGCCTCAACTGGGTCGGTTGATCCGTGGAACTCAGGGGGCTTAAGGGACTTAAAAGCCCTGAAAGAGTTTGCCACAGCATTGTTATTTCCTTGAGGGGGTGGGTTGGGTTGACGTTCCAAGTTCTGCCTTAGGAGTTGCATGAACTGGCCCATGGGATCCATGCCTGGGTTTGGTACTGGTTGCTCAACCTCAGTTTCTCCTTCTTCAGCCTCTATCTCAAATCACTCAACATCATATGTTTCCTCTTCCTCTTCATACAGGGAGTCATCCTGTTCCACATAATCCTCATATTCCTCTTCACTGTGTTCCTGGTTTCTATTGTCCTGATTATGGCTTCCCTGGTCCTCAGATCCAGGGTTCGCCCTAGTTCCAATCTTTCTTGGCGGCATGATTCTGATAATAAAAAAAATTATTGGGAATTTCAACGTTAGGTCACAATCATATACAACATTATAACTTGCACAGCTCTTATAATGGGGAGAACGTATATCGCAATTCTATTATTTTATGACAGTTCTAATAAGAAGTGCAGTAATAATAATGATAAGAACAGTGATCTCGTCACTAAGGAATTGAACCGAAAGGAAACAAATATATACATAATGCGAGAAATACATAGTTTGATCTGGTCAAAAGTACAACAGTGCTACAGCCATCTGTCCCAAAAGTGATACACAAGAGTCTATCTGTCTAGTCAGAAAAAGGGATGCTATATACAAGTCAACTATCCCGGAAAATTGGCTCTTACTAAGGCCTCGGCTAACTAGACAACTAGACTATCCCATCGTCAGTCCTGAATCATACACCGGAGCGGGTCAGCTCCCATACCCTTTCCATCGCACGACGGAAGATATAGTCGGCCTGCCGCCTGGAGATCCTACCATGCCTGTCCCCCTGGAGCGATCTGAGCCTCGCTCGGGATGTGAGCTCTATCCCCGTAAGCTCCCTCCTCAAGGATCGGGGTATAGAAGCCCTAGTCTCATAAGCTCGGGTATGCCTACCCGCCCTCTCCGCATCCAACTCCCTCCTGGCCTCATCCAGTCAGGCCTCAGCAACAGCCACTCGGGTCCTCAGTACATCCTGAACATAGTCGTGGGCTAACGAAGACTGCCTGTGGGCAGGGTCAAGAGGTGGTGAATCCGGAGCCGCTGGGGGTGCCTCCTCGGTCTGCCTAGGCTCGGAAGTATGGGTCTCTGAGCTGTCATCATAGGGGATCCAAGATAGTGGTGGAGGGGTAGGAGCTCTGACCACCGGAAGTGTGGGTAAAGGGGTACCAGCATACACTACCATAGGTCCGACACGCTCCTCAGCTACTGGGACCTCATCCGGGTCCTCCTCATCTGGAATAGCAATGACCTCTGTCTCTGACTCCTCTGAGGGGTCCTCCTCATCTGAAATAGCAATGACCTCCGACTCTGACTCCTCTGAGGGGTCCTCCTCATCCTCCTCCATCTCAGGCTCCTCCTGATCCTCAACATCTAGCAGTGCCTCATCATGCTCACAGCTCGAACATCTCAGGGTCCTCTATCTCAGGCGCCTACACATTAAACGAGCTAAGTTACTATCATGATACTTATACGGGTTTCCGCAAGGGTTTTAACTGTCAGCACTACTTTAAGTAGTCCGACCATGAACTTGGCAAGAGTTCTTATTATCTTTGTGAGTTTGTTATTATATCATCGCATCATCTCTGAGGTTTATAACGCTTAGGCTCTGATACCAATTCTGTAACACCCCCAGATCAGGGGTCAGGGATCCGGGTCGTCACGGTCTTTCTTTCCACAATATCACTTCACTTAATTAATAAATAACCTTATGCTGTGACCCCACACTAACACACACCATAACCTGTTATAGTCTCAGAGATGAAATTAAAATAAGTACAAGTCCTTGAATCCATAATTAAAAGTTATTACAACCCAAAATGATTACTTGATAAATTTACAGTTAATTGCCATTATCTGCCACAAGTTATAATTATACATAATTAATTCTCAAAAGTAGAATGCCTGATCTACCAATAGATCTCCCTCTGCAGCTATAGCAGCTACAACATCAACGGGAAGACGCGGGACGCTTCCCACGCGCTTGCGCTGGGTCTTGCTGGAGTCTGGCCATCTTTCCTAACTGTTGTTGTGTAATGAAGAAATAAAGCAAGAGTGAGCCTTACAGCTCGCAAGATAATATATAGCGATAACAATAATACAAGTATCTAAATGGATACTTACTAGAATCTTTTATCATGTGTAAGATAATTACTTACTAGATATAAGTTTTAAAAGAAGATGAAGTTACCAATTACTTCACTATACTTATACCATTTTTAGAATCTACTTGAACTACCTACTGTTCAAAGTATAATAAGATTCACGAGGTCATCCCATAGATGAGACCACAAATAAAACTTGAAAATATTTGATCTTTGAAATATTTTGAAAAGAAATGAAGTTACGTGATACTTCATTCAATGGATACACCAATAAAACTGTTTGACCCTGTCAATGCTTCGGCAACCACCCATTAGTAGCCTTTCGATCGAAATGCTACGGGTAGGGTTGCAGAATTATCCAAATGGATGATGAACTCATTACGGGAGTTTGCCGCGCCAGGAAGACCACTTACGATGATCAGTCGTAGTAGTACAACCCCACCATTTTCTACATAGTAGAGGAGAACCTGTCGGATTTACTTGTCAACCGAACACTGAACTCCTAAGGAATGGACCGCCTTAGCGGAACTTCCAGGCCATTTGGGCCAATATAATAATACGGCTGGGCCGGCGCTACTCAGCCACTTACGCCACTCCTAGTTCAGATGAAATCCATGACTCTGAAACGTAAAGCTCGTCCCCACTTTCCCCAAGTAGAAACTTATTGATACGGCTCCACCAAGAAGTCGTATCTAGTTGGAAAGGAAAAATCACCGATATTTCCCAGGCGATGCCTGTTAATGGATTAACTTGTTCCAAGAATTTTACTTCCCGAGTATTGGGTAAGTAATCAAAAACTCTTTTATCAAGACAGCAACCTTGTTGCAAATATAAAACACACTACAGAGCCGGATCCCTCAGGTTTTGAGCGAGTATTTAAATCCCCTTCGAAAGGAGGATCTTAAATATAAAAATGAGTTTTGGGATCCGCTCTAACTTTTAAAAATCATTTTAAAGACTCGAAAACACTTTAAAGAGTGTTTGGAATAATGCTGATTTAATAAAGTAAATCAGTCTCAATAAAAAGAAATATCTGGATATTATTATTTAAATAATATTTCCATAAAGAATAATCTTTATAAAAATAATTGAAGTAGAAGTTTTAAAACTCTTACTTGAATGAAAATTAAATAATCAAGGATATACTTATACAAAAGTACTATCTTTATTTGAATAATCGAAAATAAGTTTGATTATCGAAACATTATTCTTTAATAAATTAAAGAATATTATTAAATAATAAGCGGAGTCATAATACCTCGAATGAATATTATAATTAATATTCATTAAATAAAATAACGGAGTCATACATCCTCGAATGAATATTCAAGTAATATTCAATAAATAATATAAAGGAGTCATAAGTCCTCGAATGAATATTCAAGATAATATTCATTAATAAAATAAAGTTATCGAATAAACCTTATTCGATTAATAGTTTTGAAAACTATTACCATATATATATAAAATATATATATATATATATATATAAATCTACTCGGGATCCTCGACTCTCGGTTTTAGAAAATGCTTTTACCTTTGGGTCCCTATACTAAGGGTATATGCAAATTACCGCTATTCTCTAGCATAGGTATTATCAACTGAACCAACAGATATATATGGCAAGAATACGAAACAGGCATGCATATATATACCATATCAGCATGCTACAATATATCGCAAGAATTTGCTAATATAACCATCATGCATCTACTACAAGATAATGCATATACAAGCGTATACATCACAACAACAGTATAACGGATAGAAAACTTGCCTGAACTGACTGGGGGTGATAAAAGGATCGGGACGAGTCTGGTAACCTATAAACAACAAGTAAGTTGTAATTAAACCAAAGTCACTTGTAAATCTATACTTTAACCAACTTAGACTCTAACGCTCGTTTTGCGCTCACTGATTCTCTTAAGTCACTCGAGTACCCTCGGCTCCACCATTTTTAATAAATTAACCATTACGAGTTTTAAGGCGATTCTTTCGCGGAGTGTCTTACCAACTGCCTAACACATCTTACCATAATTGTTTCATGCATTAATTAACCCTTTTTGGTCTTTAACCTATGTTTCAAAGTAAGGCGAGGGGAAAAGTTTCGTTCGCGAAACGCCGTTACTTGAAACGGTCGTTTCTCCTAAACCGTATATCGGAATCAAACGAACTACATATCAAAACGAAGCTCGTAACATGAACTATCTAAACATGGCAATGGTCAAAATCTAGCAGGGGTTCTCGGGTCCTAATGTTATGTGTTGGATTTTTTAAACGCAGCTGGGCATGGCAAAACACTTTTACACATACAAAATCCAAATAAAAGCATATAAATC
The DNA here is from genome assembly GCF_009905375.1 of Apium graveolens. NCBI lineage: Eukaryota > Viridiplantae > Streptophyta > Magnoliopsida > Apiales > Apiaceae > Apium > Apium graveolens. The sequence continues at coordinate 154,410,726 of NC_133655.1, read as the reverse complement.
GTGAATAAAAATTCGAGGGATCGAATCTAACCTTTTAAAATTAATTCGGAGACAACGATCAGAGATCCTTAGCAGTTGCTCCTCAAGTGTGAAGCACTCCACCGGTATCCACCAAGGAAAACGACTTTTAGGAGGAGGAGGAGGTGGAGAGAATTGGGTTTTCTGAAACTTTTGGGTTTCTGGGGTTAGGATAAAAATAGGTCTATAATAGTGTATTTATAGGCAAAATTTTCAGCTAAATTTTCCCATAAATATTATTATTATTATCCCATTTATTATTCTCATTAATAATTAAAACACCTTTTAATTATTAATCCTTTTTCTAAACACTTTAGAATAATTCTCTCTCTTGATTTAATTTCCAAAAATTAAATCCTTAATTAATAATATTAAGAACTTTTCTTAATTAATTTATAATCAATTAAATCTCATTTAATCAATTATTAAATTTTCCAATTAATTATTTATTTCACAAATAAATAATTATTAGCCATTATTAATTAATTCCTCCACCATAGAATCATTCTCTTTTTATGGTGTGACCCTGTAGGTTCAATATTAAGCCGGTAGTAGAAATAAATAATAATAAAACTATTTTATCATTATTTATATAAATTCTGTAATTTATTAAATATGATTAATTAATTAATCACATTTATTCTACATCGTGAGTGATGCTTCTCAACATATCGCGACTATCCGGATAATATGAATTCACTGCTTAGAATACCAAGAACCTGTCAGTGAATAGTTACCGTACAATAAACTCCTTCTACCCTACAATGTCCCGATTAAATACAAGGCATGGATCTCGTGTCAAGCCTATCTAATTCAATCACTTGCTTATCATTTACTATGCGTAGTTCTATGCAAATTAGAAACTCCTTTCTAATTTCATTCACTCTGGCCAGAGATTCCTGAACTAGCATAAGTGGATCGGCCTTGAACATTCGCTTCCTTCACTGGAAGGGGTAGATCCTTTATTGATCATACACTATCTTCGTGTACAAATTCCTATACCCAGAAGAGCCCTAATAATTATCCCTGGAGACTAAGAACTAAACCAAAGCATAGTTCAGTGTACACAAGATGACTATGATGACCTCAAGTCTAAGGATACTTGTACAACTATATCACTAAGCGAACAACTGCTGACACATGAGTGAACTCCATCAGTTGTTCAGCTGGGCGAGTCATGTTCAGTGAACTTATTCTATAATAAGCACCTACATACTAGCTATAGTGTCACCACACAAATGTCTATGAGAACAGACATCCTTCATAATGAAGCAAGCATAGTATGTACCGATCTTTGCGGATTATTAATTACCAATTAGTAATCCTATGACCAGGAACTATTTAAGTTTAGAGTTATCATCTTTTTAGGTCTCACTAGTATGATCTCATCATAATCCATAAAAAGCTTTACTCTAAACTATGGTATATCTTATTTAAACACTTAAATAGATAGAGCCCGTAATAAAAACAAAATAAGTCTTTATTAATATCAATGAAATCAAAACAGATTACATAAAAGTTATTCCTAAATCCTAATACATGATTGGACTTAGGACATATTCCTTTCAATCTCCCACTTGTACTAAAGCCAATCACTCTGGTATCTAATACCCATCTCATCTTTATGACGATCAAAGTGACTTTCAAAAGTAGCTTTGTGAGTGGGTCTGCTATGTTGTTATGTGTGTCATCTCTAATTCAATACAATATAAGAAATGTTATCGTGCTCCCACTAACCCTTTTGTAGACGCATGGTTCATCCACGTTTTTGATAAAATCAAACTCTTTGATTGTCTCATCAAAACGGATGTTCCATCTATGAGAAGCTTGCTTTAAACCACATTAATCGCAAGCAAAATCCGAACTGATTTTAACAGGGCTACATGTAAAAAGTTTCATTAAAGTCAATCCATTGCCTTTGTTTGAATCCTTTTCCCAAAAGCCTGGCCTTATAGGTCTCCACCTGGCCATCTTCTATAATCTATCTTTTGTATACCGTATACGTAGATTCCATTCTGGATTTCATGGCACTATGCCATTTCTCTGAGTCAACACTACTCATAGCCTTATTATAGGTCACAGGGTCATCATCATCAATGATCGACAACTCATTGTCATTCTCAATGACAAGGCCATAATACCTCTCAGGTTGGCGAGACACTCTCCCTGATCTATGAATGGGTTGTTCCACAAAAGGTTGTTCAGTCAGAACAGGGTGTTTCCACTTGGTCCGTAGTAGTTTGTGCTTTCTTGAACTTCATCAAGTTCAATTTTGCTCCCACTGTTTCCTTCAAGGATAAACTCCTTTTCCAAGAAGGTAGCATGTCTGGAGACAAACACCCGATGATCGTGCAAATGTAATACCCTAAAGTCTCTTTAGGATATCCCACAAAACTACATTTTCCGGATCAATATTCCAGCTTATCTGGGTCAACTTTCTTGACATAAGCGGGACATCCCCAAATCTTAACGTGTTTAAGACTCGGTTTCCTTTCTTTCCATATCTCATACGGAAGTTTGAGGAACCGATTTTGGAAATCACCTTATTTAGTAAATATGCTGAGGTTTCCAATGCATAACCCCATAGGAATACTGGAAGATTTGCATAGCTCATCATGGATCAACTATGGTCTAACAAAGTTCGATTTCTCCTTTCAGATATCAATCTGGAGGAGTCCACTGGGAGACTATACCATTTACTTTGAGATAATCTAGAAACTCTCCATTAAGTATTCACCACCTCGATCTAATCGAAGAGTTATTAATACTATGTTTGGTTGTTTCTCCACTTCATACTTATATTCTTTGAACTTTTCAAAGCCTCAGACTTGTATTTCATCAAAACACATATCCGAATCCGATCTATCATCTATGAAAGTAATGAAGTATGAAAATCCACCCATGGCTTGCGTAGACATTGGTCCACATACATCTTGTGTGTACCAATCCTAGCAAATCTGCAGCCCTCTCGTCCATGTCCACTAAATGGAGACTGCAGTGCCACAATGAAGTGAGATTTTCATCATCCCTTTTCCTTTATTAGTTTGTTCAATCTGAAGTAAATTATGTCACATATATACAGACCATTATTTAAAGCACCACGTCCATAAAGAATATTATCTCTAAGAATAGAACATTCATTATTCTCAATAATAAATGAAAAAACCAGCCAAGTCTAACATGGGAATAATATTCCTCACAATCGAGAGAACAAAATAACAATTATTTCAAACAATAGTCTTGCCCGTAGCCTATGTAAATGAAATGATTCTACATCTTCAGCAGCAACTCTTGCTCCATTTCACATCAGTAGAATCACCTCCTCTTCCTCAAGAGTCCTACTTCTCCTTGGTCCCCTGCAACAAAATTGCAGATATGAGAACCACAGGCGGTATCGAATACCCAAGTAGAAATGACATATTCACTTCTATCATGAACATACCTGAATCAGAAGCGGTAGTCCACTACCCTTCTTCTTCAATTCTGCAAGGTAAACCTTGCAGTTCCTCTTCCAGTGCCCCACCTTGTTACAGTAAAAGCAAACAACTTTGTTCTCTTGGGGTCTTCAGCTTTTGGTGGAAACGGCATTTTCTCACCTACTTTCTTCTTCTGGAAGAGTTTCCTCTTCCTTTTCTTAGGATTGGAACCTCACCATGAGAAGAACAGAACTCTCTTAGGGGGAAAATTCGATTCGGCAGTCTTCAACTGTTGTGGAGTTCAGGCAGGCCTGCATCCACTTATTCATGTGAAGTTCACAACAAACTGCGAGAAACGAACTCGGAAGCGATTGCAAGACCAAGTCTTGGCTCAGCTCCCCATCCTGGCAAAACCAAGTTGTCCAAGATGTTCAATCAAATTGATCCTCTTAAGTACATGGTCATTCACAGATGATCCCTCAGACAGCCTACAACCGAACAGCTCCTTCGATATCTCATATCGAGCTGTCCCTTCCCCGCCACATCATACAACTCTTGTAGATGCATGAGGATAGTGTGAGCATCCATATGCTCATGTTGCTTCTGTAGCTCAATGTTCATGGAAGCTAGCATGATGCATTGAGCAACATTTGCATCATCTATCCACTTACGATACACAACATGTTCATCATTATGTGCATCACTAGCAGGTTCAGTAGGCTTAGGTGAGTCAATCACGTATTCCAGCTTCTCAATCCTGAGAACAATTCTCAAGTTTCGAAGCCAGTCAGCATAATTAGGACCAGTCAATTTGTGAGCATCTAGTATGCTCCTGAGTGATAGTGCAGAAGACATAACGTACAAAGTAAATCTGTAAATGATAAACACATAACAACACTTAGCAAATATTCGATTTCATTTTAAAACACTATATGAATCGGGTCTTTATTCATAAGTGGCTCCCACTAGTTTTCCTAATTTATTCAACCCCCTACGTGAAAAATTAAGCATTCATAATGCTAGTGGGAATAGGGATCCTACATTCCATTACACAACCCCGGCTGTGGCACGAAACGCCATGTAATGTTCAATAGGCAGACAACTCTTGTCAATTACATCTATGTTATTCCCTAATCAAACTTTAGCCTCTTGAATAATTGAGTCACGGCTGTGGCACGACAAACTCAATATTCTAAGTCAAGTCTAACCCAACATTCCGTACAATTGAATCAGTCCCCAAAGGCCCACGGCTGTGGCACGTACGACCTTTAGATTCTTATTCAATGTACACATCTCTATGTAATAGACAAGTATTTCTTATTTCGAAATCAAAGCCCTCGGCTGTGGCACGAAACGACAATGATTCAAAAATAAGAACTACTTTCTACATGTTGGAAGGCTATGACCGACACAAGCCCGTTGTGTCATTGGCCAATTACTACTTGATATTATTTAATTTTAGAGGGATTATATTACGTTACAATCATAATCATATTATAAGAGATTCTTCCTTTTAAATTAAATATTTCAAATCAATAATCAATAATCAGATGATTCCCAGATCGGGTGGAGCATTGTCAAGAGGCGTCACTTAATAACCCTTTCTTACAGATAGAAATCTGTTGTTGACAGAATCATCCTTTCTCTCATATCGAAAATTCATATTCAATTACGTGTTTCACAAACACAAGAATCTCATGATTGTATTCATAATATTATTATTAAGGTTATGAAACAATTTCACTATACTAGGTTGTCTAACAAACGCCTTATGTTATTTAAGTTCACCTAAATCTATCATCGCATGATAAACTAAGCATATATCACATATATCAACATGAATAAACATCAAGGTAGGCATGTTACATCTAGCACATTAGTCTAAGCATTATACATCTCTATGTATCACATGAAGCATTTAAAAGCAATTAAAACAGTCAAAACAGCTTTAAAACACTTCATGGAAATATAAACAGTTCAAAACTTTTATATAAACTAAAATTGATCACTCCATTAGATCCGTCTCGAAAAACGAATCCAACGGTATATTGCACGCCCAAAACGGAGTTACGAAACTCCCAGAAAATCAATTTTAAAATCAACAGACGGGCTGTAACGCATTACAGGAACGCGTTACAGCCCTTAACGCATTTAAAAGGTGTAACGCATTCCG